>NC_051863.1:194042116-194371203 GCF_015732765.1 Culex quinquefasciatus | reverse complement strand
CTCCCTTGAATTTTACTAAAACCAAGTACACCAACGAGTAGAGCAAGTTTTTGTGAACATTTCTGTTTATTTTCACTTTCACTAAAAGTTATTCTATTTCTTTACCAAGCATTTAACAAAAAAAAATCCCAAGGGTATTCTAATCGAGGCGAATGCATTGGGCCACGCCCATTTTTCTAATATCGGCTTAGTTCTTTTTCTTCCAACACTCTGTCGAGTGTTGCCATTTGCGCTGACAGTTCAAACGAACACTCACGAAAAGTGGCATTTATAGGGAAAGTTTCCTGGCATCGCTGGCTGTGCTGCTGGTGGTGTTGACGGCCAGCCTTTGTTCTTTTTGCCTTCGTCTCGCTCGGTTTTCTTCAGCCTTCGAGTGGAATGCAAAGTGAAAATTGAAACGTCAAACGACTTGGCGCGTTTGTTTTTGATGGCGCTTGCTAATTTATTACATTTTTCGGGATTATTCTTCAAGTGAGTGCCTTACTAATGATCAAAAGAACATGTTGCCGGTAGTTGGAAGCAATTTCATATCTTAAGCGCCGTGAAAAAGTAAGCGAAAGTGAAAAGTTAATTTTGGCGATATTCATTAAGCGTTTGAGGGATTCTCGTGTGTCACTGTGTGTGCCAACAAAATGATGAGAAGTGGTCTCGCAAAATACAAATTATGATCAAAAGTGCATTAAATGTGATCTTTTTGGCCAGTAAGTGGCATACATTTGCGTGCTTACTCGAGGCGGTGCTGTTGCTGGTAAGTTTATAGCCCAAATAGTATTTTTGGAGCTTTAATCTAGCATCAAACTCTCCATATGACGAAGATAGGTGTTTGATTGGAAAGGGTAGATTTCCCCTAATTGTTTTGTTTTCATTTGCTGCCTCACACGTGCTCACGCTCAATTTAAAAACACGCATCACACACACTGAGAAAAGACGGGCGAGCTGTCACGACAGCAGCGCCATCAGCGCCGGATGAGTGGATGCCGAAACAAAATTACATTTGAAATAACCGTTTTAGAAGGACGATGGTTCGGCATTCGAGTGTCCCGTCTGTTTGTCTGTGCTTATGCTATGCTTATCTTCTTCTTCGAATTGCATGTCATTGTTGCCGGTAATGTTTTTTATTGATTCAAAAGTGCAGAAAATCGCTGGCAACAGTGTCTGCGGCACACTCAGAAATGCCGCGCGGCAAGTACCTTCGAGATAAACGGCTAGCCAGCTAGTACAAATCTGGAGTTTTTTTTTTTTTTGAAAAGGTACAATAAACCAAATTTTCAGTTTCTGCTTTTTGTGTATTTTTCAATACCCCTAATTCAAGGCGGTTTCAAAAACACCCAAAAAGCAAAAACTGGAAATTTGGTTTATTAGACCTTTAAAAAAAACTCCAGAAATATTTTTTAAAGTTTTCGTCAAAAGGTCCAATAAATCTTTTTTTTGTATCTTTTATGTTTTTTTTTGTATCTTGGATGTTTTAAAATACCCCTTACTAACCTTCTTGAGATGGTTTCAAAAACACCGTAAGGGGTATTCAAAAATCCCAAAATGCAAGAAAAAAATGTTTCTTGAACAAAAAACTCTCGCATTTTTTAATTTTTTAATTTTAAATTCTTAAATTGGATAATTTTAACTTTAAATTTTGGAAATCCTGGGATTTTAAATCGAAAAAAGTTAAACCAAAATATTTTAAATATGTACTGAAATTTTGCCTAATTTTTAATTTTTTGATCATTGCAATGTAGCTTGGACTTTTTAAATTATCGAAATCAGTTTGGTAAGCGGCAATAGTCGTGAAATTCAAGTAGGTGGGAATAGTGTAATAAAACTCTATAACTCTAAATTTGAATAAAAATTCATAAAACCACGCATAAAACTTTAGAATTTTACATAAAATTTTAAAGTTTTGAATGAAACTTAAAAAAATTTAAAATTCATTTTTTTTAAACAAATTTAAAATTCCAAAATTATTAAACATAACTTTAAAAAATCAAAAATTTAATACTTTTTTCTAATTTAGTGGATGGATTTTTTAAAACCTTAAAATGTATTGTTAATAAATTTCTCAAATTCAAGATTTGATGAAAGAAGTTAAAAAAATCAGACCGACCTAAACTTAATATAAAAAAAACATAATATTTTAATCTTCAATTTTAAAATTCAATGAGTTCTAGATTTCAAATTTAAAAATTGTTAGGGTTAATCAAATTAAATTTCAAATTCCTTAATTCTTAAAACATGATTTAAAAATTTCAGATGTGATAATTTTTAAAATTAAATGAATGGATTTTTTTAAATTCTAAAATTTATGGTTTAAGAATATCCTTAATTTAAAATATGATAATGCAAGAAGTAAAAAATACCGACCGGCCTAAATTCGAAATTTTAAAAGTTCAAAGATTTGAAAAAAAATCTATTACCTTATCTTTAAATTTTAGATTTCAAACAATTCTTGATTGAATTAAAAAATGGCTAGGGCTAACAGCATTTAAAATTCCAAAATTCGAAAATATAATTCAATAATATAAATTTTAACAATTTTGAAAATATTATGGATGGATTTTTTAGTTTAACAATTTATTGTTTAAAAGTTTCCCAATATCCCGCAAGATAATGAAAGAATTCAAAAATTCAGGCCGACCTATATTCAAAATTTCAAAAAATTCTGATTAATCCTTATACCCAAGTCCTTCACTTAAAAATTCCAAGAATTGTAAATTTCAGATTCAGAAATTCTTAGAGTTAAATAAATTTAAAATTTCAAAATTCTAAAACGTATCAAGATTTTGTTTTTGGAGAGGTCCAATAAACCAAATGTTCAGTTTTTGCTTTAAAATTGGTAAATTGGTAGTAAAAATAATGGAAGGATTTTTTCCAAAATAATTAAACTCATTGTTTAAAAATTTCCCAAATTCAAAATTTGATAATGGAAGAAGTAAAAAATGCAGACCGCCCTAAATTTAAAAAATATAAAAGAAAAACCTAAATCTTAAATTTTAAAAGTCCATGAATATTAAATTTCAAATTCAAAAATTCTCACGGTAGTTTAACAATATTGAAGCTTTAATGAAAGGATTTTTTTTTAAATCTTATAATTTATTGTTTTTTTTTTTTTAAATTTCCCAAAATCATCAATTAAAAAAAATCAGACTGACCTAAATTCAAAATTTCTTAAATTCTAAAATTTTAAATAAATCCTAAGACTCAAATCTATATTTTAAAATTCCAAGAATTCTAAAATTCAAATTCAAAATTTCTTGAAGACTAAAAAAATATAAAATTTAATAACTTTGTAAATTTGATGAATGATTTTAAAATTCCAAGAATTCTAATTTCAAAATTCCAAGAATTCTAAATTTCAAGTTAAATAATTCTTAGAAATAAATTTCTCAAATATAATTTTGAAGTAATAAAATGCATTTTTTTTAATTTAAATTTTTGTTGTTTAAAAAATTCCTAAATTCAAAATTTGACAATGAAAGATGTGAGAATACAGACCTAAATCCAAAGCTACTAAAATTCAAAAATTAAAAAGAATACCCGATACATGAATCTTTAATTTCAAAATTCCAAGACTATTTTTTTAATTGCATTTTTTTAATAAAAAAAATATGGAATTACTGAAATATTCAATATATTCATTTTCGAGAAGAGGTTTGTCTGATCACGCCTTCCGTTGGACGGGGAAGTAAATGTTGGTCCCGGTCTAACCTAGAAGTGTTAGGTCGATAGCCCATTCCAGGTGTAGAAGTCGTCTCCCTGGAGTCGCTGGTAGGTACCAAAGGTCGTCAGTTCGAATCCCGGGGGTGGATGGAAGCTTAGGTGTAAAAAGAGGTTTGCAATTGGCTCAACAATCAAGCCTCCGACGTAGGAATCTCGCAATCGAGAACGCCAAGGCAATGCTGTAGAGTTAATAATTTGATTTGTTTTAGTTCTAGAATTTGGAAATCAAAATATTTAAAATTCAAAGCTTCTAAATTAAATAAAATTCTAAAATACACTTACGTTTGATGCAAATGATTTGTTATGTTTGCGTATTGGATTCAGACTGAATTCGGATAGTTTCAGAATACAGTTGCAAAGTCACGAATTTTTGATGCCAATCAGTATTTTATTCATAATCGGGTGATAAAACACGAAATCTACATCATAAATAGTACACTTGTTAGTCTTAAGCATCTAAAAGCGCGTGTCCTAGCTCTACAAGAACATTCAATAATAATAATAGTTAATAGATAAACGTTAATATAATAATAATCGCCTTCCTGTGTGAAATTTTTCATCTTTCTTTCAATTTGAATTTTGTGCAACAAACAACACCACACAACAATGATGACACCTAATCGGACTCCGCCGTCGTCGTTGCAAACTGATACCGGCCTCACAACTTCCCCGCCGGCCCATCCGCACTCGAGACCTGGCTGTGGTAGTGCAGCGCCTCCTGGTACGCCTTGTTGACCGCCTTCCGTTCGGTGGGCTTCCGCGACTCGACCAGTTTGCTCTGGTCCAGCTCTTTGTTGACGCCGAGCAGCTCGAGTTTGGCCGCCGGAAGCCACTGCCAGGTGCGTTTGGCGTCGAAAAACAGCACCAGAAAGACCTGCTCGTCCGGATAGTTGGCCTTGAGGGCGAGGACGTCGGCGGGAGGGGCCGGCAGTGGGACGCCGTTGTGGACGAACCCGGTCGGGATGTCCGGATCGATTATGAGCGCCGGGTACCACGGATAGCCGCGACACTTGGCCCACACCAGCTTGAGCGGTTCGAGCAGCGGCTTCTCCGGAAACGGTTCCGTCTCACTGGTGGACATTTCCGTGTCGCAGAACGAACCGTCGTCGCTGGAGCTGCTGGAGAGACGCGAGTTAAACTGTGTACTCTTGAGAACCTCCCCCCCAAAAATAAAACTCACCCAAACTCCGACTCGGTTCCACTTCCGCTGAACCCGCTGCAGCTGCTGCACGTGCTTCCGGTGAAGCTGAGATTGCTGTCGTCCGAGTCGGAAATCTCGCGGTCCTGCCCCCCCGCGGTACACCCGGAAGCTGTCCGGAATGGCCTCGAAGCTCTTCTTCTCGCCCGAATCGCCGCCGCCGGATCTTCGTCCACTGCTGCCGGATGGTCCCGGCAGGCCGAGAAAGCCCGGCTCGCCGAGTTGCTTGCTCTGGGACGACGAGGACGACTTGCCCGACGACCGTTTGCCGCGGGTCGTCTTTTGGTGGATTTTGCCTGCAGCAGCAGTTCGGTCGTCTCGGCGATGACGGCCTCCTCCTTCGAGGAGTTTCCGGCTTCTTGAGGGCTGCCTGGGCCTTGCGCGTGAACAGGACGGCCGTTCTGAGGGAAGAATTCAAGTTAGTGATTTTATTTAGTGTAATGAAAAGACAGAATAAATACCGTCGATTGACGCCCGATGGCGATGGGCTGTTGTTGAGAATCTTCAGCGGGCTGGCGGGTGGAGTCTGCAGGGATTTGGGTGACTTTGCGGTTGAGGTCGTCGGTTCCGACGGCTGCTTTTTGGGCGTCTCCAGAACAGGTACTTCGGGCTGAAGAGGTAAAAATTATGAAAATTATGGTATTTAAATGTGTGTCAAATATGTTTAAGCTATGTGTTCTATTTTCGTATCACATAAAGTATAATAAAAATAGTAGATCATGCAACAAGCTGCAAAATGATGATTTTTCAGCACGAGTCTGAGCATGAGGCTCTGCCGAGTTGGATAAATACGACGAGTGCTGAAATATTCTAGTTTTGCAGCGAGTTGCATACATCAATTGATTAATTCTCTAGAATTCCGCAAAAAAACTTGATTTAAATTTTTGTATTTTATTTTTATTTTTATGAAACTTTGGCGACCTAAACTTTGGAAAATATTTGCAACGGCCTAAATATTGTGCGATCAGTTCCTAGCTGGACTCGGTCACTGGAAACGACCGGCGACTCAGTGACCGACGAAATAGGCGGCGGGCCAGATGCGGGCATAAAAATGTCAAAATCTCTTCCCCCCTCACTTCGTCTCACCATCCAGCTGCAGCTTTGTTGACAAACAAACGGAGCACGCGGTCGCATGATGGCGGCATCGAGCCAGAATTGGGGGTGATCAGGTGATTAAAAATGAAAGTTTTTTCAAGAAAAATAATATTTTTCCGACCGAATAAAAAAATTGCGAGCATGTTCAAACAATTATTCCTGATGTCGGAGAAGTGATGAAAAAGCAAAATTTTAATCCATAATTTTTCTATAAATTGAATTTTTTTCACTCTAACTAGGAACCCCTAGGTCTATCCACGACCGTTTCCAATGACCGTGAGAAGATGCCAGAAAATCCAGCTACGAGCTAAATCCACAATATTAAACAAAAATAATTTAAAAATTTATGAAACCAAAAATTCTAAATTCAAAAATATAAAAACACAAAATTAAAAAAAATTATAAACCTAAAAAATATTAAATCAAAAATTCTGAGTTCAAAAATTTTATAATGAAATATATAAATAAAAAAAACAAAAGACTTAAGATTCTGAAAAAAATGCATCTTTTGAAAAATAGGTCAAATATTCAAAAAATCACAATAAAAAACTAATGAAATTAAAAATTTAAACTACAAAAAATTAAATGAAAAAAAGACTTGAAATTTCAATTAAAAAAATTAGAAAAGGGTAATTCTCCGCCAACTCACACAGCAGTTGCTGACCCCTCTTAGATTTGCGTGAAACTTTGTCTTAAGGGGTAACTTTTGTCCCTGATCATGAATCCGAGGTCCGTTTTTGATATCTCGTGACGGAGGGCGGTACGACCCTTCCATTTTTGAACATGCGAAAAAAGAGATGTTTTTCAATAATTTGCATCCTGAAACGGTGATGAGATAGAAATTTGGTGTCAAAGGGACTTTTATGTAAAATTAGACGCCCGATTTGATGGCGTATTTTTCATCGAAAAAAACACTAAAAAAGTTTTAAAAATTCTCCCATTTTCCGTTACTCGACTGTAAAAATTTTGGAACATGTCATTTTATGGGAAATTTAATGTACTTTTCGAATCTATTGACCCAGAAGGGTCATTTTTCATTAGAACAAAATTTTTCATTTTAAAATTTCGTGTTTTCCAACTTTGCAGGGTTATTTTCAGAGTGTAACAATGTTCTACAAAGTTGTAGAGCAGACAATTACAAAAATTTTGATGTATAGACTTAAAGGGTTTGCTTATAAACATCACGAGTTATCGCGATTTTACGAAAAAAAGTTTTGAAAAAGTTGGTCGTCATCGATCATGGCCGTTCATAGTCACCCGCGACAGACACGGACGACGAAACGAAGCAAAACGCAAAAAGTAACTTTTTCAAAACTTTTTTTCGTAAAATCGCGATAACTCGTGATGTTTATAAGCAAACCCTAAGTCTATACATCAAAATTTTTGTAATTGTCTGCTCTACAACTTTGTATTGTTACACTCTGAAAAATAACCCTGCAAGAAAAACACGAAATTTTAAAATGAAAAATGTGTTCAAAATGAAAAAATGACCTTCTTCTCAATGGATTCGAAAAGTACATTAAATTTCCCATAAAATGACATGTTCCAAACATTCAGTAACGGAAAATGAAGAATTTTAAAAAAATTAATGTTTTTCGATGAAAATACGTTTTTCGAATTCTGAGTACGCCATCAAATCGGGCGTCTAATTTTACATAAAAGTCTGTTTGACACCAAATTTCTATCTCATCACCGTTTCAGGCTGCAAATTATTGAAAAACCTCTGTTTTCGCATGTTCAAAGAAGGTCGTACCGCCCCTCACGATATCAAAAACGGACCTCGGATTCGTGATCAGGGACAAAAGTTACCCCAGGACAAAGTTCCACGCAAATCGAAGAGGGGTCAAACAAAAGATTACATGAACCTCGTGACGAAAAAAGCAACATGAACAAAGCGCCATGTACATTCGGCGAAGAAAAACGAATCATAACAAAGCGTCCCCCTCAATGACAGCAGGGTGATATCGACGTTGGTGATTTCAAAAGAAGTTATGTTTGTTTTTTCTCAAATAAAATTACGGAAATAATGTTTTATTGAATTTGGATGATCAAGTATCAATAAACGCAAGGTTTTTCATCGTTTGTTATCATAAGAACATCTTATTTTGCTTTTATATTAAAATGGGAATTAAAAATAGATGCTCAACATTCAAATGCGTTTTTATCAAAACGCACGGTTTGTACATGATGCTTTTTGAAATGTTGGCATCGAAATATTTCAAATTTCAACATAAAAAAAAAAACAAAAAATCTAAATTTAAAAATAAAAGAAATATGAAATTAAGGCTTAAAATTTCGAAAATTTACATTTTTTTTCAAATAAATATAAAATATTAGAAAAAATTAAATAAATATGACATCAAAAATTCCGATTAAAAATATCTTTAAAAATATATGCAAGCAAAATAAAAATAAAAGATATAAAATTTAAAATTATTTAAATTTTTTATTTTTAATGTCAAAAACAAAAAATTAGAAAAAAACAAAAAAAAGATTTTTAAAAATTATTTGAGAAACATAAAAATTAAAATTTCCAAGGTACAGTCCACACTTGATGATCCCAAGGCATGGAGAATTTTAACATCGGATAATTGAATCTTCGGATAAGGGGCCGTGCATAAACCACGTAGCCTTCAAATTTGTTTTTATTTAAAATTTTGTTTAAAAATATAATGAAATTAATAAACTTTGGACAATCGAGTCTGGACAGTAATAAAAATCTTTGATTCAAAAATTCGCAATTCGCAATTTTCAGTGTAAGAACAGGTCTTGACCGATCTTATGCACTAGGTTCCCGTCGAACACGCACTGCCCTTACACCTACATCTCACCCTTGCTCTGAGTCAGTACGAGCAGCACGCTAGAACACGCTTTGAGTGTTCGTGCCAGGCATGCACACCTTCTTTTCCGGTTACGCATTTTAACTCGGCCGGGGGTGGTACATTAAGTAGGGTTTGATGTAAGTATAAGCGCCTAACCATTTAAAGTGTGCCTATCCACTTTCATTAAAGCAAAAACTGTTTTATTTTTAGTTTGAATTCAACAACTAGTTGTTATCAAGGGGTTGGAAACTCTTAGGGCTATAATTATTATGTTAACCAGTATATCAAAATATATGTAAGTATACTTATTATTTCCTTTACTTATCGCCAGTATACTTACCAATATACTGAGAGTATCATAATATACTAACAGTTTACTGCTTTTCGGTTAGTATACTAACAAGTATACTGGAATATCGTTAGTATACTAGGTATTCCTAAGTAATATTAGAGTTTCCAGCCCCTTGGTTGTTATTTACTGTGTATTGTTTTCTCCTGAAATCCTAGTGTTGAGTCGTGTTTATATGTTGCTATTTCTTTTGTCGCGGTGTTTTGTTACAATTTTTCGTCCTAAGCATGTTATAAAAGTTTACCAAAAGTACAATAGTAATATTTGTGTTAATTCTTTAATCATTCCAAAAATTGAGTAAGGGCTCGAACCTCACTTGTTTTAAAGAAAAGGGTGAAGATTGAAAACAATTGACAGTAAAAGAGAATTTATTTTATAAAAATCAAGTATCAATAGTAAGAGAATGATGAGCGAATTTTGAAGAATAAAAATGAGAAGCTAGATGTAAAATTAGACAATAGTTAATAAATAGAGATACAAAACAAGCTCAGATTAAAGTAATGATAATTTATAGGACCGATAAAGAATTATTCAAATAAATAAATTCGCAATAAAATCAAAAAAGATTAGGCGAATGATAAATAGACTTGATCTTACTAGTACATTAAGGAAAAGTATATTTTTAAGGAAAAAAACAAAGTTTGTTACAGCAGTATCAATTGGTAAAAAAGAGTGGAAAAGCTTTGAGAGATAAGAGAATCAAAAGTTACTAAAATTAAAATCAAATGTTGGATATTAAATAGAAGAATCAGTGAAGAATTGGGAATCAGAAGAGCAAAATAAAAATAGCAGCCTAGTTGGTAGCTGAGAATGAAGAGAAGAGAAACCCCGTTGTGCGATGTTTCAGGTACATCCACAGCAGTTGACTCAACATACTGCGAATCAAAACAATACCGTCTACAATCACAAATTACTTCCCTTTCCCACATTGTCGCGCCCCTTTCTTTTAGCCGTCTCGACTCTGACCCGCGGTAGTCAAAGGTTTACGATCCGTTTCCACAGGCCACCAGCTAGGTCATCATGAAAACCAAGCCAACGTGGAGGTAAGAAAATAGGACACTCGCAAGGAACCAGAGCTATACTGTTCTGATCAAGATAATTCGGATGATCTAACAGAACTACGGATGTAGTTAGTTACGATCCTTCCAGGATGTTCCTTACGTGGACGTCAACCGAAGGGCATGCAACAAGGTCAGTGCCATTGCATGCTCTTAGGTATCAATCCTTGGCCTGCAATAATAAAAAAAAATCTTTGATTCAAAAAGATAAAAATTAAAAATTCAAAAAAAATATAAAAAAATATTCGCATTAAAAAATAAATATAAAAAACCTTAAGACTTATAAAAATAAAATCTGAAAATAAAGAATAAAAAAATATGATTATAGATTTCTTCAGCTATTCAAATCAGACCAAAGTAGGGTCGTAGCAAAAGGCCAAAAAAAAAGATGTTTTTTCATGATTCAATGATTGAACTTCAATCGAGTCTTCGGATAATTGAGTCTGAACTTTAATAAAAAATAGAAAAAAAAATCTACAAGGCTGGCTGAAAACCTTCCTCCCTCCCTTCAAAATCGACCCGAAAAATCAGGATCAATCAGATGTTTGTGTTTATTAAAAAATCTTATGAATTTTTTAAAATTTTCGATGCGCTGTACCGCAAATGTTGTTTTTTTTCGCTAAATTTCTATTTTAGTGAAATCATACTTTTTTTAAACTAATAATTGTACAGTCATCCCACATATTCGGAACACCCACAAATTCGGAACACTTTTGTGATAATTTGTCAATAGCATGCCAAAAGTAGCTTTTCTGTCGACCCTAATATTTTTAGAACCTTCATTTGGACATTATCTTGATATTTCACTAGTAAAAGTAATACTTTTTGAACAAAAAAATTCATTCCAAGTTTTTTTTGTCCAGAGCAGCAAAACACTGCCTCCAAATGGCCTGTTTCATAATTGTGGGATGTTATTGTGCCTCCCACAATTGTGGAACACCTGAATTTAACTGATATTTTCACACAAAAAAGTTATCAAACCATGTATAAAACATCACTAAGCTTGAGTCTATTGGTTTCAGTGTGTGAAGTCATTATTTGGTAATAAATATGTATTCCTGGACTGATCCAAAGTTTGTTTACATTCGTAAGAAAAAGTGTTCCGAATTTGTGGATTTCAAGGGTCAAAGTAATTCTTCAAAAACTTCATATAAAAGTTAAAATTTGCAGATGTTCGATACAGCATTCGAAAGATCGCAAGAAAAGCTTTCAGCTGAAGGTAAAAGCGAATCATTAAGTTCAATTATCGATTTGCTATGATTTTTTGAACATTGGCCGATCTGGAAACCGTTCCGAATATGTGGGATGACTGTAAAACAACTGAGCTAGTGTAAAATGCATTTTAAAACACTTTTTTCGTTCATATGTTGAGAAGATGGCTTGTTATTTAAATTTTTATTGGCCTAATTCAAGAATTCAAAAAATGATAAAATCAATTATGATATAAAAAATATCATAAAAATATCAATAAATGAAAAACAAACAAAAAACATCTGCAAAAAAACAAAAGGATTAAAAAAAGGAAAAAAATTAATAACTAAAAATTAGGAAATTTTAAAAATAATCCCTTCAAAAAAAGGAAACATTTTTTATTTTTAAAATATTTTTTGATCTTAGGATTTAGGCCGTTGCAAATATTTTTCAATGTCTGATGCAAAATATAGTTTTCCATAATTTCGCTGCCGTCCAGCGGGAATTGAATTGGAATCTCATCCAACGGGTTCTTGCCTAAACCTTGTTGTCTTACCCAAAATTGTATGATTATTCAAGCAAACACCACTCACCATAACCGGCGCCGCCACCTCCTTGACCGCCGCCACAATCTTGTCCGGTTCGCGCGCTAGCGCCCGCTTCACCTTCTCCGCCCGAATCAGCTTGACCCTCTTCGAGCGCGACAGCCCGTGCTTGATTCCACCCGCTTTGGTCATCTGCTGCTGCATCTTCTCAATCAGTTCAAGGCTGGGCGGCTCTTGGGCGAGCAGCGCCACCTCCGACTCAATGTCCACCGCGAGGGAATCCTCCGAGTCCGGGGTTGGTGCTGCTGCGACTGTCGGTGCGATTGCTGGTGCGGGAATTGGCGTTGGCGCAGCTATGGCTTGTTGTTGTTGTTGTTGCTGCTGTTGGGGATGGGGTTTTTCGAGGATTCCGGCCCGTTCGAGCTCCTTCCGGATGGTGCGGAAGATGATGGTTCCGGCGTCCTTCATTTTGACGCCGGCCCGGTAGAACATGGTGTCTTTGTTGTTGTAGGTCAGACAGTTGTTGCACATCAGCAGGAAGTCCGCCTCGAGGTCTTCGATGCTGCAGTAGTGGCCGGTTTTGAGCTTTTGCCGCATCGTGCCGAGATCCATCGGGTGCTTCACAATGTCCAGGTAGTCGTGGACCTCTTCGGTGTCGACGGGTTCGCGGAAGATTTCCTGCGCGTCCTTGGCTTCGAGCTGGTCCAGGATTCGATGCAGGGTGGACTCGATCGGGTTGAGTTGGGTCATGACGCACTGTTCGTTGGTTTTGATCAGGATCAGTTTGAGTTTTTCACGCTTGCGAACGAGTTCGCAGAGGAGGCGGGCCCGTTCCAGATCCTGGCGGAGACACTGCCAGTACTTGAGCTGTTGGTACAGCTCGCGAGCGTCGGGCGATCCGTCCGACTTGTCCCGTGGCAACGGCGGTGCACTCTGCGATGGGCCTTGACTCTGGAGACGTCGCAGCAGCGGAACTCCATTCCGGTGTTGCCGTTTCAACGTCCAGTACGCGATCAGCCGCTGGATAAACTGTGGCTTCTTTGTGATGTTGACCAGCGAAGAGATTTCATCTACCCGGTTCGTCGGAATCGTCGGAATCAAAATGACCGGTGCCGAAGTCCTCTTCATGGCCAGCATCTTCCGCGCCTTCTTCATTTTCTCCCGGCAAATCTCCTCGGGTCCGTCTCCCCACCCGAATCCCCGGCGATCCCAACGCATTGATCGGCGTGTGAGTGTCACAATAAGCCGTCTTCTGGACCACCACCGGATGCGTGTCATTCCCACGAACCTGGTCCATTCGCATGCACAGGCCAGCCTGCTGGGCACAAGTCACGTGAAACGCCGCATAACACGAACTCCGATTACATTGAATGCAAGCCCCAATGCCCTTCTGCTTGCAAATGTAGCAAACCAGCCGCCACCTCGCCGCCGGAATCGTCTCGATCGAATCGATCGGCTCCAAAAACACCGTATTCGCAAACCGAACCTCCGGAATCCACAGCGCACAGACCACATGCGCCCACTGGTTCTGGTCGGTCTGCTTGAACGCCCCGCCCGTGTTCGGACAGAGCACGCAGTCCACCGAGCGGCTCGGACTCTGCAAACACCGCCGACACAGCCACTGGCCCTCGGGGATGTACGGCACGCCGTAGCAGTCCTGGTGCACGGCCAGGTTGCACATGTCGCAGAACAGGATCACGTTCGTGTTCTGGCACTCGCCGTCCATGCAGATGCAGCCTGGAAAGGCAGAGGGGACATTTGTTTAGTTGGAAATTGAAGAAAAAAAATACTTAAAAACGTTTTATAAAAAGAAGTATGTTTCTGAAAATTACTCAAATTGCTTCAAATTATTATTTTTTCTTTTAAAATATATAAACTTCAATTTTGAAAGCATAAATCAACCGGCAAAAAGCATCTAAGATTTCAAATGATATTTTCAAAACTAAATTTTAATTAAAAAAAACATTTCGAACAAACGTAACTACATAATTCAAAGTAAACCCTTTTCACAACCCGTGCTCAAATTCAACCCAAACCATCGAGTTATCTCTGCGGTAAACTTTACATAGTAGGTCTGGCCATTTAAGGAAATCCAAAATAAGTAAAACTGGTAACAAATCAGGGTGGCAACGGGAGAGTCGAAAAAAAAATCCCCGTCAAATCCGCGCCGACCCAAAACCCAATCCGCGCGAAATCCGCGCCGAATGAAAAAAGGAATACGGTAAAACCCTATGCCCTATGTAAATTTTCATGTACAACGACTAAAACATGCTTAAAAACCCAGGGTGGCCACCTCGGGAAAAAACCGGGAAAACCGGGAAAAACCGGGATTTTTATCCACCGGGAAAACCGGGAAAAACTCGGGAATTCGACCGACAAACCGGGAAAATATTTTATGTTACGTTAAAATTTGACAAAAGCCTCCTTAAAGTATTCAATATGTTCTTTTCTCAATAGAATATTATTCCTGTTATTCTAAATGAAGAATTCACGAAATCTATGTTTGAATTTGTGTGATAGACTCATGCTTCTTGGCTATGGATTTTTTTCTGTTGTATCCTATGATACTTTTACCAGGCGAATTTGTTTTTTTTTAATAAAGCAAAATGTTTGCTCTACCAGCGGTTCTCAACCTGGGACACATGTATCCCTGGGGGTACCACGAGCGGTCTCAGAAGGTCCGGAAGACAAACCCCGTAATGGCGGACATTTACCCCATCTTTGCTAAAATATTAGTTTTGCATTAAATTAAAATTAGGCTTTTTTGTAAGTGGAAAATATGGATATCATGGTACGAAAACAACATAACAGTAAATATCTCTCTAAATTTAAAGATCAATACTTTTCCTTCAAGTTGTCACACAAAATACACTCTTTTAAAATATTTTTCTTGGCCTGTATCTCAGTAACAAAAGAATGGATCAAAAATGTTCAAAAAAGAATGCAGTTAAGAATTTTCTCAACCATTTGATTTTTTAAGAGATAAAATAGAATTATTTTTTAATTGAAAATAGCTACAACTTCAAAAAAGTATTTGTAGTATGTTTAAATCTGAAGAAAAAAATATAAAAATTCAAAAAACAAGCCATAGTCTCAACATTTGAATGCAAAGTGTTAAAAAATGCATTTTACGCTAGTTCAGTTGTTTTGCAATCATTAGTCTTCAAAAAATGTAAGATTTAACGAAAACAAAAAATGAACGAAAAAAAACTAAAGATCGAAAATTTTCAAAAATTCAAAAGATTATTAAATCAACCCAGACATGCTTAAAAATGATTCTAGACGCAAGGGAATGCATTTTAAATTGATTTCAGCTGATTGCACTTAAATTTCCATTAAAATTTTGATGTTTTTCGAAAAAAAAATTGTCCCCTGATTTTTCGGGGCAACAAAAACTTTAAATAAAATTTGTACCCGCCTTATGTGTTGTTAAAAAATCACAGCACGGTAATTTTTTGATTATTTTTACCATTGTGTGTTTTGGGTTTTTTAGAAAGTATTTTTTATCAAAATTATTCTAAAAAGAAAGTTTCAAGGTATCATTTTTTTTTACATTTGTATGGCACTTTTCCTGCACTGCTGCCAAAGTGTATACAACCTTTTTTTCAAAGAAAATTAACGAGAATTTACATCAATGTTGATTACAATGTATTTTTGTAAATCTATTTTACAAAATTAATAAATTCTATTAATAATTTATCTTATTTTAAAAAATAAAAACGATTTTTGATGAAAAAACGCAAAAAATTGAAAATTAGAGGATTGATTGATAACAGATAAAAAAGGCTTCGTTTACAACTTACTTACTTTTTACTCAAGATTTGAAAGCTTTGTTGAGGAATTCAAACTTTGAACCAAATGTATGCGTTCAAACCGGGAAAAAACCGGGAAATTGAAAATCGAAATCTGGTGGCCACCCTGATTAAAAACCATTTCTGATCACTTTTTTTTTAATTTTAATGCAAAAAAGTTGTCAAGACAACATTTTTTCGATGGATCAACTATGGTCCCTTGAAAAGAGCGGTCAAGAATTCCGAAATTCTTATTATTTTCTCCTCAAAATTTCTCGAAACTAAAATATGATTTCGAAAATGATCCATACTAGAAAGAGGCAATTTCAGAATTTAAGAATATAAAAATTCAAGAATTTAAGAATTTAAGAATTTAAGAGTTTAAGAATTTAAGAATTTAAGAATTTAGGAATTTTAAGAATTTTAAGAATTTAAGAATTTAAGAGTTTAAGAATTTAAGAATTTAAGAATTTAGGAATTTTAAGAATTTAAGAATTTAAGAATTTTAAGAATTTAAAGAATTTAAGAATTTAAGAATTTAAGAATTTAAGAATTTAAGAATTTAAGAATTTAAGAATTTAAGAATTTAAGAATTTAAGAATTTAAGAATTTAAGAATTTAAGAATTTAAGAATTTAAGAATTTAAGAATTTAAGAATTTAAGAATTTAAGAATTTAAGAATTTAAGAATTTAAGAATTTAAGAATTTAAGAATTTAAGAATTTAAGAATTTAAGAATTTAAGAATTTAAGAATTTAAGAATTTAAGAATTTAAGAATTTAAGAATTTAAGAATTTAAGAATTTAAGAATTTAAGAATTTAAGAATTTAAGAATTTAAGAATTTAAGAATTTAAGAATCTAAGAATTTAAGAATTCAGGAATTTCAGAATTTAAGAATTTGAGAATTTAGGAATTCAAGAATTTAACAATTTCTGAATTTCAGAATTTAAAAAGATTTTAAGAATTTAAAAGTTTAGGAATTGAAGAATTAAAATTTTCGAAACATTGAAATTTTTAATTTTTTGATCAGTTAGATTTCTCAATTCAAAATTTGTATATATATATTTTTTTCAAATTTCACTTCCCTTGGAGACGGAGATTTTTGCAGATTGCTTAGTAAATTTTATCATGCTGTGATAATCGGAAGTAGAATCAACAGAATGGGATAGTCTCAACAGATATTTTCAATTTTTAAAAATAAGGCCGTTGCAATTGTTTTTCAAAGTTTATGTCGTCGTCCCATTAAAAATTGGTGCGCTTTCTCTTAAAAATCAAAGCATTCTTTATTTTTTCTGAAAGAACCCCCAAACATATCAAGTCCCCGGTGTAGGTTTGTCGCAGTTAGTCGCAATGTCGCCAAGTTGAGGAGCGATCATTCTCCAATGAAAAATAAATAAAAGCAAAACTTACAAACAGCATCGTCGTCCACGATGGCACCTCCATTCTGACCGCCAGTGACCGCAGCCTGAAAATACGACTCCTTCTCCAACCGATCCATGAGCAACTCCAGCGAATCGACCGGCACCGGGGCCAAATTCTGCCCCGCCCTCTTCTCGTTAATGATCCCCAACCAGGTCGTGTCCTCCTCGTCAACATCGTACTCCACCTCCCCGTCCAGCTCCTCCGTGCTCTTCTCAATGAACCGAATGTACGCCGTTGGCCGAGCCGGCGCATCGCAGATCGTGTAATCGTCCATCTCTTTGAAGATTCCTTCCGGGAGTTTTACTTCCGGTTCCGTCGGTGGCGGAACGGCAAACATCTCCGTGTCCGGATCAAGCAGCTTGGCGCGGGTCTCCTCAATTGAAACGAGCCCGAATTCTTCGTCCACCGGAATGTTGATGTTCTTCCCGCCAAACTCAATCTTGATCAACCCGTCCGGCTCGACGTAGGTCAACGACTCCCGGGCCACGACCTGCTGGGCCTTGTTATTCTTCGGCGTTCCAACCTTCTTCTTATGGCTCTTTTTATTCGTACTTGCCGGTGGCCTCCTCACCGGAGTGTCGCAATTCTCCGCCTTTGAAACGGCCGGCTTTTCACTTTTGACCGATTCCGGTGCCACTTCCGGGGTGTTGTTCTCCTCCGCTCCTCCCTCACCACCCTCCCCATCCTTCTCCGCTGGAGAAGCTACCTCGGCAACAGCTGGCACCGGTGCTCCCGCCGCAGCCACCACCGCCGGTGGTGTCCCCGGCGGCGGATTGTCATGGTCGAAGCTCTTCAAGTGGTACTGCAGCCCGACCACGGATTTGTACTTTTTCTCGCACTTGGGACACTTGAACGGTGGACAGTTCTTGTTCAGCGTCTTGATGTAGTCCTGCACCTCAAAGTCGAGCCCCATTTCGGTGGCTGTACAACCCGCGGAACTACCGGCGGAACGAAAACACGGAACACGGAACCGACCGACCGAGAAAAGAACGCTTGTTTGTGTTTACACTTTTCGCTCCGAAAAATGCGTCTCCGCGCGCCGTTGACAGCTGACAGATTGATGGCAGGGTTGCCAAAATTCGTGCAGCGCACAAAGCGAGGGGTGATTCACCGAAAACCCATGAAAACGTCAAAGTCAGCTGAGATTTGCGGCATTTTCGGGACAACAACAAACACTATTACGCCAGCATGAGCAATTTTTGAGTGATTTTGCGTAAATTTTCAGTGATAAAAAGTGAAATTAGCTTAAATTTGAACCATGGACAGGACGGAACCGTTCCAGCAGCCGAACTTTCAAGAGCAGCAGCGAAATGCATTGGTAAAGAGTTGATTTTCGCGCGGCTTCAACAAATAGTAAATTTTTTCCTCTATTTCCCTTGTAGAACTACCAATTTTCGCCGGAAGAGCTGAAGGTGCTGCAGGAGTGCAACCGGGAGGCGTTCTTCCAACGGTCGCTCCCCCTGGGAACCGTGTTCGGGTTGGGAACGTACTACGCCGTCCAGCGGGGTCTTTTGAAGGTAGGAATTCCGACGGGAGAAGTTAGTTTTTGATGTTTTTTCTTTGACGTGGGACTACGTCAGAAATGTGAATATTTTTATCTGGAGTTTTTTTTTGAAAAGGTCCAATAAACCAAAATTTCATTTTTTGCTTTTTGGGTGATTTTTAATACCCCTGACTCAAGGCGGTTTTATAAACACCCAAAAAGCAAAAACTGAAAATTTGGTTTTTTGGACCTTTTCAAAAAAAAAAAAAAAAACTCCAGTTATGTATTATTTATTATCCCAACATCCAAGCTCTTAAAAACCGGAACTGTAACATCAACTCGCTGGATCTCGGCCACAACTCAACTCATCGATATTTCTTATGGAAAAAATACATATTTGTATTTACGATGTCCAAAATTTGTAATACCTAAAAGATTGCAAGTTATTGATTTCTTAATTTCAAAATTTTTATGATATTTTTTAAAATTTTCGTTTTTAGTTATACATTATTAATTTTTTAATATGAATTTTTTAGATTGTTTTTTTTTATTTGATAAATAAGGCTTTTTTTGAATTTTCAGATTTTTAATTTTGAAATTGTTAAATTAATATTAAAAAAAAAACAACATTTTGAAATTTTCAAATGCATTTTAATTTTCTGAATTAAAAAAAAATGCAAAATTTAAATTTAAATTAATTTTTTATGATCTAGGTACTTTTTGGAATTTTATTGGATTTGAATTTTGATTTTTTTGTTTTGATCTAAATCCTTATTTTTACTATGCTGAATTCTTAGAATTTATATTTTGAGAATTTGTAATATAAAGTTTTTGTTTTTTTCTTAATATTTCTATAACTAAATTTTTGACACCTTATTAAAAAAACAATTGCGGTATTTTTTTGTTTTAAGGTTATTTGGTTTTAAATGTTTTTGAAATATATATTTTTGATTTTTTAAATCTTTGAAAAAAAAAATTAATTTTGTGAAAATCAAATTTTAAGAATACCTCAAATTCGAAATTTTTAAATACTGGTACGGAAGGAACTTAAAAAAACGCTCAAAATTGCAAACGAATCAATAATTTTGTATTCGATGAAATATTATTAAAATTTCCTAATAACCTTATGATGCAGAATCTCAAAACGCAGAATCTAGGAATAAAAATTATTTTTTATGGCAGAAAAATTCATGAATTTTAAAAAAGTTAATAACACAGAAGTTTTTTTCATAAATATGAAACAAGAAAAAAACAAATAAATATCCATTTTTACAAACATCTCTTTGATATTGAGAAATTAAAAAAACATTTCTTTTTGAGAAATAAAAAAATCTAAAATTTAAAAAACAAAAATTAAAAACAAAAGCAAAATTTAAAATTTTGCAGGTTCAAAATTAAACAATTCTTAATTCTTAAATTTGAAAATCATGTATTCAAATATTCAAAAAATCTAAATTCTATGATTTTGAAATTCAAATGTTCAAAATCTGTAATTTAAAAAAAATAGATGTTTACAATATTGAAAATTTAAACATTCAATAATATGCTTCAAACATAAAATTCAGTGATATTAAAAATGATTAAAAAAAACTGAGATTCTAAAAACTCAAAAATTGAACGAACAGTTTTAAGCAGTTCGTACTGTATTTTCCGAAGTCTTCGCAAAAATTTCTAATCCAATAATGAATTTTTTTTTCTTGTTTTGCCTTCCTCACCTTACTGAGGAAAGGCTATAAAATCACTCGAAAAATGAATTTATTGATTTGACCTCGTAGACCCACTTTCACGTATACATATAGACTCAGAGTCATGTTCTGAGCAAATGTCTGTGTGGATCTTGGTGTGGATGTGTGTAGGTGGGTGGACAAAAAAATTGTCACTCGATTTTCTTCGGACTGGATTAACGGATTTTGAACGTATTAGTCTTATTCGATCCGTCTGGGTCCCATAGGTCTTAAAATCAGCAAGTTTAGTTAAGTACTTCAAAATTTATGCTAAAAAAACGTATTGGCGTATGTCCGGAAGATTGTAAAAATGGTGGTTTTTGCAAGAAAACTTATCATGTTATACATTTTTAGAAAGGTATTAAGAAGACCTTTCAAATGAGCATAAAACATCGAAGATCTGACCACCCTATCACAAGTTATTAGCACTTAAGTGTTATTTATACAATTTTTGGAGGCCAGATTTCAGACATTGTGATAGATATATTGTCTGAATCTTCCATGCGAACTATCGTTGGATAGATATATTAGATATTTTATCAGATCTTGCCGATGAGCTAGAAATATTGAAGGTCTGCGAACTTTATCAAAAGAAATGAGTAATAAAGTTGATTTTTTAAACATGTTAAGGGGGAATGTTTCTATTTTTACTGAATGTATTGACTTTATGAATCTGAGGAAGGCACCAACCACCTAAAGGTGGATTTAGTAACGTTTTTTGTAGAATGAGATAGTGGCATTTAAATTAAAAAATATAGAGAAATTAATAATTTAAGAATTGAGGAATTTAAGATGTTAGAAATATAAAAATTTAAGAATATGGGAATTTAATGTTTCTTTAAATTTAATTTAATGTTATTTTTGATTAAAAAAATTAAGAATTTAGGAATTAAGGAATACAAGAATATGAGAATTGAAAGTTTTGTAAATTTACAAGTTTGAGATTTTATAATACTCCCAACAATCTCAAGCGTACCATACAAGGCGCTCAAACCGAACTGCCAACTTTTCTTAGGGATCTACGATACGTATATCTACGTACTTAGCCTAAAGGCTGATTTGGTTTTGTTTTTAAATGTCCATGTTCCATTGAATTCAAATTTTAGTATGTATTGTTGATTACTTAAATTTTAATTTTATGAATGCATGAATTTTTATTTTTTTTAATTGGTACATTAGGAATTTCTGATACTCTAATGGCGATTCATAAATTTAAATATTTTTGAGTTTTTGAGTTTGTAAATATAATCATGGTTTTGAAAGCCTCTGTTGTGATCCTCTGCGGAAACTTGTTGTCCAGCCCCAGCAGATAGGGTTGATTTTTTAACGCAGTAAAAAAATCTGGTCAAACTTTTAAGGAAATCAAGTTGTGTAGAGTAATGAATACAAGTATACAATTATCAAAGTCTTGATTTTTTTAATTCCTGAAATAATTTTATTTAAGGTGAATCTTAATTCTCCATCTGTTTACTTTTTTCATTGAAATTCGGAACAATAATTATAGTCTTTTTTGGAATAGTTGATAAAACCTTGAAAAAAACTATCTCAGAAGCTGAGTCTGATCAATCAAACTGAATAAATGAAAAAAATATGGAAAATTTTCTCGGCTTTTGAAAAGGAAAAAATTATTTAGGCAAGAATGATATTTACGATATTTATTCAAATCCAATCGTACCCCTCGTCGTCGCACCCAACCTGTCACTGCCACACACGTTTGACATTCCGTTGCACACCCTCTGGCTGGAGGACGGCAGACATTTTCCTGCACACACCCGTCACTGTCAGCTCATTTTCACTCTCAATCAATCGCCCTTTCAAGTTTCCTGTGGAGAAAAAAGCTTTTTACCCGTCGTTATCGCCCGCCAAAGGCGCCAAAAGTGTCGCAACTTCCGGCCGAACGCACAACCGTCACTTTCGCGCCGTTTTCGTGCCGCGTCCGCTCTGCAAAGTAAAAAACAACGGTCCCAAAGTTGGCGGCCAAGGCCAAATTGCCAACATCCGCAGGGCACTCTTTTTTTTCTCGCAGTGTTGGAGCGCAGAACAAAGATGGCGGCCCACCTCCTCCAGTCGAGCCCGTGCGAGAGAACAGCTGAGCAGCAGTGAGATAAACATTCGAGCTGCTGTCTCGCTCGCTCCCACACCCACACGCGAGTAGGCAGAGTAGGCGTTTGTTTGTGGTGGTGAGACCTGTCACCTGGTGCGCGCGATTAGGGCCAGCTGATTCTGGCGAGAACATAAAAGACGCAAAACGCAACAGGCGCTCCAAAGGTGGTGCATCGTACGTGACCTGGGAGCGAATTCCGGTGGACCGTTTTCTTCGAATTGGCTTACGTGGCGAGTTTCGCACAAATTTCTTCACAAACTATTCAAATTCAGCAAACAATGGCGCTAATGGACGAACTGTGGCGCGAGTGCGCGGCCTGGCTGACCCGGTGCGGCATCATTCCGGCGGATCACATCGCAAACCAGCCGGAGTCGGAGATCAAAACGCTGGCTGCCATCCTGCGCGACGGAGTGCTGCTCTGCAATCTGCTCAACTTTCTGGATCCGCAGTCGTTCGATATGCGGGACTTTAACCGCAAACCCCAGATGGCACACTTTTTGTGCGTACAGAATATAAAATTATTTTTGGAGATATGTAAGTCAAGCTTCGGCCTAAAGGATTCGGACTTGTTCGAGCCGACGATGCTGTACGACCTGTCCAACTTTCACCGCGTTCTGGTAACGCTCTCGAAGCTGTCCCAGTGTCGGAAGGCTCAAACTCTCACCAACATTCCTGGTTTCAACTTTGAAGTGTCACAAACCGACAAGAGTAGCTCAGATGAGGATATTTACAAGGATTTGCACGTCGCAACGGTGAATCACATGACGTGTGCTGGCCACGACGAGCACGATTCCAAGGTGGAGGAGGTGTATCAGGATTTGTGTTCTATACAAATTACCCGGAATCAGCACTCGTCGATCATCAGCTACGAGCAGCGTGACTTTGTTATAAAAGAGCTGGTGGATACCGAGACAAACTATTTAGAGGCTTTAATGGCGCTAAAGTATAAGTTTATGCAACCGCTGGAGAGGGTGTTGCAGAAAGATGTGATACGTGTTATATTCCCGTGCATACGAGAGTTGTGTGACATTCACGAGACGTTCCTGAGCAAGCTGCGCGAGGCAACGGCGACGGACGCCAAGATAAAGCTGAGCAGTGTGTTTCTGGAGTTCCGGGAACCGTTCCTAATCTATGGTGATTATTGTTCCAGCATGACCAACGCAACGGATGCGCTGCGGGATGTGTGCAAAAAGACCAGCAACATTGAACAGGTCGTTAACCAATGCCAAAAAGAGCACAGCGGCGGGCGACTGCAGCTGCGTGACATTCTCTCTGTGCCAATGCAACGAATTCTGAAGTATCATTTGCTGCTGGACAAGCTAGTCCAGGAAACGAATCCGTCACATGAAGATTTCCGTGGCCTTGAGCGGGCCAAAGAGGCCATGGTGGATGTTGCACAATATTCCAACGAAGTCAAACGAGATTCCGAGCATCTAGTCGTTATACAGAAGGTTAAGGAAAGTATTTTAGATCTGAATTTACCCAGTGGAAACAATCTGGAGCAGTACGGGCGGCTACTGCTGGACGGAGAGCTGAACATCAAAGCGCACGAAGATCAGAAGACCAAGCATCGGTACGCGTTCGTGTTTGAGAAGGTTATGATCTTGGTGAAGAACTCGAATACCAAAATTGGGGAAGGGCAGTACGTGTTCCGGGAGGCGCACAACCTGCAGGACTACCGGGTCGAGATATGTCATTCCAGGCGGACGTTGGGCCGGGACGGAAGGCTGAAATACTCGCTACTGCTGGCACGGAAGACGCAATCGACGGCATTTACACTGTACATGAAAACGGAGGAGGAGCGTGACAAGTGGAAGCGGGCATTTGACATTGCGATGGAGATGTTGGATCCGATCGGGTGCCGCAACACGGACCACATGTTCTACGTGTGTACCTTTGAGACTCCGGTGGTTTGCCGGCACTGTTCCAAGTTTCTGAAGGGCAAGATCCACCAGGGATATCGGTGCAAGTGCTGCGAGATAATTGTCCACAAGGGGTGCATTTCGTCGACCGGGAGGTGCAAACAGAATCAGTCGCCTCCGCCGGTCTGCGATCGGTTGCTGTCGGAGTTCAATTGGTTTGTGGGCTCGATGGATCGGGACGCTGCAACGCACAAGCTGGAGAAGAAGAAAAGTGGCACGTATCTGCTACGGGTCCGTCCACAAGGTGCATCGAACTCGTACGAGACGATTTATGCGTTAAGTTTGAAAACAGATAGTAAGGTTATAAAGCACATGAAGATATACAAAAAGCAGGACAATTTAATGGTTCTGTACTATTTATCAACGCGGAGACACTTTAAGACGATCGTCGAGCTGGTGTCGTTCTACGAGCGGAACGATTTGGGCGAGAACTTTGCCGGACTTAACCAGACGCTGCAGTGGCCGTACAAGGAGGTCATCGCCACGGCGCTGTACGACTTTTCCCCTACCGAGTCGAACCAGTTACCGCTGAAGCAGGGCTGTCACGTCGTAATCATCGGCAAGGAGGGCGACAGCAAGGGCTGGTGGCGCGGCAAAACGCTCGAAAAGGTGGGATTCTTCCCGAAGGAGTACGTCCGCGAGCACCAGCCGACCCCGGACGAGCAATAACGTCACGACGACCGTCACTTTGCCAAATTTACTACTACAAACTGTGATGAATCTCTATTTCCCGTGCATTGTCGTTGTTATTGGTTAGCCTCGCGGAAGAACAAGCAAACTATTAAACGTAAATATCCTAGAATAACGCTCAAACGTAACGGTCGTGGGAAGTGTTGGAGCCATACATTAGCTAGTCGGGTCGATACTGGTGGTTACGAGCGCAGATCATCTAGCGTGTTGGTAGATTTTAAGGTACAAACAGGTCAACCATTCATACAGCTTTGACTGAACAAATCGTTAACAGAAGATTCTCCCCGCTTTCATTCCAGGCCGGTGCTCGCTTCGGCGCGGGTCCGAAGGTCTTCATCGGGGTCACGTTCGGGTACTTCCTGGGCAAGCTGAGCTACCAGAGCAAATGTGCCGACAAGATCATGCGGCTGCCCAACTCGCGCCTCGCCGACATCATCCGGCAGCGGCGCCAGGGCGGCACGGCGGGCGTCGAGCGATTGTACGTTTGTAGATCTTTGGTGAAGATTTGGTAGGGTGTTCAAAGAACTTTTTTTCTAGACTTCCCGATCAGAGCCTCGGCGCCGGCAGCATGCTGTCTCCGTTTGGACCGACCACGCCGAGCGATACCATCACCGGGGATCACTACCGGCGGGACTTCAACCTGGACGTCCACGTGCCGCAGTACGCCGGACTGGACGACAACGAGCGGCCAACGATTGATTGTAAGTTTTTGCGGGTTACCGTGGAGATTTTTCCTTATTCCAAATCCCTTTCCGTGTCATGATGTTGAGGATCATACATAACGAAATCCAGTCCGCAATCCACTAAAACGATCTTCTGACGCTGATCATTGCATTTCTCCTTCCAGCAAGCCGCCAGCTGGACGAAGATCTCCAGCTTCCGCCGAGTCCCCCGGTGACCAAGTCGTACGAGGAGTTGCGCCGCCAGAATCGGGAAGATTACATCCGCCGGCAGCAGACGCCGTACCGGGCGCCCCCGATTCCGGAGGAAACGCAGCCGCAGATCAGGCGCGAAGCGGAACGCGCAGCTAGGGTCGAGCAGCCGCAACAGCCGAGCCAGCCCCAGATGAAGAACAAGTACGGCGATTCGTGGTCATAGACGGACGGCCTCTTTCCATTTATGTTCTGTTCTCTCCGGTAGTCGTTGTTGTTGGTCAATTTCCTAACCTAAATAAAGATTGTGCTTGGAAGGGATACTTTCGGAGTGTTTTTAGTATTGAGTGATGACTTCCGGGGGTGGTTGTTTAGAACAATAGGTGATGTGTATTTCGTGATGGTTATACCGCACAGCAGATTATTCTTTCAGTTGATCTTGGACACTTCGTACAGGTAGGCTCCCAGCAGTTTGGTCTGTCAAATGAAACAATTATCAAAATTAAGTAACCTTCAAAATTTAACTCTACTCACCCCCTCGATGTAATTGCGGACGTCAATCTTCTCGTTCTGCGAGTGAGCTCCGTCGTCCGAGGCGCCCATCGGCAACAGCAGCACGTTCTTGCCCGTGGTCTGCTGCAGCGTCAACGTCACCGGAATGGAACCGCCCTCGCGCGTCATGTCCGGATCGACTTTGTACACGTGCTTGGTAGCATCACGGGCCGCCTGGTAATGCGGATGATTCGGGTCCTCCGTCCAGGGCTTGCCTCCATGGGCCATTCGCACGGCGAAGCTGTTCGGTGAACCACGTTCCGCCCACTTGGCCGTAAGGTAATCGCTCACGTACTTCTCAATCAGTTCCGGCGTTTGATCGGGCACAATTCGAATCGAGAACTTGCCGATGACCTTCTTCGGAATGACCGTCTTCTGTCCCGGTTCATAGAACGCACCCTCAATACCGTGAATGGACAGACTCGGTTGACGCCAGCGGTGCATCAGGATCTTCGTTTTGTCCTCCTTGTGCTGCAGCTGGGTCGCCCCCAACTGGTCCCGATAGCTATCCACGTCAAAGTCGATCGCGTCGTACATCTCCTGCTCATTCGGCAACAGCGGAGCGACCTCCTTGTACACGTTCGGAATCAAGATCTTACCCTCCTTGTCCGCCAGCGTCCCCAGCAGATAAACCAAGTCGTTCATGGCCTCATAAACAGTTCCTCCAAACACGCCACTGTGCAGATCCTTCCCAGCGCATCCAACCTGCACGTCAAAGTAGCAGATTCCCCGCAGTCCATACGTAATACAAGGCTTGTCCGTCCCCAGCCAGTAGTTGTCCGAAATGCAGACGTAATCAACCCCCGACAAGAAGTCATCCTTCCGCTTGAACAGCAATTCGTCCAATCCCTCACTCCCGCTCTCCTCCATGCCCTCGAACACAAACTTCAGATTCACCGGCACCGGCTCCCCGATCGCCTGGAACGCCTCGATGGCGTGGATCCACCCGAGCACCGGGCCCTTGTCGTCGCTGGCACCGCGCCCGTACAGCTTGCCGTCGCGCTCGGTCAGCACGAACGGTTCCGAGTCCCAGCCGTCCTCGAGCAGGGCCGGTTGGACGTCCAGATGGCCGTACAGGACGACGGTTTTCTTGGCGGGGTCCTGCAATGTTATTTCATAATAGAGAATTTAGCATATTTGAACAATCGATAAGAATTGTTAGCTCAAGAGTGCAAGCTTTAGATTCAAGTTCAACAGAAAGCAAAAGTACATTCACATAGCAGAAGCTGATAAGATAAGAATGCATGCCGTTGAGATAATCCATTGTTTTGAAATGCACTCAATTGGTTTTATGGGGACGTCAGCATTCTTAAAACTAACATACAAATCAAATGTTGATTATTTTCAAGCAGTTTATTATCTTATCACAAATGAAAGCATAGATAAAAATCGAGTCTTTGGACAGACCCAACAGATTTTTTGATTTATTTTTATAAAACGTTGTTCTTTGTCAAACTGGTCATGTATGTTACATACACTCAACCCCCGGTGGTTGGTCACTTTTTCGCTTGGCATTTTTTTAGTTTGAACCCCGTTGGTTGGTCAAAGTGAAAGACGAACTATCACTTTTTACACGGAGCTTACGAACACTATCAAATCAAACGTTTGATAGTATGTGTGAACTCCGTGTAAAAGGAGTGTCAAACTGTGACCCCATTCGTTTGACAACAGTTGGTGTCAAACCATCGGGGTTTGAGTATAATACCCTTGACCTTTTGTTAACTATACTTTTGGGTTACTGAGCTCAAATAAGACAAAAAAAACTACAATTTTAATCAGCCTGTCAAATTTTACAGTTCTTGGGTTAAATTAAACAGGTTTTGTGCTAAAAAATGTATATCTTTATCAAAAACATTAAAAAATATTTAAAAAAAATCAGAATGTGTATTTGCTCTGAAACCAAATGGCAAATTAACAACAATTTGAGCATTTCATTTTTAAACTTATAATTTGTGTGTGTATGTTTTTTTTACTGTATTTTACATAGAAAAAAAAAAAAACTATTATATTGATAACTTTGCTTCGATTGAAACAAAAAAAGAAGAAGAGGTAAAAAGCGCCTATTTTTTTTTTCGGAGAGCTGGAAAAATGTCCAACAATTTTATGTTAACTTTTTTGGTGAGATTACAGTCTCCTAAAGTGTAATTTTTTTTTAAATAATCAGTTTGTCTGAATTTCATCTAATTAGCCCTAATTTTTAAATGACGATATCTCGGAAACTTTTGATCTAATTCTCAATGCCAAAAAATCCTTTCCATTCCAGCCAAAATATTTTTAAATTTTAAAAAAATAATTTGTTGAAAAGAGCAGAAAATTTCATAAGTTAATTTTTTACAAACGGAAAAAGAAGTTTCCTTGAAATATGAATCAGTAATTTTCCCAAACATATTTTTGTTGCAAAAAAACATTTCTAGAGTTTTATAAAAGGTCCAATAAACATATAAAACACTATAGGCTGGCACTATAGGACCTTTTCAAAAAAAAAAAAGTAATAACTCTAGATTTACAGTCTTTGAAAAAAAAATCACCTAGCTTGAAATCGGTGTAAAAAATGATTTTCAAAATTGTGTTTGACAGTGCTTTAGATTTTTTTTTCAAAAATCACATTTTTTAAATTCAAAATACCATGTTTGGGACAACAAATAAAAAAAAACAACAAAAATTCGTGTTTTTGAAATTAATTTTTAGTGATAAGAAGTCAAATACAGTATTTGTTCGGTAACTGGGCTGAGAACGTAGCCCAGTCACCGAATGCTGCTCGCTAACTGGGCTGAACGAAAAATAACGAGGGGAACACCGATGCATAATATTTTTCTGATGAAATATAAAAATAAAAGTTAATCAAATTTATTTACGATGTTTACTTTTCATATGTCTTAAATTGTGACTTGAAATGAAATAAAAGTTTGAAAAAAGTTTTTATTATTTATTGAACATGCTTTTGCATCCATTAACCCCTCGGTCATTTCGGTTTGTTTTGGTTTTTTGACGTTTGTCTGCTTTTTAACTGGGCTACGGCCCAGTTATCGAGCGCCCAGTTAAAAAGCAGCCCAGTTAAACAACGCCCAGTTACCGAACAACTACTGTAAAAATAACGGGAAATCTCGATTAATTTTTCAAACGGTCCTATCTACAGATAACGATACGATACCATACGATACCAGAAAACGAAACGATTCTCTCGACTCCGAATTTTTGGTGTACTTGAGGCATGGAATTAATTTCTTACAATAAGAGTAAAATAGAACAATCAAAAAAAAAAAAATCTAAAGAATTACCTTTAAAATACATGAGATTTTATGGTTTATTTGAAACATTGACAAAAAATCTTTTTTTGTTTATTGGTATGAATAGGAAAAGAAAAGGGAATACCAAAAAGTTCAAAATAACTTAGTTTAAAATTTTATAACTATATTTTTCAGAAAAAAACGAAAATATCGATAAGTTCATGCAAAAAAAAACTTTCTATTGAAGTTTTTTTGAATTTTGACATTTAATTTAAAATAATCAATGTTGATTTATTAATTGATTTGTCAGTTTTTTTTTGTTTTAATAAAAAATCCAGTTATCAATCCGTTTATCCAGTTAAATATTATTTTTTGCAATTCCGTCGTGAAACTACTTACTTTTCCTGTCATTCTTGAACGTCGAAATAGCCTACTTTTCTGTACCAAAAATAACAGAATCGAATAGCAACACTTTTCAAAATAAATGCTGAAAAGTTCTACTTTTCAGCACTCAAATGGGTGCTGAAAAGTTAAACTTTTCAGCACTTGTTTCGAAAAGTAACACTTTTCAACATTTTTTTTCTTTAAACGATTTATTGACAAAATACATGCAAATTTTACATAAAATTTCACTCATTGTGTATTTTTTGGAATTGCAAAAAATGTTGTATGGAACTCGTTGCAAAACTTGATTTTTCAGCACTCTTCGTATTTATCCAACTCGGTGAACCTCGTTGGATAAATGTACGACTCGTGCTGAAAAAATCCTCTTTTTGCAACTTGTTGCATAAACTACTATTTTGCGATGTTTTTGAAGAGAAAAATCTATAATGTATCGTGACTTCCATTTCATAAGGGCACATAACTATTGTAAACAAGAGTGTATCCCTCTCACACCTTATGTAAACTGCCACTTTAGAAATGTAAGGCTCCATATTTGAAATGGCCTATTTGAATATATTTTATAATTTTACAATTTCAATATTTTTTCACATCTTTAAAAAGATTTTTGAGTTGTTTTTTTTCATTTAAAACGAGAAAAGTTTGGATTTGATTGCCGATAAATTAAAATCAGTCATTCTTTTTTTCATTCCAAACTCATAAAAAAGTTTAAGAGCAGGGCAAGCAGTGCAAAGTTTTTAAATGGCGGCCCGTTTGTAAAGCTTGCGGGCCAAATCTTTAAAATGACTTACTAAAAAAAAAATGTTACGCTATTTAAATCTTTTACCCAAAAGATACTTTAACTTTATTGTTAAGTGATCTAAACGAATTGAAAAGTGAACAAAAAAAAAATCGAAAGTAAATAGATAATTTTCAAAGGCTTCGCATTCCAGACAAAAAACACAAAATCGATGATGATAATACTTGGATAATAGGTACATTGAGCAAAGTTATTGAAAAAAATCATGTTTATTAATTAATTATTAAAAATTATATAAACCAATGAATGTACAAGAAGAGTCACGCTCCCATCGTCATTTTATCAAAACTGAATAAAACGCATTTTTCTGCACACTTTCTTCGCGGCTCTTAAATGCACCCACTCAAGCAAGCAAGCCAAACAAACACATGCGACAAAAGTGCAAGCCAAAATTTCGCGCGAACGCGAGATCACTGAACCCGCGACTGGCCCCGTATGATGACGCCCCAAAGAGACACGATCGAGAGACTCGGACGAACGGTGGTGGCATATCGCAGTCCAAACAAAACTTTGTCCAAGCAGCTGTAAATTAAACAAAATGATTTGTTGTTCGCTTTGCATAAGCTATCAGCTGATTAAAAGTGCAAACAAAAGCAGGGACCAAAGTGTCGCATTTCCAAAACTTGTTCGTTGTGTCCAATTGAAATTTGACACAGAAACCTTGCACTTGAACGAAGTTATGCTGGTCGTACACTTTGTTACACACACGTCGGTAGTAAGTGCGCATCAAATTGCAAGCCCCCGGTCGTAAACAGACTGAATGACTCAATGAATGAACAATGTCTGACTTTCTCATATTTCTATATCAACGTGACTTAAGCCGCAGACTTTATTTTGTGATAACGTCAAAATATGCGGTTTTCATGGTCCATTAACCATTTGCCACAGATGCAGATAAGTAGGCCTTGAATTTGCGATAGTGACAATTCGAAACTTTAAAAATTCTTCGAGGGTTGCTAAGATTCACTTGTTCCCATTGTATCTGATGAGTCCATAATCCACTCGAATCGCGTTTCAATAGCCCTATCAATCAAAGTATGCCATATCGGTATAATCCCCCCTCAAAAAAATGATAACAAACTTACATTGCCGAGCGTTCCCAGGATGACGTTGGGCAGATCGATGACACGGCCGTCCGGCAGCGTTTGCTTGCCGACGTCCGCCAGCTCGATGGTGGCCCCAAGCGTACGGAGCCGATCCGCGACCCAGTTGACCATGCGGAAGATCTCCGGCCGGGACTCGGGCCAAGCGGACACCGACTTGATGGCCACCGTCTCCGCCAGGGCCGCGATGTATTTGGCCTTGTTGGCGTCGATGTGGCTGCCCCGGGGAAAGAACTAGGTCAATTTGGGGAACAATTTTCAAAGAAAGGAATTAAATTACCTGAAGAGGGTCTTCAGAACTGTTGGAAGTTCGCTGGCCATTTTGTGAACACTTTTGCGGGTCGTTTATCACACAAACACTTGATAAGTCTAGGCGGTTACTGGAAGTTGGTAAATGCAACACGAGATAAGAGGCAGGTCCAGCGCTGGCCACGGTCCGTCGATGACTGACCGGTTCGGGACGACTGGCTGTGACAGTGACATACAAAAACGACCGCAATGAGAGGAGTGGGCCGGATTTTGGGGATAGAGAAAACAAACCCGGTTGTGGTTGAAAGAGTGTCTCATTTGTACATTTAGACAACTGTTGTGATGCGAAAGATTAACCTTTTTATAATACCATTTTTTCCATGTTGTTTTTTCATTTTATGTTTCTACTTCTTTTTGATTTTTTTTGTTTATGAACTTGAACTTTTTGTTATATTTTTTAATTTATTTCTTTCTATTTGTTTACTTTAGTATTCTTTCATTTGTTTTTGTTTCTTTTTCTTTTTTTCTTCTCAATTTCTTTTATTACTTGTTTTTATTGTACTTATGTATTATTATTATTAAAAGATTGCAGCGTTGTAAATAACAAAAAAAAAATAACTATTAAACCTCGTTCTAAACTTTCAAAAGTGTTTAAAAAAATATTTCCATGGGAGGCTCAAATTTAAAAAAAATACAATAAAATACGAATTAATGAACTTAAGACAGAAATGAGCTCAACGCGGTTTCAAACGCAACCAATACTCTAGCAGCAGGCTAGCAACTTCGCCGATAACAGACCATATCTGTATGTGCGATGGGAAAAGTAAACCAGTCTTGTGTGTGTTACTGCGGTAATAGAGTCAGTTACCACAAATAGTGGTATAGAATTAGTTGCTGCTGACCTTTCGTTTTTTCGATTAAATTTCAGATATACTGAAAACCACATGATTTTTATACACTAAAAACTTAAGACTAAATAAAAAAACTTAAAAATTCAAAAACAAAAAAAAACTCAAAAAACTAAAAAACTAAAAAACTAAAAAACTAAAAAACTAAAAAACTAAAAAACTAAAAAACTAAAAAACTAAAAAACTAAAAAACTAAAAAACTAAAAAACTAAAAAACTAAAAACTAAAAACTAAAAACTAAAAACTAAAAACTAAAAACTAAAAACTAAAAACTAAAAACTAAAAACTAAAAACTAAAAACTAAAAACTAAAAACTAAAAACTAAAAAACTAAAAACTAAAAACTAAAAACTAAAAACTAAAAACTAAAAACTAAAAACTAAAAACTAAAAACTAAAAACTAAAAACTAAAAACTAAAAACTAAAAACTAAAAACTAAAAAACTAAAAACTAAAAACTAAAAACTAAAAACTAAAAACTAAAAAACTAAAAAACTAAAAAACTAAAAAACTAAAAAATTAAAAAACTAAAAAACTATAACAAAATAACAAAATAACAAAATAACAAAATAACAAAATAACAAAATAACAAAATAACAAAATAACAAAATAACAAAATAACAAAATAACAAAATAACAAAATAACAAAATAACAAAATAACAAAATAACAAAATAACAAAATAACAAAATAACAAAATAACAAAATAACAAAATAACAAAATAACAAAATAACAAAATAACAAAATAACAAAATAACAAAATAACAAAATAACAAAATAACAAAATAACAAAATAACAAAATAACAAAATAACAAAATAACAAAATAACAAAATAACAAAATAACAAAATAACAAAATAACAAAATAACAAAATAACAAAATAACAAAATAACAAAATAACAAAATAACAAAATAACAAAATAACAAAATAACAAAATAACAAAATAACAAAATAACAAAATAACAAAATAACAAAATAACAAAATAACAAAATAACAAAATAACAAAATAACAAAATAACAAAATAACAAAATAACAAAATAACAAAATAACAAAATAACAAAATAACAAAATAACAAAATAACAAAATAACAAAATAACAAAATAACAAAATAACAAAATAACAAAATAACAAAATAACAAAATAACAAAATAACAAAATAACAAAATAACAAAATAACAAAATAACAAAATAACAAAATAACAAAATAACAAAATAACAAAATAACAAAATAACAAAATAACAAAATAACAAAATAACAAAATAACAAAATAACAAAATAACAAAATAACAAAATAACAAAATAACAAAATAACAAAATAACAAAATAACAAAATAACAAAATAACAAAATAACAAAATAACAAAATAACAAAATAACAAAATAACAAAATAACAAAATAACAAAATAACAAAATAACAAAATAACAAAATAACAAAATAACAAAATAACAAAATAACAAAATAACAAAATAACAAAATAACAAAATAACAAAATAACAAAATAACAAAATAACAAAATAACAAAATAACAAAATAACAAAATAACAAAATAACAAAATAACAAAATAACAAAATAACAAAATAACAAAATAACAAAATAACAAAATAACAAAATAACAAAATAACAAAATAACAAAATAACAAAATAACAAAATAACAAAATAACAAAATAACAAAATAACAAAATAACAAAATAACAAAATAACAAAATAACAAAATAACAAAATAACAAAATAACAAAATAACAAAATAACAAAATAACAAAATAACAAAATAACAAAATAACAAAATAACAAAATAACAAAATAACAAAATAACAAAATAAAGCATAAAATTTCCTTTATTTTTTGATTGCATTTTAAAATTTCTATTGATTTACTTTTCTGAACATTAAGGTTTAATAACATATTTTCATAAAAACACAGTTTAATATTTGAGTTTTTTTTGAGAATATGAAATCAAATTTTGATGGCCTTGGCGATCTCTATGCAAGATTCCTTCTCAAAATCCGGCGTTCGAAGGTTTGGAACGGTGAGGTCTATGGTTAGGCAATCCAAAAATATTTTAAATAAGAATAAACACCGAAAACATTTGTGAACAGGATGTGATATTCTTCTTAACAACAAAATCAATTTTTAAACCGGGCATCTTTTTACATTTTCAACACGAGTCTTAAACTTTTATTTATTAATACTTGCTTCAATATCTTGATCGATCACTATTCGCTAAGGAAAAAAGCACGTTCACTACTAGTATACAATTTCAGGGGAAATTCTTTATTTATATTCTTCCTTTTTCAGTTTTGTCATTTTTTAGACATTTTCTTGCTTCTCTTCTTCACTTTTATTTATATCTTCTAATTGTTCACACTGACACTCTGTTTGATGCAATAGTTATTTTTTAACTTCTTTTGCACTAGTTTTCAATTCACATCTGATTTTCCTTTTTAAAAAATCTCATAATTTTGTTTCTTGCCGAAATTCAGTTGATTTTTAGTGATTATACAACAACAACGTATAAAACTAAAACGCATTAGAGGAATGTTTGTTGTTTTATCTTTCTTTTTACAATAGATTATTTTTTCCTTTTTTTTCTCGACAGTAAAGAAATCGATCTCTTTCCGTTTGTGAGATTCATGTTAATAATTTTTTTCTTTCTTTTTGCAATAAATTATTCAGTCCATTTTTTCACTTTTCTTCTTCTTCTGATGAACACTTGCGACTTGTTATTCTTTTTGCTGCCTCACTTCCCCTCACTTGTAGTACGTCGTCTGGACCGGGGGCCGGCCGCTGGACGTGTACGTGCTCATTGGTATGTTGCTCTGCTGGGCCTTCGAGGTCGGGATCGGCGTTGCGCCGCCGGCCAGGCTGCTCGTGATGCCGTACAGCTGCTGTTCCGCGCCGGTCGGGGCGTAGTCCACGTCGTAGTAGATTCCGGACTGGGGAGATTTCAAAATAATAGTGAGTTTTAAATGAATTACAAATTATTTTGAATGAATTTAAAATGAATTTAAAATGAATTTCAAATGAATTTCAAATTAATTTCGAATAAATTTCAAATGAATTTTAAATTAATTTCAAATAAAATCTTATGATTTCAAATGAAATCAAATGAATTTAAATAAATTTCAAAAATCAAAAACCAAAACCCACCGTGACACTGGCGTTGCTCCGACTCTTCGGCCGCGGCACGTTGTTAAAGTTCCGTCCGAGCAGGTCCGCCCGGTCCTCCTCCTCGCTCGAGCTGCTGTTCTCCAGCGTCCGCATGCCGTTCCTGTTCAGGCCCAGACCCCTGTTGAAGAAAGCGCTGCTGGCGTGATCACAACACGTTAACATGTTCGATGGGGGTGGGTGGCGCATGCATAAATGACGTGTGACGTGTGATTTGGTGAATAAATGAGATGAAATATTGCATTTTTTTTTAGTTGAATTTTTCGTGCGACCTACCTGGGCAGTGGAACCGGCGGCAGCGTTCCTGTGTGATGCATCGGTGGCAATGTTCCGTGCATGCTCAGCGTGGTCATGTTGCCCAGTTGCTGGAGATTCGGGTAGCCGTACATGGCCGAAGCGGGCCGCGGAGGAGCGATTGGTTCAGCCTAAAATAATAAAAAGTATTAGTTTTGTTTAAATTCGATTGAAAATTGCAGAATTTATGATACATTTACCGCATAGTGATTTGCCTGAGCCATCACATCTGCAATCTGGGCCCACCGCATGCGATCCTCCAGGGTCACCTGGTACGGGGCCTGTCCCATGACCGGGGTCTTGACCTGGCCGCCGCCCATGTAGCCGAAAACGGGGCTGCCCATGGCGTTCTTGTGCTCGCGTTGCCACTTGCGGCTGAAAATAGATATTTTTAATAAAATTTAGTTGAAAAAAAGTTTAGTTCATATGATTAAAAATAAGCGTATTACAAACTTTATTCTGAATCTTTTTCCATTTGCTTTAATTTTTTTCTGTCTTTGATTCAATGTTTTGGGGCGAAACAACCAGTTGTCTGATCTACAATGTTAAAAATTATTTTCTGCTGTTTTTTTTAATACAGAAATCGAACATTTCAAACAAAACAATATAAATTATGTATATTATGTATGTTATTTTCAAAAATTTAAAATCAAGACTAACATTTTAAAAGGGCGTAATATTGGATGTTTGGCTTTTTTGATATGTTAGTCTCGGTTTAAAAAAATTGAAAATATTTTTTTCGAAAAGATCGGAAAATTTAACGAATGTTCAATTTTCCTGTTTTTAAACCTTTGCATTGCAATATCTCAGCAACTAAAGGACGTATCAACAAAGTTCAAAAGTGAAAAATATTGAGAATTTTCTCAGCTTTTCAAAAATATTTTTTTCAAAAGTGGGCAAACATGTGCACTTATTTAAAAAAAATAAAAACTTCGACTATTTTCAAAAAAGTCACCTAAAAATGGATTTAACTTGAAAACGGTGCACTTTATCAAAATTTCTCTAAAGTACTTTTTGATCGCAAATTTGATTTTACATCGAAAAATGAAGTTGAAAAATTTTTGCGATCAATTTTTCGGTTTTTCGAAAAAATCAGTATTGATTCAAAAATTCATAACTCGCTAGAAGATTTTTTGCACAACCTGGAAATTTCTGAAAAGTTGGCATTTGATGCCCTCTAAAACATATCAAAAAATAAAAAAAAATAAAAATAGTGTTTTTTTGCAAATCAAGTTTTAGTGACAAAAAGTTAAATAAAAATCACCAAATTTTTTTTACAATGTATCATTTTTTTTCAGTGTAGTCCATATCCATACCTACAACTTTGCCGAAGACACCAAATAGATCAAAAAATTCCTTCAAAAGATACAGATTTTTGAATTTTCATACATCTTTTGTGTTTGGCCAGCTGTAAAATTTGTATGGAAATTTATATGGACAAACTAATGATGCAAAATGGCTTCTTTGGGCATATCGAAGGCATCAAAAAAGTTTCAGTCGGATTAAAAAATACAAAAAAAATCGAATGACCGAAATCTGAGAGAACTGCTCATCTTTAAATTTAACTTAGAAAAAATGCCAGATATTCGATAATCTTCTCAATTTCGTCCATCGATACATACATCATGCATAGTTGAATATTTGTACCTTTTAAAATCGTAGTCTTGATTCTAAAATATTAAAAATATTTTTTTCGACAAGATCAGAATATTTCATAATTGTTTCATTTTAACAATCAAAACAGGACCATTAATTTCTGAGATATTGGTACTAGAAAATAAAAGACTTTAGAAAACTTAAAGTTTCTCACTTTTTTTCGTAATATTCTCAAGAATTAGGCAATGTAGTAGAAACAGACGGAAAAAAATGTGAGGAAAGTGTCAAGTTTAGTTTTAGCTGGAAAAAGTTGTTTTAACAAGGGTGCACGACGAACTCTGCCCTATTAAAGACCATTTAATATAATAATAATTAAGTGATTAAACTGTCCCTAAGGCAAAGCAGCTGGCGGCTCTATCTACTGCTGCTGATTGTTAAAATCTTTTTATGCGGTTTCCAGAAAATATTTCAATTACTTCCTCAATTCCTCAATTTTATTCACTTATTACCACTCTATATCTAACGATTATCTAGCTAACCAAATCCTTTTTCACAGTTTTTTTCTTCTATGACTTTCAACTAACTCTTAATCTTTAACTTTAAAATTCATTCCACTACTGTCCGACTTATCTTGAATAATAATCAAATAATTTTTGAATATTTCTGCAGATTATGAAGGTAACTTATTAGATGACACACGATAAATTGTAATAATGTTATAATATTTAAATACACGTAACACACCATACACAACGTCAATGCATTATGTTTGGAGCGTTTGGTACGGTATGTCCACGCATCCTTCCTCCTCTGTTGATTCTGTGAAATGTGATCCACTCTCAGAATCCTCTCTGCGGTAAACACAACGTAGTTGGGCTGGCCGCTTTAATTTGTGTACTACATGTTCGGGTGTTCTCGAATGTACTGCAATTATTAATACTGAAAAGAATGATGCTTGGGGCGTAATCTAATCACAAGACTTTCCAGCATGCGTTTGTGTTAGATTAGTTTAGATTAGATTAGATAAGACTAATATTCTCTGAAATCAGGCAACCTGAGGTCCAGGTAATTTTATTATATTTTTTTAAACTTGAAAAACAAATTTAAGAATGGACAATCATGAACACAGCTTAAAAAATGAAAAACTTGATTTTTTTTAACTTTAAGTGGCTACTTGTTGAAAACGGTGCACATAATCCAAAAAAAATCTTTAAGGTATTTGTCGATTAAAAATTTGGTTTAACATTAAAAACATAAAAAAAATCCGAATGAAATTAAAAAATTTCTAAAATAGCGGCAAATTTTTTGTCCCCTGCTGTCAAAGGCAAACTTATAGGAAATTGGACGAGCTTTCCGGTAAAAATATTTTCGAAACTGAAAAATTATGTCTGTCATTTAGAAATTGCAAAAAACCATCCAGAAACCTAATTTTTCAACATTTTTATTTTTAAAACCGCCGTATCTTCCCAAGGATTGGACATAGGACAATGGTCAATATGAAGACTTTTATGTAGCGAAAGCTACAATATTTCATGAATAAATGAATGTTGCTAGTATTTAAAATTGAGGTGAAAAGTCATCGATTGTGATTGGACACTCAATAATATTTTAACTGAATGAATGTACATGGAAAAGAAAACTGAATAAATATAAATTGAAAAAAAAAAGACTTTTATGTAAAATTGTCTGGGGAATCGATTCCCACTATCGGTTTTTGAAAATTTTGACGTTTAGACCACTTAAGTAGTTTTAGTAAATGATTTTTGTATTTTTTAGGAGGGACATACCATCCTGCATTTCTCGAGAGTTTTTTTTGTAACATTTTAGGCTATTTCCTCAAAAAAATTGAAGGAAAAAAAAATCGTGACATTACTTTCAAATTTAACTTTTAAACTTAAAAATTGAAAAATCTCATGGAAGTGGCGTGTATTTATCTTTCAGTGTATTTTCAGAAAGCCCATCAAATTTACTACAAGTTTGTCTCTGACCACTTTTTGATACGAAGCAACGGCTTTGAGATACCGTAATTTATAAATTTCAAAATACAAAAATTTTTAAATTACTTACGCCCTTCTCAAATGTCATTATCAAGTACAATTGGCTCCATATACACAAAAATGGCTTTTATAGGCCTAGGAATTGCTCTTTAGTGAAATTTGGATAAAGTGCACCGTTTTCAAGTTAAATCCATTTTTAGGTGACTTTTTTTAAAAAATAGTCGCAGTTTTTCATTTTTTAAACTAGTGCACATGTGCAAATTGAAAAGCTGAAAAAATTCTCTCTATTTTGCACTTTTGAACTTTGTTGATACGACCCTTAGTTGCTGAGATATTGCCATGCAAGTGTTTAAAAACAAAAAAGTTGATGTTTTCTAAGTCTCACCCAAACAACCCACCGTTTTCTAATGTCGATATCTCAGCAACTAATGGTCCGATTTACAATGTTAAAATATGAAACATTCGTGAAACTTTCCATTTCGAAAAAAATATTTCATAATTTCTAAACCAAGACTAACATTTTAAAAGGGCGAAATATTGAAAAATATTTAAATTTTTTTGAAAAAAAACAGTATTGATTAAAAAATTCATAACTCGGTCAAAGATTTTTTGCACAACCTGGAAATTTCTGAAAAGTTGGCATTTTATGTCCTCTAAAACATAAAAAACATAAACATAGTGTTTTTTGCAAATCAAGTGACAAAAAATTAAATAAAAAATAACCAGAATTTTGTTTACCGTGTATCATTTTTTTCAGTGTAGTCCATATCCATACCTACAACTTTGCCGAAGACACCAAATTGATCAAAAAATTCCTTCAAAATATACAGATTTTTGAGTTTTCATACATCGTTTTTGTATGGACAGCTGCCAAATTTGTATGGAAAATTATAAGGACAAACTAATGATGCAAATGGCTTCTTTGGGCATACCGAAGGCACCAAATAAGTTTCATTCGGATTAAAAAATACAAAAATTTAAATTCTTAAAAAAAAAGACCGCTTTCGTAGAGAATTTCTCACTAAATTACGACATTTACAATTATTTAAATTAAACCATATTACACTTACGCTAAAAGAAGCTTTTGTTCGTCCCCCAAAAATTGGAATAGGAGTTTTAAAAAAATGTTTGAATTTTGGGACGTCAAATTGAAGGAAGACGTAAAATTTTAATTTTTTTTTTCAATCATTTCAGCGAATTTTATGGTTTTAATTTTCGGTTTTTTCATGCAATTATGTATAAGGTATTTTGTAATACTTTTTTAAATAATTATTCTTGAAATTTGGAATATCGTTTTAATAACTTTTAATTTGTAATAACTTAAATCAAATTCAAAAAAATATCCTTTCACCTTTTTGTGCACGCTCAGAGTGAATTTAAACCACTAAATCTACAAAACTCACCTCCACATGATCAAACAGATCAACGTCAGCACGATGATGACGACGGCGGCCACGGACGCTCCCACAGCCACCCCCAGCACCTCCCCGTCGATCTCGCACTGCGTCCCATAATAACTGCCCATGCAGTTGCACACCTGTTTGCCCCCGTTGGCATTGTCGTACAGGCACGTTCCCCGGTTGTTGCAGTACGAATCCGGACACGACAGGCACTCGCGCCCAGACCGCATCGGCTGGTCCGCCCACGGGTCCCGGAACCCGAACCCGCACTCGCACCGGAACGTCCCGAACATGTTCGTACAGTTGGCCTCATTGTCGCAGTCGTTCAGCTCGTCCGAGGTGCACTCGTCCACGTCCTGCACGCTGGACACCGCCCCCGTTGGACTGTCCACGTACAGGGCCGAGTTGCCGATGTTGTTGTTCCGCCGATGGATGACCCCCAGCAGGTGCCGCTGAATGTCCCCCTTGAGCTGGGGCCGCAGCGTTTCGGCGTTTTCGTCCAAACTCACGGTGTAGTTCACAAACACACCCTTCAGACCTTGCGAGGCCGGATTCGTGGTGTAGATTCCGTTGACCCGGGCTTCCATGAACTCGTCCGAAAATGGTGTCATCGACATAGCCGAGTCCATCTGCGGGAGGGTGGGAGGGGGAAAAAGCGAGTAAAGTACAATTATTTATATATAGTTTTTTTTTCTCTCCGGTTTCGCTCGATATGGACTGGCGCAGCATGGTTGGAGTGAGAGTTAGTGCGTGAAATGGGGGTACTCTTTGATGTTGCCTGGTGCTGGTAGATTTCGAATGATATGGTATCGATCGGGTACATTGATGGTTGAAAGATGGTTATTACTTGTTTCGAGTCACAACAAGCCTAAGTAACTAACATGTTTTAATGTATGTAATTTCTTTGATGCAATTATCGTTGACGCAAATTTCAAGAAACAGATTTGGATGAAATTTTTTAGTGTTTCTGACAACAATCAAAACGACGTTCTTCATACAATTAAGTTCACACAGCAAAATATTGAGCAAAATATAAGGTATTACTTTGGATTTCTCAGAAATAATAGTAACACCAATGTTAGGCCTAAAACCAATATACCCATTTTTTTATTTGACAAAAAATGAAACTATCGATAAATATTCTGATCTATCGAATTAGTTAGTCCATTCCGGCATTTTCCAAAAATGTTCCAAAACCAAAAATTCTGATTATTATTTTTATTTTTTCCCGATTTACCGAAATTTAAAAAAAACACATAATTTAGTTTGAAAATTCAGATTTGGTTGTGAATAGTGAATAGTGGACCAGTTGATTACTATAGTTTGTAATTGATCAAAAAGAATTTCAATGCATAATCAGCAGCAACTTTCAGAATTATTATTATTTGTTTTTGACAGTATTCAAGACTTACAAAGCTTTTCTAGTTAGGTAGTTGCAAAATTTACAATTTACTCCTACAAAATCGGCTCGAAAAATCAAATTTAATTGCATTTTCCTTCGTTGCTTATAATATGTTTGGACCAATTAAAAATGTTTACTTTGTGAAATCCCGATTTTACTGTACGATAAAAGTATTTTTCTAGCGATTTTGTTCGTTTAAACTTGGATCCAAAAATTAAAGTTCCTGATTTTTTTTAAACAATGAATCAAGATTTTGAATGCAGGCCAAGGATTGATACCTAAGAGCATGCAATGGCACTGACCTTGTTGCGTGCTCTTCGGTTGACGTCCACGTAAGGAACATCCTGGAAGGAGCGTAACTAACTACATCCGTAGTTCTGTTAGATCATCCGAATTATCTTGATCAGAACAGTATAGCTCTGGTTCCTTGCGAGTGTCCTATTTTCTTACCTCCACGTTGGCTTGGTTTTCATGATGACCTAGCTGGTGGCCTGTGGAAACGGATCGTAAACCTTTGACCACCGCGGGTCAGAGTCGAGACGGCTAAAAGAAAGGGGCGCAACAATGTGGAAAAGGGAAGTAATTTGTGATTGTAGACGGTATTGTTTTGATTCGCAGTATGTTGAGTCAACTGCTGTGGATGTACCTGAAACATCGCACAACGGGGTTTCTCTTCTTTCCGTTTTTATCTACCATTAGAGAGCCTGGAGCTTATTGGAGAACGGACATCTCAAGCCTGAAGTGCCGATCGAGGCACGGAGCTGTCAGACGGAGGTGCCTATCGAGCAAAATCCTTTGTCTTTTGCTCGATTGGTACCTCCGTTTGACAGTTCTCGTGCTTCGATTGGTGCTTTTGGTTTGGGATGTCCGTTCTCTAATAGGATCCAGCCTCTCTATCTACCATCTATATTCTGTTATTTTCTTGATTCTCTTATTTCCCAACGTTTTTCCACTCTATTTACTTATTGATGCTGCTGTAACAAACTGTCTGTTTTCCCTTAATTTGGCAGCGATTTATTTTGTTGTTAATTTCTTTATCTACTTCATCAATTACTATCTTTCTTTTACTATTGATTCTTCAAATAGTTTATTTCTTTCACGGTCCATTGGTTTCAATCTTCACCCTTTTCTTCAAACAAATGAGGTTCGAGCCCTTACTCAATTTTTGGAATGATCAAAGAATAAACACAAATATTACTATTGTACTTTTGAAAAACTTTTATAAAATGCTTAGGACCAAAATATTGTAACAAAACACCGCGACAGAAGAAATAGCAACAGATAAACACGACTTAACAATAGGGAAGATTTCAGGAGAAAACAATACACAGTAAATCACAATAAGTTTTAAATTCAAACTAAATATAAAACAGTTTTTGCTTTAATGAAAGTTGATAGGCACACTATGAATGGTTAGGCGCTTATACTTACATCAAACCCTACGTAATGTACCACCCCCGGCCGAGTTAAAATGCGTAACCGGAAAAGAAGGTGTGCATGCCTGGCACGAACACTCAAAGCGTGTTCTAGCGTGCTGCTCGTACTGACTCAGAGCAAGGGTGAGATGTAGGTGTAAGGGCAGTGCGTGTTCGTCGGGAACCTAGTGCATAAGATCGGTCAAGGCCCGTTCTTACACTGAAAATTGCGAATTGCGAATTGCGAACAATGAATCAAGATTTTGAATATTCAAGAAATAAAATTTTAAATAAATTTAAAAAAAATCTTTTTAAATTTTTCAAATTTTATGTTCTTTTATACTGATATTCTCAAATTAATCAATTCTTAAGTTTTAACATTCTCAAAATTCTAAAATTCACTAATAACGCAATTTTTGTCGCCATCTTATATGACAGCAAATAAAAAAATGACCAATTTTGGACTCATATTTCAGGTTGGAGACCCAAATTTTGAAAAAAAAAAAAAAAAAAATAAATAACAATTTCGTAATTTTTTGTTTATTCTTGTTTTTTTTTTATTGGAGAATTCTTATGGTTTTTAAATTTTTCAATTCTTTAGATTGAGATTTTTTTTTACTCTTTTTAAATTAAATTTTATAAACTATTATTTTTTGAAGGATTTTTTTAATTTTGAATTTCTAAATTTTCGATTGTTGAAAATTTAGAATTTTGAAATTGTTGAATTAATTTCTGAATTTTAAAATCGTTGAATTTTTAAATATTTTAATTTTAAAAGCTTTCAATACGGCTTATTTTTTCATGTTTCAAATTAACCCTGACATATTATGTGATCGAAAATCTTATTTTCTTTGTTTCTTGAAATACTTAATTCTCATGTCCTGAATATCCTTAAATTCAGAAATTCAGAAATTCAGAATTTCAGAAATTCAGAAATTCAGAAATTCAGAAATTCAGAAATTCAGAAATTCAGAAATTCAGAAATTCAGAAATTCAGAAATTCAGAAATTCAGAAATTCAGAAATTCAGAAATTCAGAAATTCAGAAATTCAGAAATTCAGAAATTCAGAAATTCAGAAATTCAGAAATTCAGAAATTCAGAAATTCAGAAATTCAGAAATTCAGAAATTCAGAAATTCAGAAATTCAGAAATTCAGAAATTCAGAAATTCAGAAATTCAGAAATTCAGAAATTCAGAAATTCAGAAATTCAGAAATTCAGAAATTCAGAAATTCAGAAATTCAGAAATTCAGAAATTCAGAAATTCAGAAATTCAGAAATTCAGAAATTCAGAAATTCAGAAATTCAGAAATTCAGAAATTCAGAAATTCAGAAATTCAGAAATTCAGAAATTCAGAAATTCAGAAATTCAGAAATTCAGAAATTCAGAAATTCAGAAATTCAGAAATTCAGAAATTCAGAAATTCAGAAATTCAGAAATTCAGAAATTCAGAAATTCAGAAATTCAGAAATTCAGAAATTCAGAAATTCAGAAATTCAGAAATTCAGAAATTCAGAAATTCAGAAATTCAGAAATTCAGAAATTCAGAAATTCAGAAATTCAGAAATTCAGAAATTCAGAAATTCAGAAATTCAGAAATTCAGAAATTCAGAAATTCAGAAATTCAGAAATTCAGAAATTCAGAAATTCAGAAATTCAGAAATTCAGAAATTCAGAAATTCAGAAATTCAGAAATTCAGAAATTCAGAAATTCAGAAATTCAGAAATTCAGAAATTCAGAAATTCAGAAATTCAGAAATCAGAAATTCAGAAATTCAGAAATTCAGAAATTCAGAAATTCAGAAATTCAGAAATTCAGAAATTCAGAAATTCAGAAATTCAGAAATTCAGAAATTCAGAAATTCAGAAATTCAGAAATTCAGAAATTCAGAAATTCAGAAATTCAGAAATTCAGAAATTCAGAAATTCAAAAATTCAGAAATTTAGAAATTCAAAAAATCAAAAATTCAGAAAATCAAAAATTCAGAAATTCAGAAATTCAAAAATTCAGAAATTCCAGAAATTCAGAAAATCAAAAATTCAGAAATTCAGAAATTCAAAAATTCAGAAATTCCAGAAATTCAGAAATTCAGAAATTCAGAAATTCAGAAATTGAAAAAATGCTAAATTCAGAAATTCGGAAATTCGAAAATATGAAATTCAGAAAAACCAAAATTCAGTAATTCAAAAATTCAAAAATTCAGAAATTCGGAAATTCGGAAATATGAAATTCAGTAATTCTCCAATGTCGCAATTTTTGCAGCCTTATTAAAAGTCAGGACCCGGTGCCTGCAATCCCCGTTATAGTTAAATAAAAAAAGTAAAATAATTCGCAAGTGAAATGTTGGCGAGGAGTCCAAACAATCGATTGAAATCTGTATTTAAATTTTAAGTGTAGATTTTTAATTTTCGTATTTTTTAATTTATTTTTTTTTGTTTTTTAAATTTTATTAGTTTTGAGTTTTAGAATTTATGTTTTAGAAATTTTAATTTTTTGAACATATGAAAGACGTCATTAGGACCTTTAAAAAATAAACTAGATTTTGAGTAATGGAAAATCTTTAAATTTTGAAAACCCCTTTTTTTAGTTAATGATTGGAAAATAATTCTAATGACCAAATTAAAATTAAAGGCTAGGTTTGGAAATTTTGATTTTTGGGTCATATTTGACCCATTTGGCCAATTTTTTGAAATTTTAACGTTTTTAAAATTTTCAAATCAACCAGAACATTTGATGAAATCAAATGTTAGTGATTTTGAGCTTCTCAATCATGATATGCAAAATCATTCAACCGGCGCTGTAGATTGAAACTGCGTGAAAATCGCCAAATGGAAAATATATAGATCTCCTACGGCGCGCGCGCTTGCAATTATCGGCACTCACTCCGAAATTTTCCACGGCCTATGCCAATCTGGCGATATCTCTCCGCGTACCACCCATAGATTTCAATTTATTTTTTTGCTCGGTGCACTTGCTTTTTCTGGTTTGAATGTACGGGTTAACGATGGAGATTTGGCTAGATTACTGGGGTATGCTTAAAAAGTAATCCAGGTTTCTGGGGGGTTTCGGAGTTTAGAGATCGTTACTCACCGCCCTAACCGCCTCGTAGCTCAACTGCTGGTACTTTTCGCTGTCCCTGTTGGCGAGCACCTGGTCCCACTGGATCCTCCGCTCGTAGATCTTGTCCACCCGCATCGACAGCATCAACGAGACAATCCTCCGACATGGTTCGCGGTGCTTCCGCCGGGCATAACCCGGCCGGCAGTGACAACTCGACACTCCGCTCTCCGTTTTGCAGCGTTCGTTCTGGGCCTGATCACAGGTGGAGTCGTCCCCAACGATGCAGGTGTCGATCCGGACCGGAGGTGGGGGGTATTTGGTTCGGTGGAGTTGAGGGGGACGGTGCTGCTGGGTTTGTTGTTGTTGGGGCGGGGATTGGGCGGTGGAGGGGGGTGCTTGTGTGGGCTTTGCAGGTGGTGACTCCGTTTCGGCAACGGCGTAGCCGGTTCCGATGATGCCCGGGGGTGCGGAGTGGACCTTGGTCGGTTGGATTGGTTCGGTGGTGGTTGGCACGGGTTGAGGGGGCTGGGTTTTGGAGTCGCCAAACAGGTCGATGTACGAGCGTTTGCCGTCGATCGAGACGAAGCCTTCGCTGCCGCTGGCAGTGAGGATGATGCTGGCGTCGTCCGGGTCTTGGATTGGGGCGGGTCGCCGTCCGTAGGGGTTTAGTTTGACGGTTTGCTGCGAGCCGGAACCAGCCGGGCCTTGGATAGCGGACAGCGTCACGTCGAAGATCTCACCGTAGTTGGGCAGGTTGACGCCCGTTGAGGAGTGGATCTCCGGCTTGGAGATGTACAGGTTCTGGGTGCGTTTGGGGCCGCCACCGCCGGGTTTGAAGTCGGGGTCGTCCAGGACGAGACCGGGGCGGGGGTGGAAGCGGTAGTCGGTGCTGGTGGTGGTTGAGGTTGGGAGGGCTGGCGTTGGTGTAGATGAAGTGGTCGTTGAGGGGGTTGACGTTACCACGGGTTCTTCCAGTCGATGATTGGTGGCTACGGTCGAGGTCGAAGAAGTGGTTGAGATCGTGCTGGTAGGGGTTGGGGTGATGGTCTCCTGGGAGGTCGTCTGTTCGCTGGTGGATGGTTCCAGTGGGTAACTTGCGGTTGGGGGTTCCGAAGTTGACGAAGGGAGGTACTCGATCGAGTTGATCTCGAACACGCTCGGGACTTCGGTGTGGAAGGGTTCCGAAGTGGTTGGGGTTGGGTCAACCGTGGTTTCGGTTGGTGCCGATTCGATCGTGTACTGGACCTCGGTCATCTTGTGGTTCGGGAGATCGACGATCGGTTTCTCCTCCTTGACTTCGTACGAGGTGTCTGTGGTGGTTTCGTGGGGTTCGTTTTCGGTGGTCGTCGTCATCGGGGATGACTTTTCGGTGGTTTCGCTGATCGAGTTGCTCTCGCTGGAGGTCGTCGTGGTCGCGGGACGATCGACGTCGGGTCGACCAAAGTCTACGTTGGTAGGGAATGGTTTGTACGGTGGCATTGGCCGACGATTTGGAGAGATTGGAGGTCGTGGTTTGGGCCGCTGCCAGGGTGGCCTATTTTGGGACACGAACCCTGGCCGGTAGTTCTGCTGCATCGAGGGCACGATCTGCTCCGGGATCGGAACTCCAGTTAGGAAAGGTCGTACCGGAGTGTCTGGCCGTTCAAAACTGTACGGAGGTTTCACCGAAGTCGGTGGCGTGAGTTCTCCTTCGAACTCGTTCGGCACGGGTTGTGCCTCGGAGATCCTCGGTGGACCCCGATTGTTAATCCGCGTCGCGGAATGTCTCCTCGTGGGTTGCGTATTCGCGTGGACATTCACGTTACCGTTCAGCAGCTTCACGATCCCAGTGATGATATCCTGAATGTCCGGGTTGGCACTCTGCCTTCCCCCGGAACCACTCAGATTGTTCGGGGACTGACCCGTCAAGTTCATCGCCTGGTTCTTGCTGAACTGGAACGACTCGTCGAGCAGGTCCTTCCCGCTCCGTTGCCGACTCGCCGGCTTCGCCGGGTCCACATCGACGGCGTTCGTACTGTCGAAGGTCAAAAAGTCCTTACCTTTCCCGGGGTCGTTCAGAATCGGCGACGCCGACCGTTTCGACTTGTTCTGACAGTCTTGTGAGTTGCTGTTGCTGCTGCAGGCCTGCGCCACCTGAGACGCGGCCAACAGCCCGATCAGGCCGTACACGTACGCCTGCCGCGCGATCTTCATCGCCACACTGCCAAGTCGTCGCTTCGATGACATTCTGGCTTGCTTCACTTTTCAACGAAGTTTCGTTTTCGTTTGGCGCTCAACCGCGCGCAGTTAATAACTAAACAATCTTATAAATCTTTTTGGCTTGATGGCAATCTTTACTCTTTGAGCTCACGTTCGCGCAAACACGACTTGTCTCTTTGTCCTCAGCGGCGACGTTCACCGATCACTGGCGGCGGAGGTCGACGATGACGACGCGTTCGACAACTGCTTTTGGGCGGCACCGGCGGTCCAGGATGCCGGATGATCATCTTCCGAGGACTTCATTGAGTGCGGAGTTGGACGACGACAGAACGTGCACACACACCTTGATGAATTTCGAAGGCAGGTGATTCCCTGGAAAGAGGAGAATGGAGAGAAGCAGAGAAAAAACAGGAATGTTTAATGGGTTTTGACTTGGGACGGTGCTGGGACGTTGATGTGAAGCTGGAAGAAGAGGCCGAGAAGACCAGTTTTATGCCTGATTATGTCCTGATGTGGTTGAATTTCTGGTTTAGGACTTGTTCTAAATGCCATCGATGGTGGGATTCGTCTTGGGATGAAAGAGGAGATCTGGCTTAATTCGATTGTTCTCGAATAATTTGGGTTCAATTATCTCGATCGATGGACCAACATGGCTTCAAATGGTTCTTTTTCTAGCATGGGAACATCGAATTGAAAGAAATCCCAGCTATAATTGTGCAATTATGATTAACTAAACACAATCTGTAACGATTTCATGTGATCAAATCATTGCAGCACGGAGAAAAATCGGTTCCCAAAATCGTAAACAAGTGTTTATGAAATTTTGAATCACGAACAAAGTTTCAAATTTTTGGAATACGTTCCATGCATTTGAACGCTTTGTTCGTGTTTCAGAATTTCATGAACGCTTGTTCACGATATCGGGAACTGATTTTTCTCCGTGTTTGTGTTGGACAATCTTGCGCTTCTCTTGTCATACAAATTTATACTATTTATTTCTGTTAAAAATTTAAAATACTATTAACTCTTATGATGTCAATAATCCTCACATCAGGTTTCTATGGTAGGAGACTTAAACAGCATTAGACGACGAACCTTTTTTTTTCTTCAACCCTTTAAAAAAAAACATGAATTCCTCCGATTTCACAGCTGTCCATTCTTCCATGCAGTGAATCTTAAAAAAAAGATCAATTACCTTCCCCTTCAAAAAAATGAAAACCGAAAGTTCCCGAAGAAAAAAGGAAACCGACCGCGCTTGACCGCGTGACACCGGAATTAGTTCACACATTAAATTGCCCAAGTCATTTCGACGCGACGCTGACGTGTGGAATGTGCAACTTTCAAAGAGGTGGTATCAACAACTGTAACAACAACATTACAATACATGTACGCAAACCCTCACATCTCCTCGCACACAGGTTTGTGGTGTGGGTTATTTCGTCTCTTTATTTAGTTTCTTCAAACCAGATTACGGATTTCACTCTCCTCGTTCCGAGGTTTCTGCCCAGGGGGTTTCTCTTTGTTGCGTTTTACTCCACTTCCTGAAAAGAGTCTGTTCCAGGGGTTGTCTCGTTTCGCTCATACATAAATTTATGCGACTGCCATTGTTTTGCTGGGGTGACATTGAGCTTTTGCGTGATAGAATTTAAAATTCGAAATTTGTGAAGGTTTCCTCATTAGCTGCACGTGACTTGGCTTACGCCCTCCGGAAAAAAAAAGGTTGGAAACTGGCCCAATTTGAAGCTGGTTTGTTCATGAAATTCAAATTGAGAGACTATTTGTGCGCCAACTTATCAAGTTCATCATAACCCGGACTTCTATTTAGTTGATTCAGATCCGGATTAGACCTTCAAACCGCATCTGAGTCACCACCTCCCATTTCACACCAATCCAAAGCCTACTTCATGCATCAGCTACCTCCTTCGTCAAACTTATTTTTTTCGCAATTTCGCGCAGAAAGTCTTGATGATGAATGCATGCTTGGGCTCGTTACGAAACACTGCAACTAACCCAAGACATGAAGTCGCGTCGACGACGCCGTGCATTAATGCGTTTAGTCACGCGGTTTTTCCTCCAAATTGTGAGTCTTGGCGGATGCAAGTCTCGAGCAGTTTAAAATTGTGGCGAATCGCGTTGCCACAATCGGATGGTTCGGAATGGGCTAGATTGGGGCCCAGGGAGGAGATAATCGAGCTGTTGCTGCTGCAGCTAGTTGTGAGGTAATAAAATGTTATCTGACATCTTGCAGGTAATGGCAGCAATTGAAAGTTATGTTATTTTTCATGATTATCAGGTGATGGAATGTTTCCTTAAAATTGGTTACGATTTGTCCAATTTTTGAATAACCTTTGAGTGATAATTTTGAATTAGCATGCTTCAAAAATCTTTTGCTAAAAAACTAGTTTTGTCAAGCTCAGCTTTCTGTACTAAACTCAAAACATTAAAGTTAGTAGCGCTGCAGTCCATAAATTTAGAAATGCATCCATAACGAATGATCAAACGGCAAAGCAAAAGAGATAGGGCTGTGTTGGTTTTCCTCCACTATTTTATGTACATGTTTTTTTTAATGGCTCGTTTGCGGATGTGTCTTTCACTTAATTTGTGAGTGCATTGTTTCGTCATCGGTTGATTTTAATTTTCTTATTAATAACTGTTGAGGTGGCTTTAAGCTTTACTTTTTGTTATTCAAACAAATCATGTTTTTTCCTGATTAAAAATCTTTTTTTTTTTATAAGCTACGAAAATAACATTGACTGTTCAGCATTTTTTTTTTGAGAGATTAAAAAAGTAGCATTATCCAGGAATGTTGTTGGTGCCTTTCCCACAGATTTTCATTTAATTTTTATTTGAGTTTAACGGTACACATCAACTATAGCTTTTGCACCCATATTTCTGTTACAGACGTTTTAGTATCTTCAAAACAACGGGAACTATCGATATAATTTTTTATTCTTCCCCTAAATTACTGTCTTCAAGGTTATTTACAACAAAGTTTGACTATTTTCACAACAAAATTGGAATAAGAAGACAACATTTTCTTTGAGTGCTGTGCACCCTTAAAAACTTCTTGGATTTAAATTCGCATAAATATATAAATATCTGATCATAATATGGATTAATGTTGCCAGGCATACATGGTAGAAGGTAGGTTTTAAAAAGTTTTATTTTGAAGCAGAATTTATAACTTTTTTTAGAGAGAAAGGCAAATAAATCTCGAAAAAAACGAAACTATTGGCACTACGCCCCCCGGGCCATGGCCTTCCTCTAACGTGGGATTTCTGCTCCAGCGCCTCTGACGAGACAGGAGAAACCGGGACCGACGTTTTACTTCACCATCCGATAGAAGCTCAGTGGATAAGGCGGGAATCGAACCCGCGTCTCATAGCATCATCGGGATCGGCAGCCGAAGCCGCTACCCCTGCGCCACGAGACCCACCTCGAATAATAAATCTCGAATAAAATTTAAATTTTATCGCATTGCCGTTTTGTTAGTTTTTCTATGTTTTATCAACTATGTGGATATAAGTTCGCATAATTATTGTCTAAACTGTGTTATTTGATGAATTTTAACATCAACTTTCATTTCAAATATTTTTGGACGCTGTGGCCAATGTTAAAACAATTAAAGTAAATTAAATCATGTGATTACCAAAACTGTGAAACATTTCTTCTGAAATATTTAGTAGGCGTCCGAAGCGCCGGGAAGGCAAAGCAGAAATTTTTGGTTCTGATTTCCTTAAATTCTAGCAATTTTATTGCATGATGCAATCATTGCTGTGTCAACAGTCATCAGTGTTGTGTTGTGTGTTTTTTTGTTTGTCATATTTTTTTGTATTTTTCAATATTTTTTTGTATTAATTTAGTTAATTAAAATGGCTTTTTGTGCCATTTTACCAGCAATCGCGTAAATAGCCGGAAAATTTAGGAAATTGGGAAAATTTTAACTTTTTATTCCTAATAATAAAAAATTGCGCAGTTTTTTAAGAATGACTACATTGGATTTAAAAATAATATTGTCTAAAAATCTATATTATTCGCTCTACAGCATTACCTTGGCGTTCTCGTTTACGAGATTCCTACTCGAAACTAGGTGTCTGAAAGCTTGATTCTTGAGACAATTGCAAACCTCTTTTTACACCTTAGCTTCCATCCACCCCGGGATTCGAACTAACGACCTTTGGATTGTGCGTCCAACTGCCTACCAGCGACTCAACCGAAGCAGGACCCAAGGAGATGACTCCTGGATTGAGCTATCGACCTAACCCTTTAGGTTAGACCGGCATTTACTTCCTCATCCGACGAAAGGCGTGATCTCGTCTCGAAAAATGGCACCGGGACCTTCTTCTGGGATCGAATCCAGGCCGACTGGGTGAGAGGCAAACACGCTTGCACCATAGATTATTAATCAAGTAGATGTCCCACTTGGAAGTTGCTCCATATACCCAGTTGGCGACACCCCTTTAGCGCTCTGCGCGCCACCACAGTCAGATTGCAGGTACTAATTTGCTAAATAAAATCGTAGTACTCTGGAAACTTTTCCGTTGGTTTTCGCTTTGACATTATTAAGTGTAACCATGTCACCAGTTTATTTACTTCTGCTCAGTTTTTCCGCCAGGGGAAAGAAGTTTAAATTGACTATTTCCCTCAATTTTTCCTCGTGAAATACGTATCGTTAAACCGACATCGGTAAATCTTCGCCAAAAAAGGGTTTTGTAAGCCAGTGCTAATTTATTTTTTCGTATGTGTTTTGCTAGGAGCCTCGCTAGGAACGGCCAGCCGGTTGGTCATCCGAAAATCAAAATTGTCCTGAAAGTACAAGGAACCAAGCTGTAGGAGGATAATAGGAACTAGCATCAAGGATAACATCTTGGACATGGACTAAAAGTTCGGGGCCCAAGATCTTCAATATATTGAATAAAGACTAGCCAGATTTTCATTATCAACATTTTATTTTAAATTATAAACATAGAATCATTTTGTATAACTACATCATTTTAATCATGTCAACGATCTTGGCGTTATCCAGCATGTTATTTTTCTGCTGGTCCTTGTCGCAGATTCGTGAGGCACTAGGCCTGGTAAGGCTTTGCTGGATGAAAACTGTGGTCACCACCCAGGTCGTTGCCGCTGACTTCTGCTCGTTTATTTTAATTTGCGAAGTGGAAAGATCAGCTGGCAATCACACCAGGTTACCGTTTCCGGTTTGTTGTTGTACGCAATCAGGAGTTGGATTCCGACGGATTGCGGTCTTTCGATTATTCGGGATCTGGTTGGCTACAGTCGTTCCTCGATGTAGCTACATAGGCAGGATTCGTTTGCTAAGGCGGAGTGGTTGGCAAGTCGTATCAGGGCATTTAGATTGCAACCGTGGAGCTGTGAAAAAACAACATTTACAATACCCATTTTTTTAACTGCATTCTACTTACTTGTTGACACATCTCTACGCCTTTCAATGGGCACCACAAAAGGAATCGTTTTCGTTCATGGGATTTTGGGTGGACTGAGAAGCGCAAAGCCGGAAGATTTTATAAGAAGATGAAAATAATCGTTCTGCAGTTTCGCTTTTTTGACAGAAAACAATTAGTTTAAAAAGCATCAGTTGCTATGATGCAACCGAACAAGTTGAACTGAAACTTGGAGGAAACTTTTCTCGAACATTCCCTAAGGGAAACACCCAAAACTAGTACCTGCGAATTGCCACCAGGTGTTATTTTGGCGTGGCGGTAGTGTCGCCAGCCCCGACGGTGGAGTGGCGTATCTATATATATTTAGTCTATGCTTGCACCTACACCACAGGTCCCGGCAAAAATAATATTGTATGGGTAATTCTCCGCCAACTCACACAGCAGTTGCCCCGACCCCTCTTCTATTTGCGTGAAACTTTGTCCTAAGGGGTAACTTTTGTCCCTAATCATGATGATCAAAACTTTTTTTTCGTAAAATCGCGATAACTCGTGATGTTTATAAGCAATTTTTTTTGTAATTGTCTGCTCTACAACTTTGTAGAACATTGTTACACTCTAAAAAAAACACTGCAAAGTTAGGAAAAACACGAAATTTTAAAATGAAAAATTTTGTTCTAAATGAAAAAATGACCCTTCTGGGTCAATGTAGATTCGAAAAGTACATTAAATTTCCCATAAAATGACATGTTCCAAAAATTTTTACAGTCGTGTAACGGAAAATGGGAGAATTTTTAAAACTTTTTTAGTGTTTTTTTCGATTAAAAATACGTTTTTTTTTCGGAATTCTGAGTACGCCATCAAATCGGGCGTCTAATTTTACATAAAAGTCCGTTTGACACCAAATTTCTATCTCATCACCGTTTCAGGCTGCAAATGATTGAAAACCACCTCTTTTTTCGCATGTTCAAAAATGGAAGGGGTCGTACCGCCCCTCCGTCACGAGATATCAAAAAACGGATCTCGAATTCGTGATCAGGGACAAAAGTTACCCCTTAGGACAAAGTTTCACGCAAATCGAAGAGGGGTCGGGGCAACTGCTGTGTGAGTTGGCGGAGAATTACCCAGCTACGAAAATAACATTGACTGCATTTTATTGAGAGTTTAAAATGTAACATTATCCAGGAATGTGGTTGGTGCCTTTCCCACAGATTTTCATTTAATTTTTGTTTGAGTTTAATCTATAGTTTCAACTATAGCTTTTTTACAAAAGCCGACTCGGTCCTAACCAGGTCCCAGTACCGAAAAGGACCTAATAAAAATAATTTTACGAAAAAAAAACTATAGCTTTTGCGTCCATATTTTTGTTACAGACATTTTAGTATCTTCAAAACATTGGGAACTATCGATTTGATTTTTTATCTATCCCCTAAATTACTGTCTTCAAGGTTATTTACAACAAAGTTTGACTTTTTTCACAGCAAAATTGGAATAAGAAGACAACATTTTCTTTGATTGCTGTGCACCCTTAAAAACTTCATATCTCCTAGTAGGTGTTACTAAATGAGTTCATACTTGGAGCGTTTGTTGAGTGATACACAGCAAAAAATCCGATGGTAAAATCGCATGCAAAAGCATGCACATCACCTTCGTCAAAATAAACACTTAATATTACACACTGCATGTAATTTTTTTGCAAACACAAAAAAAAAGTTGCAAACTACGGGATTCAGACCCAGCACCAACAGTAAGGACTGGCGCCTTAGCCCACTCGGCCATCAGACCGTTGAACAGCTGTAAGGATAAACGCACATATGAGCTTGACATTTCGGTCAAGTAGGTTTCCCATACTGATGGGCTACATATTTCAGGGTGTAATATCACATAAAATTGCATAAAATAATGCAATATTTATTTTACACCCAGGCCTTTTACACGCAGCTGTATTACTACTTTTTTAGCTGTGTAGTGTACGAACCGATCGCTTCATTCAGAATGATTCTATCAGTGACTGATGTGAAAATATTCAACTTCAAACTTTAAAAATCGATTTACTCGAAAAGTACTAAATGGCGTTTGTCACAAGATAGCACAGAAGTGACGCTATTACCATTTTCAATATCAATCACGAGATCTTCGCATTTTTGTCAGGTATTCTTAAAAATCTATATAGAATTAGTAGAAAATATTTCAAAACTATTCAAAACTTAAAAGATAGGGATTATCGGAGTTCTTCTGGAGAAGCACAAAACCAAAGGGCAAAAAAATAAAAAAGTTTAAAAATTGAATTTACGAGCCATGGTTTCAACTTTTGAATGAACAAAGTGTTTAAAAATGCAATTTACACCTGCCCAGTTGTTTTGCAATCATTAGTTTCCAAAATTCCTAAGTATTGACGGAAATTTATTTTTTTTGCAAAAAAAAAAGGTTTTGCGGTGCTGTGTACATTGGAATTTAAAAAAAAATCAAAATATTTTTAATCTAGCTCAAACATGCTAGATATGATTATAAATGCAGAAAAATGCATTTTAGTTGGTTTAAAGTTGATTTGACTTCCATTTTCATTAAAATTTTGAAAAAATATTTTTTTCGCCCCCTGATTTTTCGGACCAATTTTGAAGGGGGGGGGGGGGGGTGGGTGGTACTTAAACTTTGAAATATATTTTCAACGGCCTAAAAAAAGAAGCAAAATGTATTACAAAAACAAAATTTCAATAAAACCTAAAAAAAATATGAAGAAATTGATTGAATTTGATGTGGAGCTCAAAAATAGATGCAACATTTTAGAAGAACCGATGATTTCGTGATATTTGTAAGAAATTTTTAAGGGGGAAATTTTTATTAAAATGACATAAACAATAGATGATTACTTATTCAGAATTTATTGCATAACGTTTATTTCTGGAGTTTTTAAAAGGTCCAACAAACTTATTGCAAGTTGTGCTGGCCTTCCTCAGGGAAAACTGTTTAGTAAGGTATATAATAAACCCAATAAACAAGGTATTTTTTTGTGTTTAAGGCGTTTTTTTTTCTCCTTGCTACACGAATGATATCGGAGAATACTTTATGCAACTGATGATCAACATACATAAGGCATAAGGGGTACAAAATACTTTTTTCAAAAAAGTTTTAAGGGGTTATTTTTTGGGAAATTTCAAAGAATTTGCTTTAATTGAATTTATGATTAAGATATTTTCAATTTAATTTGCTGAAATATCTCATAAACAAAGCACATCCTAAACTTCATATTCATCAAAAGTAGCAAATCGGCTAAAAAGGTGCAATAAAAATTAGTTTGATTCCCCAAAATTCTGCAAGTTTGGGCAAACCTTCATAAATAGCAGTTTTTAACATTTATTTATGATTCCAAGAATTTATAAAAATTTGCGAAATGCATTGAAAATTTGATAAAAAAAAACATAATTTATAATCAAAACACAAAAAAAAAATGTTCACATTCAATGAAACGTTTTTTTGATCAATTTTACAAAGATTTTAAAATAAAAACACCCAAACTTTTAACGTTGTCTTTAATTTTAGAATTGAATAATGTTTTTTTAACAACCTTTTTTTAAATCAATTTGTGGAATAAACACATTTTTATAATCAACTATCTGCATTTCGTAGAATATTGTAATAAGCATTATCTTAAAAAATAGTTCTAAATCTGACAAGCAATAGATTGCAATCCTTGTTGCAATCAGAACTATACCTTGAAAGTAAGATTTATGGAGCTAACTGTAATGTTTTTGTAATAAACTAAACGTCTGAATCTGAAATGCATTCAGAATAAAAGTTGGAAAACGTATTTTTGAAGATTCTGTATGTTCTGGGAAATTTAATTGAAATTATTGAAACACCTTTATCAGCCCAGAAAATTGTTTCAGGTTTACAGGCAGAAAGCAGCAAATACTATATCTGGTACTGGCTAAATCTTCATACTGAAACGGAAAAACCGACATAGTTTGAATTTTTGTTGTGCTGCGTTTTGTGCCTTTCACGAAAATCAATTCCTAAGTGTTGAAATTCCACTTAAAAAGCATTTGTTTCCCTTTGCATCTCATCAAACAATTTAAAATGCCCCAAATATGTTATCCAACAATCTAAATGTTTGAAAATTGCTCTAAACAACACTAACTCTAATGCCAATCAACACATGGAAATCAAACTCAAACTCAAAACTAATAAACCAAAATCATCTGTCGATCGATTGGCAGTGATTGTGCCTCATCATCATCACCCGGCTAAGTACCAGCTCGTCCAAAACCTCGATTTGTACCATCGACCGATTATTACGGCACCAACCCACCAACCAAACTAGCAATTGTTGATTAGGGGAGGTCCCCCTTCCTCCTCCCTTCCTCCTCCCTCCTTCCTCCCCACTGATCCAATCCCGATCCCGGCCGCGTCTAAATTTGCCCTATTTTTCCACCTGGCGCTGAAACCGACTTACCCACTTATTTCGCTGCTGGCAGGCGCAAGTTGCTGCTGCTGATCTGATAAGAAAAGCCTCAAACCGACACGGAACTAAAAAAAAGCAGCAAAACCGGGAGCCAGAGCAAAAATGTGGAAATTCTAACGGTGGAATCCTCCCGGGGTCTAGGCCAAGTCTCTCGCTCTCGTGCGCGCTCAAGATCTGGTTATTGGATCTTGTTTTTATTTTCGCGCTAACCTCCAGGTTTCGCGCACAAAATAAGTAGCACTTTAGCGGTGCACTGTCAGCGATGCGTTCGAACGCGTGTGTTTAACCCTTGGGTGCCGGTTGAGGCTTTGATCAAATTTTGCAGAATGTTATCGAAGCTTAAATTCTTGTGTTGAACCAAAAAGTCAGTAAAATTTTATTTAAATTATTCATAATACTTTAAGGGTTAACCCCTCCAACTTTCGTGTCATGTTTACTGGTCGCCGCGTCGTTTTGCTGTGGCCTAGCCGTAAACTTGCACATGTTTGGCCCCCTTTTCTCTCGCCGCGGTGAAGCTCCGTGTGTGCAGGCAACTGCAATTGCAATTCGAGAAGATGTACTTACTGCAAGCAAAAGGAAACAAGCAGAAGAAGAACAGGATGCACAGTTGTGCAAAAAGTAGGACCAACTAGACAAACAGACCTAGTTTTCTCAAGGTGGTCAACGGCAGGGTGTTGATATCTTCGGAGCCGGTTTGACGCTCCGAGAGAAAGGAAATGTGGTTATTTGATTACAGGGAGGAATTTTCACACAGGCTGTTTATGAGTGACAGGTTTTATGCATGCACGCACTCGTTTGTTTATTAGTTATCGATGAATTAATAGGGTCGGTTTCAGATCGATCGGGAAGTGCAGTAATTGCGATCGGAAGGGTTCGTCGCTTGAGCGATGCAGTCTCCCGGTGAAAAATGTCGCTGAACGGTTGTTTATGATTTATGTACGGTCAATCAAGCCTTGATAAAACTTGTTGATAAGTGTGATTTAATCTAACCGTTATTCAATAGCTAATTATAAACAGTCCATATACAGTTGCATGCAAACTTACAATTTAAGTGAAAGATATACCGTAAAAGAAAAGATTTATCCGTAAAAGAAACACTTAAAAATAATACACGTAAAAAGAAAGAAAGCAACCAAACAGCAGCATTATCTATTTTTTAAGTGGTTTGATCATTCGTCATGGATGCATTTCTAAATTTATGGACTGCGGTGCCATTAATTTTAACGTTTGAAAAGCCCAAGTAACATTTTTTTCCAGGAGTTCTAAAAGAGCTCTTCAAGATAGCTACAGCATAACAGTTTGGACCCCGGTAGGATAATACTCTCTACAAGTACTCTTCCAAACTCCTGAAGAAGTTTTGAAGAGAATTTTATCCTACCGCGGTCCAAACTGCTATGCTGTAGCTATCTTGAAGAGCTCTTGTAGAACTCCTGGAAAAAAATGTTACTTGGGAGTTTAACTAAGATTACTGAGTGTAGAACGTAGCTGCCAACACAATTACAATGGATCACCGGACGACATGTTTCTCATATATTTGCCACCAGGTTCGCTTTGTTTGTGCGTGATTGCCCTCTAGCGATAATTTTGTGTAACGTAATTTGTATCATAGATGGCAGCACTGTATCCATAAAGGCTGTACTTAGAGCGTCCAATTTCCCGTCCCGGGAAAAAAATTCCCGGAAATTCCCGGAAAAAAATATTTCCCGTTTCCCGGGAAATTTGTAAATGTTAATTAGAAGTATACATTTTCCTACCTTTTTGGCACCAATGTTTTGAAATTAAACAAAAAATAATAATTGGAGAACCTGATTTGATTTTATTTATTTCCATCTACTGTTCATATTAAACTAATCAGCTTGTCTGTAAATTTCATGTCAAGGTTTAATTCAGATAATATTTATTTCTGAAGCATTCATTACTAGGAATATTGTTTGCTTTTATGTTGGACCACAAAACTTACGCTGTTATGGAATGAATATAAACTATTTTATTTTTGACAACCTTTTTTAATGTTTTTGTTTTTGTAATATCTTTTGAAAATAAAATATTTACATCTTCCGGCCAAGATCAACATTGAGATTTGTTTGACTTTTGTTTTACCTTGAACATGTTGGATGGAAATTGAACTGATATAATATTTTTTTTTTTTTAAGTTTGTGTGAGAAGAATTTGTATTGTATTTCTAAGTATTCGAGAAATTACAGATTGAAGTTTATGAAGCACGTGAACTACCAAGGACGTAAGAGGGTTATATATGAAAAAATATCGTTGAATTTCAACCACTTTTAAATACTCAAAATTATTTTAATCTAATTAATTAATTAGACTGAATACCATATAACTAAAATCATATCATAAAACCATGAAAAACCTTTAAAAACAACTTCGTATCATATGAAATTTACTCAAAGAATGCAATTTTCTATCAAAAACTCGCTCCAAATATTTGAAAACTTTGAGTTGTGATTTCATGAAATAGTGTTTTAAGTTAAAAAGCGATAGGAATTAGATTTTTGAGGTGAATTCAATGATTATTTATTTATTCACAAGTTGATTTTTTTGTTTTTTATTTTTTATTTTAACTTTATGGTCACTGAGGCAAATTCAAAAGCAATTTTATGGTTGTGGAGCATAGATTTTCACTATCCAAACACTTTGATTAAAAAAAATCCTTCTCAACAAAAATACTAATAATATTTTCTTTAATTTGGGACGATTTGAAAGATTTAAAAATTAGAAAGTTTATATATTTTCTCAAAGTTGCATGATTTTTAACAAGCAGTCAAGCCATTAATTGATCCCCACACTCATTTTGACCATTAAAGTTGCTGTTCTATACAATTTCTTTGCAAAAGATAAATCAGAAACAGGATTAGAATAATTTTCGTTAAATTTCAAATTTCCCTGGAATTTCCCGGGAAATTTGTTGAAAATTTTCCGTTTCCCGGGAATTTTGTAACCCCGAGAAATTGGACGCTCTAGCTGTACTGAGCCGAATACCGGTTGTAATAGATTTTTACAATATTTAGAACTTTGTAGAACATTATTACACCCTAAAAAATAACCCAGCCAAGTAAGAAAAAACACGAAATTTTTAAAATGAAAAATTTTGTTTTAAATGAAAAAATGACTCTTCTGATTCGGAAAGTACATTAAATTTTCCTTAAAATGACATGTTCCAAAAAATTTTACAGTCAAGTAACGGAAAATGGGAGAGTTTTTATAACTTTTTTAGTGTTTTTTTTTCGATGAAAAATACGTTTTTTTTCGGTATTCTGAGTACGTTATCAAATCTGGCGTCTAATTTTACCTCTTTTTTCGTATGCTCAAAAATGGAAGGGGTCGTACCGCCTCTCCGTCACGAGATATCAAAAAACGAACCTCGGATTCGTGATCAGGGACAAAAGTTACCCCTTAGGACAATACGAAACTATTGGCACTACGCCCCCCGGGGCATGGCCTTCCTCTAACGTGGGATTTCTGCTCCAGCGCCTCTGACGAGACAGGAGAAACCGGGACCGACGTTTTACTTCACCATCCGATAGAAGCTCAGTGGATAAGGCGGGAATCGAACCCGCGTCTCATAGCATCATCGGGATCGGCAGCCGAAGCCGCTACCCCTGCGCCACGAGACCCACCCCTTAGGACAATGTTTCACGCAAATCTAAGAGGGGTCGGGGTAACTGCTGTGTGAGTTGCGGAGAATTACATATTTTAAATTGCAATAAATTGATGTTTATTAAATTTATGTGAAAAAGTTATCAAATCCTGTTGAAAAATCTTGGAAATAGCTTAGGATGCATTGATTTGTTGTTTAGTTCACACCAAAAAATTATCAATTACATTACGGGTTTTTTTAAGATTAATTTTTTTTAATTATAATATAAGGCTACTGTGATATTTTATAAAAATTATGTCTTCAAAATGAATGAAAAATGTTTTTTTTTTCAAAGAACCCCAAAATTTTAATGGAAACGGACTTGTAATCAACTAAAAACTATTAAACATGCATAATTCTGCGTTGTTAATCATTTTGGAGCACGATTGCTACAGTTTACAAATATTTTGAAATTTTGTAAAAAACAAAAAAATCTCTTTTTTGTCCTGAATCAAAGAACATAAACATGAAAAAATATTTACATCTTCCTAAATACAAATTAAAAAAAAAAGATCTGTAGTAAACAACATTTCGACGTCGTCGTACTATCTTGTCGTACCGCCTTTTTTGGTTTTCATTGAATATCTTAGGATTGAAATCGAATTTTGGGGATCTGTGAAGGTCAAAAGATGTGGCATTGTGAGATGCACAAAATGGCGTTCTTAACTCAATTTGGCCCAAAATGCACGTACGACAATTTAGCACGACGGCGACGATTTAATATCGCCAGTTATTTTGCAAATTTTGCAATAGCTGAATAATGCCAATAATTCAATATAATTGTATTTAAGGTAAAAGCTCGATTAATCGCCTAATCGAAAAAAAGTTCTTTCTTTAAAAAAAAATTGACTGATCTACAACAAATCAAATTACTTACAATTTTGAAGATACACTTCAAAACCGATTCAGAAAGTTGTTAAGAGCCTTGCGCAAATAAAATTGAAATATGCAAACTAAATTCTTTTTTACATGATAAGGTTTAGAGGCGAGAGACATAAACTTCAAAAAATATTTGCAACGGCCTAATTATTTATGTAAAATATTTTTTTCTTGGTTTTCTATAACTTTTTAAATAAAATTGATCAGCATTTTGAAGTTGTTAAAAATTTTTCATTTTAAATACCAGATCATAAAAACCAGACAAATTATTTTAAATATTTCATATCAGGAAAATAATTTGCAATTTCTAATTTCAAACAAATTTCATGCATAATTGGGTCCTAAAATGAAGCTTAGATTGGTGATATTTTGTACGACCACAAAGAGTTTAAAATGGATTTTTAAATCAATTTTGAAAAATTAAAATCGCGGTCCTTCTTGACAGAAAAGCTCCTACTTGACAGCTCGTTCCAAGGGACCATAGTTGATCCATCGAAAAAATGTTGTCCTGTCAATTTTTGCCTTTCTTACTAAAGAAAGGTATAGGTTTTACTTTAAGCCAGGACGTCATTTCCAGCTTCGTAAATATGTCGATTCAGCATGAATTTTAAACCGAAAAATCGCTAAAAAATCACACTGCATCGATTTTCGACGCTTCGTCGCCAAGTCGACAAGTTGTCAAGTTGAGCTTCGAATACTGGCGCGAGAATGCTGGCGCATATGTTTCGGCTCGACTTATACTCGTTCGTAGTAGCTTGTCTACCGATGTTTCCTTCAACATGTAAGATATCGTAGCTTTTCGGTTTCTTTTGCTCTGTCCGTTTTTGCATAACTGTCCAATGTTAATGCAAAAACTTTTTGACATAGGACATTCATCCGGGTACAATCAATTTGTTTCCCGTGTGCTCCTAAAATCGCCTTTAAGTAGGCTTCATTTGTCGTGTCGTTTTATTAAACAGAGTTCATTGGATTCCAATAGGAGCTTTCGAAGCTTCTAAGCTTTATATCGTTTTCAAAGTTTTCAATGCTCGCGACGCCAATGGCTATCTACCTAAGGTATTGCGATTGAGTGTGTAGTGGTGCGAATGTAAAAATATCTATCTCTGACTCTCTCACTTTCGTAGACGCTGAATGGCAAGCTTCCCACTGTGCGGTTAACTCGGTTTTGCTTTGCGCCTGCTTTGTTCGGTTTTTGGGCTCGTACCAAAACTAGAAAACCAAAACCGCGGTGTGTGTCGTCACTTGCGCATTGGAAGCTAAGAATTTGTACGATTAAAAATATTCGATAGGTGAAAATTGTGTTTTCAATTTCTTTTAGAAAACACATCATTAATAAAAACCTTGCTTTCATCATAAGATTTTTTGTATCAAGTCGATGTTGTGAATTGAGAGAAGTTATATTCTTTAGTAAGAAAGGCTCTATCTCACCCCTGGTGGGATTAAATCGGGTTTTTTTGAGTTAAAATGAAAAAAAAAAGATCAGAAATGGTTTTTAATCGTGTTTTTTACCGTTGTACTTAAAAATTGACACAGGGCTTTAGTACCCAATTGCCTCAAATTTTCTGAAATTACTTCATTTATCTCCTCACAACACTTCCGGGAAAAACTCGCGAATGCACTTGCTACAAAACCTATTGTTTCACACGTGGCCCCGTTAATCGGTAAACGTCTCAGCTGCACACGCGGTTTCGCCCTCCAAAATTGCATCACTTTCACATTTGGGTGTGTGCGTGTGTGTGTTCTTGTGTGCGCGAACGAACGTTCCACGTTGTTCCATTCCAAAGCGCAGCAAATTGCATCGACGAACGAGTGAGTGAGTGAGTGATGGTGTAGCGTCTCGCCAGACAAGACATCAAACCAAATTTGGTGCACAGATTTGAAGTTTTTTCAATTTAAATTTTTTTGAAGGGTTTTTCTAAGTTAAAGGAAAAATGTTTGGTTTTAAATTAATTCTAAACTTTTCTGAAAAAAAAAAAACTTATTTTGACAAATATTTTCATCTTCAGAGTGAGTTACGACTGTCAATCTCGGCAACGATTCCAACTTCAAGGTGATGAATGATGACCACCTTCTCCGTACAACTCCGCGCGTTCAATGGACTGGACGAAGAAAGAAGCGAAAAAGGAGAGAGGCAAAAAAACTTTCTACCATTCGTTTGTCTGTCTGTCTGTCTGTCGGTTTCAATCTACACAAACACACTCCAACTTCTCTAAGCACCAACCCGTCTGTTTCGCCTTTCTTATAAATGTGAGATAATTTTTGTTTTTCAAAGTCGCCCGCGCACAGAAAAAGTGCTGCTGGTGGTGGTGAGTTTTGAAAAAAAGAAAAGTAAAAAAATAAGTTTTTTTTCTCTATTAATCACTCACTGTTGCACACCGTGAGGCAACGGGCTGTGTGATTACAGTCGCTTGATAACTCCTGCTGATGCTGCGGCGCAGTAGTGTGCGAAATGGTGAGAGTTAAGTATTACTATATTGGCGCGGGTTATGAATGGTGGTTCAAACGGAAGCTGTTAAATTTTATTGATTGGACGAACGAGTTCAAAGTTCTTTTTAATTTATGCTTGGTTTAACAGTTTATGGGCATTGCTAATCTATGATTGGTTTAATTTTTTTGTTAGCTTAAACTTAATTATTAACGGTTATAAATTGAGTATGTCAGTTTTTATTAAATAATAATTTCATAGAAATACTTAACAATATTGAATAACAATATTTCGCGTTCAAGAGGTCATTTTCAGCAACTTTTGTTACATGAATAACTTCTTCGCTTGTTTTATGATTTTATTGTTTAATTTTCAGTTCAATCATTACTTATGGATTTCTAAGTTTTTTTTTTAAATATTGTTTGCTTTAGAATCATTTAAATTGTAAAAAAAAATGCGAAGAGGCATAGTCTGAGACATTACAAAAAATAGCTGCAAACTTATGTTTTACTTTAAATATGAGAAATGTTAATAAAAACACAGCCAAAGTTGACCCCTGAAAAATGAAATTTTTAAAAACATTGGCAAAGTCCCACAAAACAAGTCAAAATTCTAAACCTGTTATTTTCTAAAATGGTAAGAGAGCAATTCCAGCCCAAAACAGAAATTTGTTAGGTACTTTTTTCTCGACCCTCTCCGATTTTAATGAAACTTTATAGATATGTTATTCTAGGCATATATAAGCCATTTTTGTGTATATGGATTCAGTTACACTCGATAATGACATTTGAGAAGGGCGTAAGTGTTTTAAATATTTTTGTATTTCGTAATTTAAATATTTCTGTATCTCGAAGCCGTTGCATCGTATCAAAAAGTGGTCAAAGACAAACTTGTAGGAAATTTGACGGGCTTTCCGAAAAAAAATACACTGAAATAAAAAAACACTCCACTTTTATGAGATTTTTTGATTTTTAAGTTTAAAAGTCAAATTTGAAGGTGAGCCCACGATTTTTTTTTTCGTTCAAAATTTTTGTGAAAATAGCTTAAGATGTTACAAAAAGACTTACGCAAAATGCAGGATGGAGCAACTCACCTAAAAAAATACAAAAATAATTTACTGAAACAGTTTTTTTTTCAAAAGTGCTCTAAACATCAAAATTGTCAAAATCCGAACACGAGAGTCGATTTTCCAGACAATTTTACATAAAAGTCTCCATATTGACCATTGTCCTAAGTTCAATCCTTGTGAAGTTACAGCGGTTTTAAAAATAAAAATGTTGAAAAAATAGGTTTTTTGATGGTTTTTCGAAATTTCAATATGACAGACTTGATTTTTCAGTCTCGAAAATATTTTTACCGGAAAATTCGTCCAATTTCCTATAAGTTTGCCTTTGACCACATTTCAATTGGATGTATGGGCTTACAGATATAAGATATATATTTTTAAAACCGCTGTAACTTCACAAGGATTGGACTTAGGACAATGGTCAATATGGAGACTTTTATGTAAAATTGTCTGGAAAATCGATTCCCGTATTCGGTTTTTGAAAATTTTGACGTTTGGAGCACTTTTGAAAAAAAAAACAGTTTCAGTAAATGATTTTTGCATTTTTTAGGTGAGTTGCTCCATCCTGCATTTTTCGTGAGTCTTTTTGTAACATCTTAGGCAATTTTCACAAAAATATTGTACGAAAAAAAAAGTGGGCTCACCTTCAAATTTGACTTTTAAGCTTAAAAATCAAAAAATCTCATAAAAGTGGAGTGTTTTTTTTATTTCAGTGTATTTTTTTCGGAAAGCCCGTCAAATTTCCTACAAGTTTGTCTTTGACCAGGGTAATTCTCCGCCAACTCACACAGCAGTTGCCCCGACCCCTCTTCGATTTGCGTGAAACTTTGTCCTAAGGGGTAACTTTTGTCCCTGATCACGAATCCGAGGTCCGTTTTTTGATATCTCGTGACGGAGGGGCGGTACGACCCCTTCCATTTTTGAACATGCGAAAAAAGAGGTGTTTTTCAATAATTTGCAGCCTGAAACGGTGATGAGATAGAAATTTGGTGTCAAAGGGACTTTTATGTAAAATTAGACGCCCGATTTGATGGCGTACTCAGAATTCCGAAAAACGTATTTTCATCGAAAAACACTAAAAGTTTTAAAATTCTCCCATTTTCCGTTACTCGACTGTAAAAATTTTGGAACATGTCATTTTATGGGAAATTTAATGTACTTTTCGAATCTACATTGTCCCAGAAGGGTCATTTTTCATTTAGAACAAAATTTTTCATTTTAAAATTTCGTGTTTTTCTAACTTTGCAGGGTTATTTTTTAGAGTGTAACAATGTTCTACAAAGTTGTAGAGCAGACAATTACAAAATTTTTGATATATATACATAAGGGGTTTGCTTATAAACATCACAAGTTATCACGATTTTACGAAAAAAAGTTTTAAAAAAGTTGGTCGTCATCGATCATGGCCGTTCATGGTCACCCGCGACAGACACGGACGACGAAACAAAGAGAAACGCAAAAGTAACTTTTTCAAAACTTTTTCGTAAAATCGCGATAACTTGTGATGTTTATAAGCAAACCCCTTATGTCTATATATCAAAATTTTTGTAATTGTCTGCTCTACAACTTTGTACAACATTGTTACACTCTAAAAACAACCCTGCAAAGTTAGAAAAACACGAAATTTTAAAATAAAAATTTTTGTTCTAAATGAAAAAATGACCCTTCTGGGACAATGTAGATTCGAAAAGTACATTAAATTTCCCATAAAATGGCATGTTCCAAAATTTTTTACAGTCGAGTAACGGAAAATGGGAGAATTTTTAAAACTTTTTTAGTGTTTTTTTCGATGAAAAATAGAGATGGGCTTATTTGAGCGAACCGTTCTTATGAACCGGCTCAAGCTAAAGAACGAATGAGCGACCGCTCAGAAAAAATGAGCGGCGGTTCATTTTGTGAACCGGTTCTTTTCAAAGAACCGTCAAATCAAAGAGCGAGTCGAAGAACGAACCGAACGAGAGCGAATGAGCGAGAGCGAATGAACGGAAAGAAAAAAAAGGAGCGCTTGATTAGCGTCGCTCGCGCCGTCGTCGACGTCGTCGAACAGCGTCGTTTTCGCTCACTCTTTCGTTATTTCGCTCTCGCTCATTCGCTCTCGTTCGGTTCGTTCTTCCACGCGCTGGTGGTGACGGTGCTGTTGGGAAAAGAGGAGAAACTAGGTTCTCACCGGTAAGAATTGTTCTAACATTATGGCGCACTTTATGCTTGTCGCTAGCCTGTGTCGGGGCGCCTGTGATTTTGAATCAGCTGACTGTCGCCAGATGTTGCATGATCTCATTTTTTTAATATCGATAGATTTCTCAATTGTTATACATGTACAGTTGTTACACGCATTCGAACATAGCTCGTATGCTAATTTGCGGTTTTAATCCATGTATTGGACCGTTTGTGATTTAAATGTAATTTACCACAGCACATCACACAAACTTGGTACTCTTTTGTGGTAATTGTTAAACAGTTTTCTTAAGGCATTTGTTCAGATCTTCTTTTTTGACGCTTGTTTTGATCATTTATTTGCTGTCATGCATAAAAGTTGTTCTTATTAAACAAAAAACGTTACTTAATCCACCGGAAGGTGGTTGCTGCCTTCCTCCTAAAAGCCTTGCAACCACACACTACGAAAGCTTTGGCTAACGCTTACTTAGTAAAGACACTATACATCTGAGTGCTGCCATCTAGGTATGATAAATTTAATGAACCATTTGAAAGCACTGCAGTGTTTGTGTGCGTGCACTGAGCGTAATGTTCCGACAGCTATCCGCCGGAGCTTTCAAATTATGTAAATAATGACCCTTTTTAGTATCAACCAAAACAGTTTTTCGAACATATCTTTTAAAGTACTGCACCAAGCCGGATGAAATTTAAAAAAGACTTAAAGAACCTGAAGGCAAATCCAAAAACATAGATCTGGGCAAAATCGGTCGAGCCAGTTCCGAGAAAAGTGAGTGAGAAAAAAAATTCTACGTCCATCCACACGCACAGACATTTGCTCAGAATTTGATTCTGAGTCGATATGTATACGTAAAGGTATATCTGGGAGGCCTATTTAAAAAGTTCAATTTTTGAGTGATTTTATAGCCTTGCCTCAGTGAGGTGAGGAAGGCAAAACTGCATTACAAGACTATTTTATCAAGTGCAGCAAAACGCTACCTCAAATATGCCTGTTGCTGAACACCAAATAAAATCTATTGTATCACAAAATAATGGGAAGATAATTATCAAAACGATAATTCAGCTTACTTTTCATTTCCTTTATCGATTGAAAGCAATAATTTGGTTGAAAATATTCTCTTCTGAAGAAAATTCAAGTTTGTTTACCTCTCTATGAAAAAAGTTTTCGATATTTGTGGATTTCAGAGATCAATGTTTTTTCCTTTTTCATATAAAACGTTTATATTTGAAATGTTTTCCAAAAAAGGATAAAGCAAATCGACGATTTTCTATGTTTTATGGGCGATCTTCAATCTGTTCAGGATAAGTGCGGTGAAAACATATATTTTTGAATTATCAATCAACAAAAATCATACGAAGTGTGACACTCATGGACACTCCATTCGTCTTTTAAAAAATCTAAATATCTTGAGCAGATGCTTCAGTTCATTCCAGTCTATTTGCTGACTTTGAGCGAAATGAGCGGATGAGCCGTTCAAAAGAGCCGCTCATTTAAATGAGCGAACGAAAATGAGCGGCTCACAAAAATGAGCGGTTTTGCCCACCACTAATGAAAAATACGTTTTTTCGGAATTCTGAGTACGCCATCAAATCGGGCGTCTAATTTTACATAAAAGTCCCTTTGACACCAAATTTCTATCTCATCACCGTTTCAGGCTGCAAATTATTGAAAAACACCTCTTTTTTCGCATGTTCAAAAATGGAAGGGGTCGTACCGCCCCTCCGTCACGAGATATCAAAAAACGGACCTCGAATTCGTGATCAGGGACAAAAGTTACCCCTTAGGACAAAGTTTCACGCAAATCGAAGAGGGGTCGGGGCAACTTTTCCCGATTTCGTGTGAGTTGGTAGAGAATTGGTCACTTTTTGATACGACGCAACGGCTTCGAGATACAGCAATATTTAAATTACGAAATTCACAAATATTAAAAACACTTACGCCCTTCTCAAATGTCATTATCGAGTATAACTGACTCCATGTACACAAAAATGGCTTATATATGCCTAGGATAACATGTCTACAATGTTGCATTGAAATCGGAGAGGGTCGGGTACAACCGATTCCCTATTTGACATGGAATTGCTCTTGAGTTCTTCTTTCCAATATTTTCTTAAGGCCAAAAAATTGCTGAAACTGGTTTTTTAACGAATTTGTAGATTTTTTCGACTTGCCTGTTCAGAAAAAAAGATAGCACTTAGGTGAAATGAAAAAAAATGTCGGATTCCCTAGAGATTTATTTTCTACATTTTTTTTGAAATGTTTGTCCAACAACGACAACTTTTATTTTTAAAATTGTTTAAAATATGTTTTTATATCTAACAAAAACTTGAATAAAAATGTGAATTTTACTGCCTATGTTAAATATGTGCAAAATTAGAATATTAATGGTATAAATATTATCACAACATGGCAAAATATTTATAACGGTCCTAAACGTTATAAAGATTTGAATTTTTTGAGTTATTTTATGTTAAGATTTTTTTTAAAGCTTTCATGTTTTTACTTATTTGTAAAAAAATCAAAACAAATAAGGAGCCATGGAATAACGTTTGCATGAAAAAGTGTTTCAAAATGCATTAAACAAATGACCAATTTTTTTACAATACAGTCCAGACTCGATTATTCGAAGGCCTTGGCAAAATTTCACTTCGGATAATCGAAACTTCGTATAATCGAATCTAAAAAAAAAAAAAAATGCTGTCTAATTTTTTATTGTCGAGCTTAAGTATGACTTCTAAACTACTCTAAATTAATTTAGAATTTTTAAATCTAAGATGGCGGCCAAAATGGCGGTGATGAAATATTTTTATTTTTTATTGTCGAGCTTAAGTATGACTTCTAAACTACTCTAAATTAATTTAGAATTTTTAAATCTAAGATGGCGGCCAAAATGGCGGTGATGAAATATTTTTTAATCTCATAAACAATCAACCATTCAAATTTGACTTAAATGGGGTCGCAAAACTCGAATATGATGTTAAAAGTAAAAAAATAAAAAATACGAATTTTTTTGTTTTTCTTCGAAACTTGATTATCAGAAGTCCCATACAAACCTTCGGATAATCGAACTTCGAATAATAGAAACTTCGGATAATCGAGGCTTCGGATAATCGAGTCTGGACTGTAATAAGTTTTCAAAATATTTAAACATTTATATTCGCGAAAAAAAAAACTTGTCGTGGAACTACACATCGGAATTTCACACAAAATTCAAACTATATTTTTTAATCGAGCTTCATCATAATTTTTTTTATTTTTTATTGTAAAGGAAAAAAACAAATATTAAAAAGTTACTTTGTGTAGAAAGAAAGGCAAAAAAATGAAATACGAGCCATGGTTTTAACATTTGAATGAAAAATTGTGTTAAAATGCATTATTCACCTTTCCAGTTGTTTTGCAATGATTTATTTCAATAATATCTAAGTAATGACGAAATTTATAGCAATACCATAAAAATTCTTAATGTTTATAAACGAATACAAAAATGCTAAAAAAAATGTTTATCAATGCAGAACAATGCAATTTAGATTGTTTTCAGTTGATAAGACTTCTATTTCCATTTGAATTAAGATTTTTTTGAAAAAATGTTTAATTTCCTCCAGATTTTTTGGACAAATCTTGAAGGAAGAGCGACATAAGCTTTGAAAAATATTTGCAACAATTTTAGTTCAGATAAAATTTTTCAGTTTTAAACTGTTGAAAAATGTATTTAAGTATCCGATATTACCTACCCATTTAAAAAAAATTGTCAGGCAGATTTTCAAATTAAGATGTCTATCAGAAAAAAAGAAATTGGATTTCTGAATGGTTGTGGTAGTACTCGAAAATAAAAACATTTTTTCTAACAATCGCTTGAATATGGGGCATTGCGTCTAACGCTTTCCAAGACTAAGAAAAGAGAAAAGGGCAAACCTCAATTTGATTTATTTTTTTCTGATGCAAGTTTTAAATGAAGAGATTGGTTACTAATCTTCTTTTTTAATTTCAATCAATTATTGTTATTTGATAAAAATCAACACATTTTTTCAATAAACATTTTTGACAGTAAAGTAAAGCATTTTTGAAAACAATGCATTTTAATTAAAATTTAAAGTTTTTGAGAGTATGTTTTGAATACAAAATAATGTAATTTTCTAAATTTGAATATAAAAAATGCGTTTATTGTTCAAGTCTATCAATGACAGGTATTTTAAATAAATATAAACGATTTTTTAATTGGTTCAAATTTCATTGCAAAAATCTAAAACCCAACACTCCATTTGACGTATTTTCGCGCAAATGTATTGCGCAATTTCTCCAGCAGCTTTAACCTCACAAGCCTGAATAACTTTACTCTGACTCAACTTTCCGTCATCGGCCACGGTCAACGTTATATAAGATCCGTCTCGTGGGCAAGCACGGCCTTCCCCGGGCCAGCAGCAGCAGGATGTGGGACAGTCAGTCCATTCTTCTATACTCTGCCGCGTCCAATCGCCGCCCCCAAACACAGTACTGCTGGCCCATCAGCATCGATTTGTTCGTGGCCACCACGTCGATGAGTCACGGTTTGAACAAAAAACCTCCGAAAGTAAACCTTCCCATAGCGAATTCATTCTCTTTTTTTTTTTGGTTGCTTTTCCTAAAATTGCAAGATACTCCCTCCTCCCAGGTGGGCAGCAAAAAGCACTAACACAATTACCCTCCTTTTCCCCCCTTTAAAACACCTCTTTGCAGGTTTTATTCTAAAGTGAGTTATATAAGCTCCACTTTCTTTTACTCCCGAGGGTATTGAAATCATTTGTTGAACACCTCGATTATTGCGAACGTCCGCTCGATTCGCGTAAGAAGCTCTAATCGAAGAAAACACCGTGCACAGAAAAAAATATGTAAATTTACACAGCACGTAATTACTGTTTCTTATGTAAACTCACTCAATGGAATGTTGAAATATGATGTAAAGAGTAAAAAGTCATGGAAATTACTCCAATGTAAATCTAAATCTAATGTAAATCATGAATCTAATGGAAACGTTGAGCATGGAAACTCAAATCTAATGAATTTCTACCCGTGTTCGGCTTCCTGTAAATTCCTATTTAATGTAAATCATATATCCAATGTATTTCTGCCAAACGTTGACTTCAAAACTACCCGAACTAAAAATAGTTACATTTGGTTCTCTTTCTATCGCTCTCATACTTCGCTGGCCAACTGCATGAGCCTCGCCCTGAACAAGTTGATGCTTTAGCAGCTCGTTTATAAAATGCGAAGATGGCTCAGTCGGCAGCGGGTAGCAGCAGTAACACCGAACATTCTACCCGTCGTCCGTTCGATTCCAGTCCAGCGTTATTCCATTTGGCCGTCGACGAGAAAGCGTCCCCTACCTGTGAAACAACTTTTAAAAATCATAATTTCCTTTTGCTGCCCGCTTCACTCATTTTAAAATAGATAATAGGCCACACCCTTTTCCTACTGCAATCCAAGTCGAGCTTCTCATTCCCATTGGCCAATCAGAATTAGTTGATTTGAACTAATGTAAATTCAAAACTAATGTAAATTCCAAAACTAATGTAAATTTTCAAAACTAATGTAAATTTCCAATGAATATAATGTAAATTTCCAATGAACCTAATGTAAATATACATCATTTATCATGATACCTTTTGGTACATGATAAATAATGTAAATTTACAGAAATATTTTTTTCTGTGTGGGCATTAGGGTGGTACTTTTTGTTTAAAATGTGTATTTTGTTGACAAAATAGTTATGGATAAAATCAATCTAAATTTAAGTTTTAATTGATATTGATTTAAATCTCAAAAAAAGTATGATTATGAACTACTCTGAACCCATAATTCCCAGTGGGGCTTTCCCCCTCTCTTTCGGTCAACCGCTAGACTCCGCGGCAAGCGTTGATGGTTCCCTCCCCTCCTCGCCCAAAAACTGGAAGTCTTTCCGTTCCGTTCCTCCCAGATTCCCGGTAGAGTAAACTCGGGAGCTGCCCACCCCCTTCTCCCCCTCCCCAAATCTCCAATCGATCGATTCAGTGTTTTTGTTTTGCTTTCTCCTTAAGTTACGGTATCTCAAGTTTTGTGTTTTCTACGCTACTTCAAGCTTCCAAGGAACGCCGATTGGATTGGATTCTTGGTTTCCAGATGGCTCGCTCTCCTGGCTGTTCAACACGTTGCCACTTGGGCTGTTAAATCGAGTAGGGCTCTTTTGGCTGCGATGCGATGCGATTTGATGAGTTTTGGCAAAGGGGAAAGGAATTAGAAACGAAAGTCTGGGGAATTATGAAGGTGTAAATTGGTTTATGATGGTTTGCGGAAGTCGCACATCATCTATTAGTGGAAGATTGGATCATTAATGATTTATTATATTTATTATTAATTTAGGGAAAATTTGCAGGTTTGGCTTCAAAAAGCAGAAAAACTTATTCTTGTACAGTTTCAACAAACTTTTAATTAATTGTAACAGAATTACAAGATTTTACATTATTATTGGCATCTTATTATCTATCTTAAGAAAATAATTCAAAACAATGTATCTTGTGAACAACTACATATTTATGTTTGAAATTTTATTAGTTCTTCAAAAATCTATTGAAAAAAAGACAAAATTTTGAAAACTCAAAAATTTACTCGTCGGGATTTTTCTATCGTTAATTTGCAAATCATAGAAAAAACATTCTGTTATATAGCTGTTGTTGAAAACATTAAGTTTGTGCAACAAATTTTCATCATTTAAATGAGGGCTTACTTTTTTCAACTATTATTTCTGGTGAAGAAAATTAGGCCAAGGAGGAAATTTCTAAACGAAATGTCAAAAGTTATATTTTTTTCGAAACTGCTAACTTTTCCTGTCATTATTGAATTACTTTTGTTTACCAAAAATAACTGAACCGAAGAGAAATACGTTTTGATAAAAGCACTCCAATCGGTGCTTTTTTGTTTTTATTTTCAGCACTCGTATTGAAAAATAATATTTTTCAATATATTTTTGATTTGAACGGTGAATTGCCTTAATACATGGACTTTTGACTTCACATTCTAGCATTTTTTGTGTTTACCTCGACTCGTTCATAAAAAAATCTTTTTCAACTTGTGGCATACATTTCTTTGTTTGTACAAAAATAATTGGTTTAGTTGGAAAACATCCACGTATCAAAATACTATTTTTTTTAATCAGGGGTTTAATTGTTTTGACACTAACGCAATATCTCCGATTAAGACATCCAATAATCCACGAATTGAAAATAGTGTGGAGTTCAATCATTGACTTATCGATACAGTTTTGCAGTTTTTGTAATAAATATATATATAAAAAGATTATAAGCGTAAATATTTAAGCAAATCACAGAGAAAATTATGCCAAATTTTCAAAAAATCTATTGTTTCGATAAGTTTATAAATTCACAGGGAAATATTAAAAATCGTTTACTCAAAAGAGGCTGGAGCAAGTTTTATCTAAATTTTGTGTCCCTCAGTCCTTGTCGAGGAGAATGATGAAAAAGAAAATGAATACATTTCAATCATAATCTTCAAAGTCTTGCTTAAAAAAATCACTAACGATTATGATATTACAAAAAAAATCTAATTAATTCATGAAAATACTTGTTTTAAATGCACGTTTTTATCCAATCCGATATAAATTTGAAAAAAGCCTCAAAAATAAGGGAACCCACTTGATCATAAATGGAAAAAAATAAATCTTTCACAATTCATTCTGTTTAGTTTAAATCGATTTTAATGGTTTTTTCAAGATAATTTATTTTTTAAGACTAAGTAATACCTTTTTTTGCCCTCTGATTTTGTGGGGGGATTTATTGTTATGATTCCAATTTTGTATGAAAACATTTAAGGTGAAGCCGTTGATCATTTTCGAAGAAAATTGATCATCACTATAAAATATTCTGTATTAAATTCAATTTAACGAATTTCGGCACCAAAAAGAATCAGCATGTCCCGGTTGTTGCCATCTTGAAACCACTGAAGGAACTTTTGATCTAAATTAATTGTGCTTCAAAATTTATATAATTTTGTGGCATAGTTATTGACGTCCTAGTTGGCAATCGTTGATTAATGACGATTTCCATAACTTAACAAGGAATGGGATAATCGTTACCAAAAGAAATCAGCATGTGTCACAACTTGTTGAAGGAATTTCGTCAAAATATTGAAAGAGACGCAAAATTTATATCTTTAAAGGAAAAATCATGACAATGATAGAAGTCTTCTCGTTAAAAAAAGATCTCTTATGATTGTGGAACATGTTTAACTTGTTTTATGTGAAAGATTGACAGAAAAAAATGAGAAACACATTTTGTATTTTTGCCTTCCTCACCTCAATGAGGAAAGGCTATAAAATCACTCGAAAAATGATCTTCTTTATTTGACCTCGTAGACCCACCTTCACGTATACCTATCGACTCAGAATCAAATATTGAACAAATATCTGTGCGTGTGTCTGGATGTGAGTCGGTGCACCGAAAAATATGCACAAAATTATCTCCGGACTGGCTGGACCGAATTGGACCGTTGTGGTCTCATTCGATTTGTCTTGGAGTCCCGCAAGACCCTAGTTAATATTATGAAGTTTAGAAATGTACTTCAAAAGTTATGCTAAAAAAACAATTTGCCTACAGTTTGAAATATTATATAAAAGGGTCGTTTTTGTAAGAAAACCCGTCATGCTATATATTGTTAGAAAGGTATTTGAAAGACCTTTCCAAAGCGTTCAATTGAAGATCTGACAACCCTATCAAAAGTTATAAGTACTTTAGTGTTTTTAATAAACTTTTTTTGAGGCCGGATCTCAGATATTTTGATAAAAATATGCAAGGAAGGCACCAACCACTTAAAGGTGGATTAAGTAATGTTTTTTTTCTAGTAATCATTCTCATTTTTTTTTCATTTTAAAATGATGACAAACTCTTGTTTACTTTGTGTCATGATTTACCTAAAAACTTGAGAAATTCATTTTTTTGTATTTTTGTGCAATAATCATTCACATTTTTTTTTGCTTCGATAAAACAAGTCAGAGTGCAATATTTGCAATGGATTAGATTTAAACTCGAAATATCTTTACAAATATTGTTTAAAAAAATCTAATTAGCAAGAAATGCATTATTAGAAATTATTTTAACAAAAAAAAACTATAGCAATTGCAGATAAAATGAATCGACAACAAACATCACAAAAAATGCGAAAAATTGCGTATTTAATAAAATAAGGGCTGAGAAATGTTATTTTAACAGTTTCGGTTTAAGTAGTTGATTCAATAATACACTGCCGTTTTACGGCGATACATCATTGAGATGATTTTGCTGTAGACACGATTTTCTGTTTTTGTTCATCTTTTCAATTCAAAATGACTAATTTGAGTTCTGCTCTGTAGAAACTGTTAAAAAGTACAATAAAAATGTGGCCCCTACAAAATTTCTTGTTTTTTCCTATTCTCTACGATTTTAAACCACAAACATCATTTGGCCGAAAAAATAGCAATTAAAAATCACTACTTTTCCTGCCCAATGATGTATGTATACTAGGGTGGTCCAAATCCGGACTTTTTTGGGGCTACCCCCTGAAATCAAAGATTGACCCATCACTAGGCTAAATTCCAAATTTGAGCTCATTCTGACCACGGGAACCCCTCCCTCCAATCGCTTAAAGTTTGTATGGGAAAAATCGTCAAAATGTATGGAGAAAAGCAACTGTTTTACTTTTTTACCTGTGGAAGGCACCATAGTTATCCGATTCTTACCATTTCTCAAATGTAGAACCTTCATTAAATTTAGAACAACTTTCCCGAAGACACCATATTTTTAGGATTTTTTCCCGCGAAGTTATTAGCGCCCAAAACTGACCATTTTTGCGCAGCCAGCTGTAAGGGGCTACCTAACAACGATGTTTATTTCCAATTCGTACACACACGTGCTCTCTCTCAGGTTCAAATGCTCTCACGAGCTTGCTTGCCTGCCTGCCTGCCTGTTTACCTACAAGCGCGCGCTCTGTTTCTCTGCTTGGACTTTTGTCGTCGTCGTCGTTTTCGTTTGCCGTCCGTTGCGCTGCGTTCCTGGCATGTTTATTATAATTTTCAACTTAAATAGCAGGTTTGTTTTGAGATATATTTAGCAAATAAATTCTTAAATTACGTCAAAATGAACGGAAAAAAAATTTAAGAAAAGAAAACTTAGGCTCATTAAAAAAATTACAGCAAATGTCAGGTTAACAGGGTTAGTTTGGTTTTTCAAGCATTACAAGCAGTTGTTCGTATATGCTAAATAATCATGATAATAATTTAATTATTTTAAAAAACAGGTAATACAAATCATGTTACTTTAAGTTAACAAAAATATACTTTATTACAAGTCAAGGCAATTTTACAATTATTGCTGCAAATTTTCATTCATAATCTATAAAATTATCACTTTTTGTGCTGTCTAGAAATTTCTTTTTGTGTTCCTCGACCACCTTCAACAAATATTGCAACTTTTCTTAAATTTTTTGTCGTTTACCTGAATTTAAAAAAAAAAATTAAATTACGTTATCCCTATTTAAAAATTTACTCAATGATAAAAGATGACCGTGGATGAATGACGACCATGGATGAACTAATTCATCGAAATTTTTATTCTCTCTCACACGCTCTGATAAATAAATCAAACCTGCTATTTAAGTTGAAAATTATAATAAACATGCCAGGAACGCAGCGCAACGGACGGCAAACGAAAACGACGACGACGACAAAAGTCCAAGCAGAGAAACAGAGCGCGCGCTTGTAGGCAAACAGGCAGGCAGGCAGGCAAGCAAGCTCGTGAGAGCATTTGAACCTGAGAGAGAGCACGTGTGTACGAATTGGAAATAAACATCGTTGTTAGGTAGCCCCTACAGCTGGCTGCGCAAAAATGGTCAGTTTTGGGCGCTAATAACTTCGCGGGAAAAAATCCTAAAAATATGGTGTCTTCGGGAAAGTTGTTCTAAATTTAATGAAGGTTCTACATTTGAGAAATGGTAAGAATCGGATAACTATGGTGCCTTCCACAGGTAAAAAAGTAAAACAGTTGCTTTTCTCCATACATTTTGACGATTTTTCCCATACAAACTTTAAGCGATTGGAGGGAGGGGTTCCCGTGGTCAGAATGAGCTCAAATTTGGAATTTAGCCTAGTGATGGGTCAATCTTTGATTTCAGGGGGTAGCCCCAAAAAAGTCCGGATTTGGACCACCCTAATGTATACATTGCTCGATCAAAGCGATCAAAGCTGGCTTTATTTTTTGTGCCAGCTATTTTGATAGCTGAGTGGATCCCGTAATGCATTGTCCACGTGGATACTTTAAGGGAGGGGGGGGAGGTATGAGGGAGCGTTCTTTTATTACGTAACGCAGACGGGGGGAGGGGGGGTCGGAGGCCGTGTTACGCTCGATACAAAATTTTTTAAATTTGTATGGAAATTTTTTTACGAGGGGGGGGGGGGGGGGGGGTCGAAAAATCCGATTTTTCGCGTTACGTAATAAAAGAACGCTCCCTTAGCGATTGTCTATGCTCCATAAACACATTTTTTGCATGAACAATTGTCAGCAAGGGAGGTGGGTGGGTCTAGAATTTTCAAAAAAGTGTCTACGTGGATGTGGATAAGGTGTCATCCATTAAGTACGTCACATTAAAATCAGCCAAAATTTACTCCACCCCCCTTTGTCACGATTTCCCTATGCTTTTAACACGCAACGTCACGCTTTCTCAAAACCCCCCTCTTCCCTCAGAACGTGACGTACTTTATGGATGAGGCCTAATGGACGTCCCCTTAAGAATTAAATCGAAATAATGCAATAACATATTGCCCAGTCTTGATTTGGTCCCAAAACCTCAAATCAACATTCAAACAGTATTTAATTTGACTTCTATCAATTCTCAATGTATACATACATCATGATGAGTAAAATTGGCGTATACAACAACTACTAGAAACAACTAGAAACAGAACAGAGAAAAAAAATTAAATTATACAAATTTATCCATTCATTTTTATTTTACTTTCAATAACTTAATAGAATTCTCAAAAAATCGTATTTTGAGAAAATAAAAAAAATGTTGGTATGAATCACTTTTCTTAAATCCATAATTTTTGAAGAGTGATTGAAAACTCGAAATTTTACTACATTATTATCAGGCTAGTACAATTTTTGTTATCAAATGATGAAATGAAATTGGCATTGCCTTACCTTTCAATCTTTTCGTTGCTGAAGTACAGTAATTTCAATATAAATTATAAATTGACTATTAACATTGTGACAGTATTTGATATTCAATAAACGACTCTTCTGAATAGTTTTCAAATTTTAAGTAATCTTTGACACAGTTTATTTTCCTCAGGACTAACAATGTTGCAAGTCAACCCATCATTAAAATTTCTTAATTCGCACTACCAAAAAGCTTATTTTCATCACAATTGGCCCACATTTTGCACATCCGCACATGAACAAAACAAAAATCAATCCTAATTGGGAACTTCCCAGCTTGCTGCGATGACTATTGTTGTTGCCCTTTCTGCCTGTCGCTGTCAAATGGTTATTTTCAGCCGAATTTCGTTACACAACCATAAGCCAACGCGCACAATGTCACGTGGCTCACGTTTCGTACACCTATTCTGTTTTTTATTTTCATTTTTGGGGTGTGAGTGTCAGTTGCTCTTTCATTGTGACGGTTTAATTGCTCCTACGCGAATGGCTGTGTCAATGGGTTGGGGGCTGCCAAAATGTTTCCCACTTGCACACATCGATGAGTTAATACCTGAATGACGTGTGTGTGTGACGAACAATTTAACGGTGACGATGATGCGAGCAATGGTTTGTCACGCACAATTGAATGAATTTTGATTGTGGAAGTTGCCTACAGGGTTGAGTAATCATTGTTTTGGTTTTTGTTTGTGATTTTTGTTACCAATGCTTTATATGTTAGGCTATTTAATTATTTGAATCTCAACTTTTAATGTTTAACACAACTGATTTTGTTAACATAAATTTTTTAAATTATTTGTGGCAAACTATAACGAAATCAAAATATATAAAAAAAAATCCGTTTATGTTTTAATTTGTTACGTTCTGTTATCAAATATAATTGAAACTGAAATCGTTAGCATAAACAGTTGAAAAAATTGTTTCCAAATTATGCAAATCACAAGAAACGGCAATCAAAACAAATCACCATTACTCATCATTTGCAAAACGTGACCAAACTCTGGAAACTCGCAAATAAATCAACCACCTCGGCAATGATTCGCTCAAACCCGTTAGATTTATCATCGATCGATTCTCACCGAGTTGAAAACGGTCCCAAAAATTTGCATATCAATCAACGGTCCATTTGTTACTCTTTTGTTTTTTTGAATGATGGAAAATGGCCTCCACGTGGTTCTCGAGCCTCGACCATTCTTCATAATTTTCCCCATTTTTTTTTTCTTTTGTTGAACATCGACACATCACATGGTTGAAAAAAAAGTGCTGCTCCAACAGAAGAAGAGGCCTTTCACTTTTCGACATTTTCGGATAACCTGACGGTCTTGGCGTGGCGTGGCGTGGCATGGTGGTAATCGTCATCACCCCCAGCGAGGTGGCGCAATCTCCAGCTGGTTACAGCAAGAGTCTCTGAGCCCGGTGATGCTGGTTTGCAATTTTTCGCGGTTGGGTTTTTTGACTGGCATAGAAAACGGCTCTCCTCGCTGGATGGAAGATGACGGTAGGTGATGACGAAAAACGACGACGAAGAAGAAGAGTGGTCGTGGTCAAAACGATAAAGTGATAACTGGCCACTGAGCTGGACTTGGGCCATGGCCACGGTCAGGCGGGCCTCGGCTGGTGGAAAATGTGCCTTACTGTTTTTGCTTTCGCTTGCTCGCGAGATTACGGTACCAGACCGGGTATGGGTTTGAGTGCAGTTGTGGATGTGGTACAGTCATGGTTTTGTTTTGTGACTTTGGAGGGGGATTTAAATTGTGTGATAACAAAAAAAAAGTTTAAAAATTGAATTTAGGAGCCATGGTTTCAACATCTCAATGAACAAAGTGTTTAAAAATGCATTTTACACTTGCCTAGTTGTTTTGCAATCATTAGTCTCCAAAATACCTGAGTATTGACGAAAATTTATTTTTTGCGGTGCTGTTCATTGGAATTTCATGAAAAATTCAAAATACTTTTAATCCAGCCCAAACATTCTAAATATGATTATAAATGCAGAAAAATGCGTTTTAGATTGTTTTAAGTTGATTTGACTTCTATTTTCATTAAAATTTTGATGATCTTTGAAAAAATATTTTTTTCATTTTTCGGACCAATTTTTAAAGGGGGGAGGGGGGAAGGCGACATAAACTTTGAAAAATATTTGCAACGGCCTAACTTGGTAAAAAATAATTATTTTTAAAAACAGAAATTAAATAGACACATAAAAAATATTCGGGGTAAAATTTTAGGAGTTAAAGACTTTTGTGAATTTACAGATATTTTGTTAATGTCGCCCCACTTCATAACAAGCCCAAAGTTATTATAAAAATAGAGCAACAATTATTTGAGACTGCGGTTAACGATGATAACTCGTATTTTTCTGTTGGGTCCACACAAATTTAAGGGGTGTCATAAAAAATTTCTTAATCCTGAGAAATAATTTTCAGAACGATTTGATGTCTTCGACAGAGATGTTGCTGTAAATGTTTAGCAAAAAAATAGGGGAACTTAGTACAAAAGAGATGAGCAATATAAACTATTTATCGATGTTTTAATATATATAAAAAAACTTTTTTTCTGGTGATGAAAACTTGTTATGATTTTTGAAATAATTAATTTACGTTACGCTTCTCTCAAATCCCGACTCGGAACTCTCACACGGACCTCAAGTGATTTTTTCAGAATCTCATTATAGAGGCGAAATAATTGACTTAATTTTTTGTGTGAAATTGATTTTCAAATCGATATTTTTCAAGTGTCAGTCATCATGTTCTAGTAAGTTTTAGATATTTTTTTAATTTTGTGATTTTTCAATTAGTCACAAAGCTTCCCCACCCCCTTTAAAGTTTCTCAAAATAATAAGAGAGCAAAAAAATGCTTAAACTTTTTTTTTATTGAAAAAAAAAATATCTTGTATACTTCATTGTAAACTATTTATAACACAATGTATAACGTTTATTGACGATTTTCAAATAAAGGTGTTTTAAACTTTTTACAAAATTTCGTGTTTTTGAGGATGTCAGGAAAAAAACGTTAAATTAAAGGAAAACACATATTTTTCCTATTTTCATTAATTCAGTGCCATCTCGTTTTTGGCAACAATTTCTTCAAATCCAGAGTTTTTTTTTTATAAGGTCCTATTAACATATGAAAGACAATAGTTTATAGGTTGCTTAAAAGAAACTCACGGAATATTCCCGATTTTGTCTTCGCTCAAATTAATTTGATAGTTTTGGTCTCGTTTTTCTTCCATAACATAAATTAGTATGTTATTACTCAAGATAATATTATTTTTAATAAAAATAAGATTTTTAAATATATATCAATTTTTTTTTTGAAGGTCAAACATTCATCAACAACAATTATGCATTTAGTATTTTTTAAGGCAATCAACCCTTTCATTTGACGATTTGACTAAAATGGGGTTGCGAAATTCGTATTTGATGTTAAAAGAAAGAATAAAAATTGAAAAAAATAATCTCGATTCGAGTTTCTGAAGTCCCGTATTAACCTTCGGATAATTGAGTTTTTTTTTCTAAAATTTGATTGAAAATTAATTTTTTTTTGTTGTACAGTCGACTCTCTGGCTGTCGATCTTCTCGATATCAATATTGCTCCATATATCGATAAATTCTTCAGTCTCTTCAAACTGCATACTTCGATTGGCTTTATTTCTCGATATTTTCTCTTGCTTGAAGAATCTCTTCCTCGACGGTCCCTTGGATTCCGTTTGCTTTAAAAATCTCTTCCGGTTGTCAATATTGCCACTATCTCATGGCTTGCATAGACATTTTTCTTTGCGAAACGAAGCTTTGAAGGGTGTTTGACATTAGTTTGTTTTTGTTTGCTGAACGTTGCCATGATTCTCTCCCATAGCTGGGTACCAAGAAAAACATAATTTCAATCGAGTCTTCATTTTGCATCGTTCTGTAAACTGATGATCCTCTTCCTCGATGGTCCCTTGGATATTGACAACCAGGGATTCGACTGTAATAAAATTTTATTTTTTTTGAACTATCACTATCATAGAACGGATTTTTTTTTCAATAATTGGGGGGATTAGAAAAACTGTAGAATGCAAAGATAAATAAAAACATCGAATTAAGTTTACTAGAAAGTATTGCAGAAAACTTCCAAGACACCTTAGAGCAATTCTCTACCAAAACCGGAAATGGATTTTATTTGTATTTTTTGATTTGGCTCAAACTTTGTGGGGGCCTTCCCTATGTCCAAAGTAGCCATTTTGCATCATTAGTTTGTCCATATAAATTTCCATACAAATTTGGCAGCTGTTCATACAAAAATGGTACGTAAATATTCGAAAATCTGTAACTTTTGAAGGAATTTTTTGATCAATTTGGTGTCTTCGGCAAAGTTGTAGGTATTGTTAAGGACTATTTAGAAAAAATAGGTTCCCGATTTTTTATTAACTTTTTTAAAAACTCAAATTCCCAAAATACGTATTTTTTGATTTTCGAGATTTTTGATATGTTTTAGGGACAATAATCCGCAACTTTTGAGCTATAGAGAAACATGGTCAAAAATCTGCCGCCGAGTTATGATTTTGAAACTGGTGATTTTGGAAAAATCGAAATTTCATACATAAAATTTTTGACCTCATTTTTAATGCAAAATTGAATTTGCAATCGAAAAGAACTTTACAGATTTTTGATAAAGGGCTCCGTTTTCATATAGCCGAAAGTTTGATTTCAGCGAAATATTTGCAGTTTTCGATTTTTAAAAATAGTGACAATGAGTGACCATTTTTAAAATATTTTTTGAAAAGTTCAGAAAATTTGCTATAAAATTGTCTAAGAGACATTGAAGATTGGACCTCTGGTTGCTGAGATACAGCGGCTTAAAGAAAAGAAACACGAAAATTGAAGTTTTCTAAGTCTCACCCAAACAGCCCACCATTTTCTAATGACGATATCTCAGCAATTAATGGTCCGATTTTCAATGTTAATACATGAAACATTCGTGAAATTTTCCGATCTTTTCGAAAAAAATATTTTGAATATTTTTAAATCAAGACTAACATTTTTAATGGGCATAAAATTCAAAGTTTGGCCCTTTGAAAATGTTAGTCTTGATTTAATTTTTTTCAAAATATTTTTTTCGAAAAGATCGGAAAATTTCACGAATGTTTCATGTATTAACATTGAAAATCGGACCATTAATTGCTGAGATATCGTCATTAGAAAATGGTGGGCTGTTTGGGTGAGACTTAGAAAACTTCAATTTTCGTGTTTCTTTTAAGCCGCTGTATCTCAGCAACCAGAGGTCCAATCTTCAATGTCTCTTAGACAATTTTATAGCAAATTTTCTGAACTTTTAAAAATATATTTTTAGAAATGGTCACTCATGGTCACTATTTTTAAAAATTGAAAACTGCAAATATTTCGCTAAAATCAAACTTTCGGTGGCTATATCTTGAAAACGGAGCCCTTTATCAAAAAATCTGTAAAGTACTTTTCGATTGCAAATTCAATTTTGCATTAAAAAATGAGGTCAAAAAAAATTATGTGTGAAATTTAGATTTTTTCCAAAAATCACCAGTTTTTCAAAAAATCATAACTCGGCGGCAGATTTTTTGACCATGTTTCTCTATAGCTCAAAAGTTGCGGATTTTTGTCCCTATAACATATCAAAAAATCTCGAAAATCAAAAAATACGTATTTTGGGAATTTGAGTTTTTGTGAAAAAAAAGTTAATAAAAAAATCGGGAATTTTTTTTCCGTGTACCTATTTTTTTCTAAATAGTCCTTAACAATACCTACAACTTTGCCGAAGACACCAAATTGATCAAAAAATTCCTTCAAAAGTTACAGATTTTCGAATATTTACGTACCATTTTTGTATGAACAGCTGCCAAATTTGTATGGAAATTTATATGGACAAACTAATGATGCAAAATGGCTTTTTTGGTCATAGGGAAGGCCCCCACAAAGTTTGAGCCAAATCAAAAAATACAAAAAATAAAAATGGTCGAAATCGGCCGGTTTTGTAGAGAATTGCTCCTTATTTTTCTTTGTTTTTTTTCATGTGCAGAAAACAATTAAAATTTATCGAATGTTATAATTGATATGCATGAATTGTTTTATAAACCTATCAACCACAACTGCAACAAATTACAAAATAGTAGTTAATGAACAAGTTGCAAAAAGCAGAATTTTTCAGCGCGAGTTGTACATTTATCCAACGAGGTTTACATGTTTTGCAACGAGTTGCTTACAACATTTTTTGAAATCCCGAAAAACGCTTTTTGGATGAAATTGTATGTCTATCATCCAGGTGTTATGTAAATTCACCGTTCAAAACAACAAAAATATTGCAAATGTTACTTTTCAATACTAGTGTTGAAAAGTTCAACTTTTTAGTACTAATTTCAATGCTAAAAAATTAGAACTTTTCACCACTGATATTGAAAGGTATTAATTTTCTTTTCTGTTATTTTTGGTAGGGAAAAGTAGGCCGTTTCGTTTCTCCAAAAGGACAGCAAAAGTTGACAGTTTTACAGCGGAGTTGCAAAAAACCTCATTCTCGAACGACGAAACAGCCTACTTTTATTTACCAAAAACAACAGAATCGAATAGTAACCCTTTTCAAAACAAATGCTGAAAAGTTTTACTTTTCGGCACTGAAATGGATGCTAAAATGTTACTTGTTTGGAAAAGTTGTACTTTTCAACATTTTTTTTATTATACGATTCATTGACTCAACGCATGGACATTTGTCCTATAATTCTGTTAATAGGGTGTTTTTCGGTGAACCTCGTTGGATAAATGTACGACTCGTGCTGAAAAAATCCTCTCTTTGCAACCTGTTGTAAAACTACAATTGTGTTACCGCACATCGACAATTTTCAAAAAAAAAATCAATGGATTTTCGAATAAACCCAAACATCCTAAAAATGATTATATACATAAGGGAATAATGAATTTTCAATTGATTTAAGCAATTATGCACTAAAATTTTTATTTTTATTTTTGAAGTATCTTGAAAAAAAATATTTTTGTCCCCTGATTTTTTTTTTCACAAAAAGGACCTTTTGATCAAAACCCCATAGATCTCAAATTGATAATTTGATTACAGGGTTGAAAAAACAGAATTCGGAGTTATTTTGACTAATGAATTATAAGTGATATATCATAAATATTGAATTCAATGCTATTTTATACATACTACGTATACTTGTTAAAGTATATACTACACATTTTTTAATTTTTTTAGAAATACAAAAAAGCAACTATATTAAGAAAGGGATTTTTTGGACAACTGACAGATTTTCCATTTTAACTCATAAAAATTTTACAATTCCTCAACCTCCCAAAGATTGATAGCTATAGTTTTTCCCTATTACATGTCTCACAATACCGAGACCACTGTAAACACAACAAATGTGCCACAAGTATGCTTCACACTTCGGACTCGAGCTTTTTGAAGTCGTTCCGTAGGTTTTTTTTTCACGCTGCACTCTCTGCTGCGCAACTCCTTCAGCGCTAGAGCTTCCCTCAAATGAACAACCTCGCCACAATCATGGCGATAAAAAGCTCGTTTTCACAATAATGATAAATGCGCACTGGCACTTGGCTCCGGCACGTTTTCTGACCTATAAATAATCATAAATTTGCTTCGTTTTCATTTGAGCAAGCTGCGCGCCGTACCTGTTCTCTTCCTAACTCCAAAAAAGCTCCTTCTTTGCGCTCTCCTCTTTGAGCTTTTTGTTGTTGTTGCTGCTATTACGACTTCGTCTCAACTCGAAAATTCCTTCACTCGAGTTTCACTTTTACTTCAAGATCGTCGTCGTCGTCGGTGATCTCTCGCGTTCTCTTCTCAGCATCCCTTCTGCTTCTTTTTTTCCTCTCTTTTCTTCTCTGCTGTCGTTTGTGTTATGTTTCTTTCACTTTCGGTCACCACAATGTTGGGAAACTAGCCGATGTCGGGGTGGGAAGGGAATAAAACTCCCTAATTTGCATAAATACAACCACAAAACATTCACCGCGGTGGCAGCATCAATTCTCACTCTCACTCTTGATCGCGATCGCGATCGTTTGCTTTTCCTCTCGTTTTCACTTAGAAGATTTCCCCGGTGTTGATTTCTTCCCGGATTTTCCGCACTTGATTTTCACACTTTTCTTCTTTATTGAGATGATGTTTTCACTTCAACCTGACACGTATATGCTTCGTCACCGACTTACGTCGGCGATCTTGTTCCGCTCATCTTTCTCTTTTCGCCGACGACTTTTTACACCAACCATCCAACTCTCTTCGGCAACTTCAGGTGAAAATATTTTCCTCTTTCACGATCACACGGCGAGCGTTTTGCAGTGTGCGTTTGTAAATTTACAGGAATTTATTTACTGTTCCTTCATTCCACGCCTGTTCGGCTGCGATCGCTCGCGGGAAAGCAACGCACACTACGATCCGACGACAACCGGCTTGGGAATGGCGACCGGCAGCAACTCCAACTGGCAGATCCGATTTCTCCGACGGGCAAAAGCACACTGACTTGAGCCGCCGTCGTCGTGGAAGAAGCACCGACCTCGGACGGCGACTTGGCGAAAAGAAACGAACCGACTTCGTGATCGTGATCGTGTGTTGTGGTAGTAAAAGGTAAAGAGAAAGAGGTGGTTATGCTTTCTTCTTCTGTGAATGGCTTTTTGGCCAGCACCACACACTTTGCTTCACACAGTGGGATCGGCACAGGCTCGTCGATGGGCAGTATATTTAGGAATTGTTGTTGTTGTTGTTGTTGTTCAGGGATCGTCAACAATTGATCGATCTTTCTGGGAGGAGGAGGAGGAGGAGGCTTTGCTTGGTTTAATGAGGCTCGTTGGGAGTATTGATGGCTGCAGGTTGACATGGTTGGACACATTCCGAGGGCAGCGTCGAGGGCGTGTGTGGTGGAACGATAACATTTGGATTGATGATTGGTATTTGGAGCGGGGCTTTGACCGGTGAAACTGATTAGTAATAATGTGTGCGTTTGAAATAAAACAGATTTAACTTTAATTATTTATTTTATTACAGCTACTAATAATAAAAAAAACTAACTTAATCCACCTATGTGGTTGATGCCTTCCTCACTCTTTTGCAACAATATGTGATATGTGATATGTGATATGATGGGTTTGGACACGAATTTCGTCTGATTTCGTTAAGCTCCGGAATACAAAAAAAAACACACACATATCACTCAAGGGCTCATAAGTGGCATCTTAAGTGGTCATAGCTTGAGACAGGGTTGCTAGATCTTCAATGTTTTAGACACGTTGGAAAGGTCTTTCGATTACCTTACCAACGATGGGTTGGATGGTGGATCCGGACATTGTTTACATACATTTAAGTGAGATCCGGCTACAAAAAAGTACATAAATATCACTTAAGTGGTCATAACTCGAGACAGGGTTCCCAGAATTTCAATGTTTTGAACTCATTGGAAAGACCTTTCAATTACCTTACCAATGATGGGTCGGATGATGGATCCGGACATTGTTTACATACATTTAAGTGAGATCCGGCTACAAAAAAAGTACATAAATATCACTTAAGTGGTCAGAACTCGAGACAGGGTTGCCAGATCTTCAATGTTCTAGACTCGTTGGAAATGTCTTTCGATTACCTAACCAACGATGGGTCGGATGATGGATCCGGACATAGTTTACATACATTTAAGTGAGATCCGGCTACAAAAAAGTAAATAAATGTCACTTAAGTGGTCATAGCTCGAGACAGGGTTGCCAGATCTTCAATGTTCTAGACTCGTTGGAAAGGAGCTTCAATTACCTAACCAACGATGGGTCGGATGATGATGTTTGGTTCAGTTTACTGCCATTTATTCAACTTCCGAAAATATGCGAAAACACATTTTTATACATAACTTTTGAACTACTTATCGAAACTTCAAACAATTCAATAGCACCTTATGGGACCCTAAACCAAGTCGAATGCGACTGGTTTGGTCAAAATCGGTTCAGCCAGTGCTGAGAAAACTGCGTGATATTATTGGTCACATACACACACATACACACACACATACACACACACATACACACACACATACACACACATACACACAGACATTTCTTCAGTTTTCGATTCTGAGTCGATATGTCAAGGTGGGTTTTCGAGTTTTAAATAAAAAGTTCAATTTTAGAGCAGCATTATAGCCGTACCTCAGTGAGGAAGGCAAAAGTTAACAACAACATCAATTAGCATATGTTTTTAATTTTGCATTTTTTTTATGAAACCTTTGATTGAAAACCACATTTTTTGTAGATGTTTGGTTAATTATTTAATAAGAAATTTATAATAGGCCGCATAGACAGGTCAAACAAAATGAAAATGTAATAAATATGGAATATTTCAAATGAGATTGAATTTTCTGTGGTGTTGTGGGCAAAATTACAATACTTATCAGGATCAAAAATGACTTTAAAATAAGTGTTATTCAAACAACAGCCCCTTAAAAATAGCTATTTCTGTCATTTTCGAACTACTGAAAGGTATATTTATCTGTACCAAAAATAAAAGAATCGAATAGGAATACTTTTCTATTCAATGGTTGAAAAGTCTTAAATTTTAAGAACTGATTTGGGTGCTGAAAGTTATATCGAAAATTAATATTTTTTAATTATTTTTTGATTCAAACGGTGAATTGACTAAACAAATGGAAATGTGACATTTTTTGAAATTGCAAAAAATGTATTGTAATGTTAATTATTTTGATTTGCACTATTTTAGCAAGTATTCGGAGCAAATCAATAGTGGTTATCTGTATCTTTATTGCGCGATTTTAACAAACTTATACAGCCATTCCACGTCAAACAGGAAGTCTCCAAATCAAATTTGCGCGCGGCGCGTCGAAAACCCCAGTTTTTATGTTCAAAAAATCATATCTCCGAAACGTGTTAATGGATATTCGCAATTTTTTTATATGTTATGTAAAATATTACAAGGAATCAGGGAAAAATATTTTCAGACATAGGCTCTTTGGTCCCGAGACCTTGAAATCGGCAAATGAAATGTTCATATGACCTTTTCAAATATTCAGCTAGTTTTTTTTGACCTCAACATATTTTTCCCAAGCCCAACTAATAACCTTTCTTTCGAATTGTGGCGCTCCAAAATTGGTTCAGCCGTTCCGGAGATATGATTTTTTGAAAAATGTGGTTTTTGCGAAAATCGACGGAAAACGCAATTTTTTGGATCACCCTATTTCGGATAGGACCACCCTAATCGCCAAACAAAACAATAGGGGTCTAATTATTTGGGCCAAAGAACCCCCATTCCAAATTTGAGCCAAATCGGAGCACTTTTGATTTGGAGACTTCCTGTTTGACGTGGAATGGCTGTAACATGTTCTAAAAACTACTTTTTTTGCAATTCCGCTGTAAAACTGTCAACTTTTCCTGTCCTTTTAGAGAAACGAAACGGCCTACTTTTCCCTACCAAAAATACCAGAATGGAAAGTTAATACCTTTCAATACCAGTGCTGCAAAGTAGAACTTTTCAGCACTGATATGGGTGCTAAAAAGTTGAACTTTTCAATACTTGTTTTGAAAAGTAATATTTTTCAATATTTTTTTGTTTTGAACGGTAAATTTACTCGGTAAACCTCGTTCGATAAATGTACGACTCGTGCTGAAAAAATCTTCCTTTTGCAACTTGTTGCATAAACTACTATTTTGTTTGTTTACATAAAATTATATTTCAACTGACGATATATCTTCATTTCGGGGATTTTTGTAGGGTTCCTTAGAAGAAATTTCACACTATTGTAAAAACTCAGGGGGGTGACCTTCTGCTGTTTTTGAGTACGAAAGTAATTACACATATTTTTCAAAAATCGTGTCGTTTGCAGAAAAATAAGGCGCAAATTATATTTTATTTAAAACTTTAAAATTTTAATGGATATAAAAGTTTTATTAACTGAAATTAATTTAAAATTATTTTTTTTGCCTTTAAAAATAGTTTTTTATAGTTTCCAAATCAAATTTACTAGGTTTCTAGCATTCTTTGACATTTGTTTGGAGTTTGTTTTTGTTTGCGGTACCGCACATTACAATTTTAAGAACATTCTTACTATGTAAAAACCAGCCCAACCATATTTAGCATGTTTGGGTTCGATTTAATCACATTCTCGGATTAGTTTTCAAAAAGACGAAAGAGCCACTGGCAAGCAAAGCCCTTTTTGCATTGGTATTCGACCTACTTACGAAAAATCTAATTCAAAAATGCTTGAGATTGTCATCTACACGTCCTTCAATCGCCCTAAACTTAAGATAAATAATACCTTGTTCCAATTTGAAGAAAAAGGAAAATTTGTGCCGGAGGTGACGGTGGCTCTTACGGGTTTTAGAAAACTCACCCGAGAATTAGAATATTCTTAAAATTCCAAAGTGCAGTACCGCAAAACAATAATTCGCAGCAAAAAAAAAAAAAAAACAAACAAACAAAACTAGAAATGTGGTAAATTTGGTCCGGAAATATTTTGTAGGAGGATAATATGTAATTTACTGCCCACCATTGAAAAACGGCTAATATCAACTTTTGGCAAAAACGAGATAGTTGCACCAGGTGGTAGAGGATGTTCCAGCGCATCTTCTGGAACTTGAATTTTACTGAAATAGTGCTTAGACTTGGCTGCCGATGTGAAAAACTAAACGGCTAATATGCCACTCTTATGGGAAATTGCCTTGACGGAGATTTTGTCACAAACACTAAAACACGTTTTTCTCGGAATACTTGATGTGGCATAATAGCCGAATTTTCAATTATGGGCAGTTTAGAGTCTCATAAGAAATTTTATGGATATGACATGACACCCCGCAAGGCCTTGGAAAAATGTCACTTCGGATAATCGAAACAGATTTTTTCGTTTTCTTATTTTTTTGTTAACAAACATAAACTTTGCTAAAGTGGTTAAGAATTTTTAAATCCAAGATGGCGGCCAGATTGGTGGCGATAAAATATTGAAAAACTAACTTAATCCACCTATGTGGTTGATGCCTTCCTCACTTTATACCAACAATGGGTAATATTGGTTTGGACACATATTCCAGCTATTTTTTTAGGTCCAGAAAAATAAGTACACAGATATAACTTAAGTGGTCATAACTCGAGACAGGGTTGCCAGATCTTCAATTATGTTGACTCTTTGGAAAAGTCTCTCGATTACCTAACCAATGATGGGTCGGATGATGGATCCGGACATCGTTTACATGCATTTAAGTGAGATCCGGCTTAAAAAAAGTACATAAATATCACTTAAGTGGTCATAACTCGAGACAGGGTTGCCAGATTTTCAATTATGTGGACTCTTTGGAAAGGTCTCTCGATTACCTAACCAATGATGGGTCGGATGATGGATCCGGACATCGTTTACATGCATTTAAGTGAGATCCGGCTTCAAAAAAGTACATAAATATCACTTAAGTGGTCATAACTCGAGACAGGGTTGCCAGATCTTCAATGTTGTGGACTCGTTGGAAAGGTCTCTCGATTACCTAACCAATGATTGGTCGGATGATGGTTCCGGACATCGTTTACATACATTTAAGTGAGATCCGGCTTCAAAAAAGTACATAAATACCACTTAAGTGATCATAACTCGAGACAGGGTTACCAGATCTTCGATGTTGTGGACTTGTTGGAAAGGTCTCTTGATTACCTAACCAATGATGGGTTGGATGATGGATCCGTACATCGTTTACATGCATATAATTGAGATCCGGATATATGTGAAAACACATTTTTATACATAACTTTTGAACTACTTATCGAAACTTCAAACAATTCAATAGCGATGTATGGGACCCTAAACCAAGTCGAATGCAACTGGTTCGATCAAAATCGGTTCAGCCAGTGCTGAGAAAACTTGGCAAGATTTTTGAACACATACATACATACACACACACACACATACACACACACAGACATTTGTTCAGTTTTCGATTCTGATTCGATATGTATATATGAAGGTGGGTCTTCGAGCTTTTAATAAAAAGTTCATTTTTAGAGCAGGATTATAGCCTTACCTCAGTGAGGAAGGCAAAATTGCATTTTGTTGATTTTTTTCCTCGTTTAGAATCTCAATCTCGCTCTAAAGTAGGTTCAGCCGTTCCAGAGATATGATTTTTAAAAAATGTGTTTTTTTCGAAAGTCATCAAAAAACTCAATTTTTTGGATCACCCTATTTCGGATAGGAACATCATAATCGCCAAACAAAAAAAAAAAAAAACGGGTCTTATTATTTTGCCCAAGGAACTTCCATGCCAAATTTGAGCCAAATCGATGACCTTTTGATTTCGAGACTTCCTGTTTGACGTGGAATCGGCTTATAAAAAGAGTACCACTCGAAATTCCGAATAATGAAAAAAATTATTTAAAAAATAAAATTAAATTAAAACTTATTACATACTTAAGACACGATTACAAAGAATATACTTTCGAAAAATGAAATAAGTATTGAAATCAATTAAATATATATTTTCTCCTTTCATGATTATAAATGATACAATTAAACTTTGAAAAAGAAAACAATGAAACAATGAAACTTTGGAAACATATCAGCCTAGGCTCATATAAGTCATTTTCGTATTTATTAAGCCAATTGAACTCGAGAATATCATTTCATGAAATAGTAAAAAAAGTCGATTTATTTAAATATTGGCGTTGCATTGTATCACAAAGTGGTCAAAGACAAACTTGTAGGAAATTTGTCGAGTTTTCTGATAAAAATACCCACTGTTTCTTTGAAATTTTTGGACTTTAAAATTTAAATGTTAAAAAAAACATAAAAAATGCCAAAGGGATCAACTTTTCTAATAAAAACAAAGATCATTGATTTAAAAAGGCAGAAAAGCACAACTGCTTTTTATTTACAGGTTACATTAAGAAGAAACTCTTTTTGGAAAGTTTAGACTTAGTCCAATCAACTTAGTATTAAAGGCAATGGTAGGATATTTGCTCAGCCTTTTGAACATATTTTTTCAAGGGTTTTAATTAAAAAATACGTTATGAAAAAGTGTTTTTCGAAAAAAATAATAATATCATTTTGATGGTAAATCCGAAAATGAAGTATTAAATTAAATGGGACGGTACGTTCAATACATTTATATACACGCTAGCCGACAACGAAAATGTACTATATGTTTGTATCAGAATTGGGTTATGCTGATGTTACGTTTGATATTTGAAAAAATCATAACTCTCCTATTACACTTTGCACCATCTTAAAATCATGCCCAAAAAATTCTTTTTTGCAATTCCGTCGTGAAACTACTCACTTTTTCTGTCATTCTTGAACGACGAAATAGCCTACTTTTCTGTACCAAAAATAACAGAATCGAATAGAAACACATTTCAAAACAAATGCTGAAAAGTTCTACTTTTCAGCACTGAAATGGATGCTGAAAAGTTGAACTTTTCAGCACTAGTTTTTAAAAGTAATACTTTTCAACATTTTTTGATTCAAACGATTTATTGACAAAATACATGAACATTCGACTTATAATTTCACTCAATGTGTGTTTTTCAGAAATGCAAAAAATGTTGTATGGAACTCGTTGCAAACCTTGATTTTTTCAGCACTTGTGAACCTCGGTGAACCTCGTTGGATAAATGTACGACACGTGCTGATAAAATCTTCTTTTTGCAACTTGTTGCATAAACTACTATTTCGGTCCCCTTTAAATTCTAAACAAATTTTGAAAATAAAAAATAGCCTTTCTTTTGAATAGTCCCAATCATAGCTTACAGGTTTCCTGAAGACACAAAATCGTTCAGAAAAATGATGATTTTTAATTGTTCCGTTTTTCTGGTGTAATCTATTAATGCTCAAGTTACTTTAGAGCAAGAGCATTTTTTCCAAAGTCTACTAATGTATAATTCACCCACTATCCACGTTGCACTTTTCGAATTTCGCACTGGTCCACGACCACCTCGAAAAAATAGATCTTCTTCCCGACTCAAAACCTCGCAGCATCAAATGATCTCAATCGCACGTCTTACGTTACAGCAAAAAAGCCCTTACATCAGCTGGGTCGATCGATCGAATGAGCTATTAGCAAACAGCGCTAAAATCCGTATCTTGCTGGATCATCTCAGCCGCCGCCGGTGCTGGATTCGTCAGGGCTCAGCAGCTCAACTTCAGAGACTTAAGACTGTGCGCGTAAAGGAAGAAGATGCAGTGATTCATCGGGGCTTGGAAACGCAACGCAACCGAGACTCCACAAAAGTCGACGATGACGATGCTGCCGGAGAGAGAAATAAGCGAAAGTGACAATAATAGTACATATTAAATTCCAATTAGCTCCGCTGGGCATTGGTATTATACACATCGTGGAGCTGTTGTTGTCGTTGCTGGGTCGGTTATGGACCTCCCGCCGGGGGGAATTGTTGGATTGTTCGTACGGGGCACACGTTACGAACGAATTTAGCCCTCCCCTTAAGGCCTTAAGGTTAGATTCTTCAGCAACAAAAAAAAAGTTGAAAAAATGCTACGGAGTCGAAACATGCAAACACTCATTCCACGTGCAGCTAGTTTTTTTTCGCCCAATGACTTTGTTGTTTGAAAAAAAAAAAAAAAAAGACACACACCAAGTCGTTTAGTGGCATTGTGATGTAATGATTAACGACAAAAGTGAAACAATTGCATAGGCAAAGCTGTTTGGTTTCGTTTCCTTATGCACATAGGGCTGCTAGCTGAACCTACAGGCCGCGTAATGCTTTTGCTAAAGTGCAATTGTTTGGTTTTTTAGAGTGATTTTTTTCTAATTTGAGATTTTGAAGATAGTTTAATACAATAACCTTAGGGTTAACACCTTTTTTGCATTTAAATTCATCAAAAAGGACAGATATGTCGTAACCGATATCGATTAAGGAAATCGAACCAGAGCAATTCTCTACTAGATTTAATATTGATTTTTTGATGTGGCTCAAACTTTGTGGAAGCCTTCCCTATGACCAAAGAAGCTTTTTTGTGTCTTCGGTTCACCCGTACAAGTCTCATTACAATTTTGGCTGCTGTCCATACAAAAATGGTACGTAAATATTCAAACAGCTATAACTTTTGAGTGAATTTTCTGATCAATTTGGTGTCTTCGGCAAAGTTGTAGGTATTGTTGAGGACTATTGAGGAAAAAATAAGTACACGGAAAAATATGCAGATATTTTAATCAACTTTTGTTTTACAAAAAAACAATTTTCCAAAATACTTAATTTTTATTTTCGAGATTTTTTTATATGTTTTAGGGGACAAAAACCCGCAAGTTTTGAGCCATAGAGAAACATGGTCGAAAAATCTGCCACCGAGTTATGAATTTTTGAAAAAATAGTGATTTTTGAAAAAATCGAAATTTAATGACTTAATTTTTTAATGTTAAAATTGAATTTCCAATCGAAAAGTACTTTACAGATTTTTTGATAAAGGCTTCTGTTTTCAAGATATAGCCACCGAAAGTTTGATTTTAGTGAGATATTTGCAGTTTTTTTATTTTTTAAAATAGTGAGCATAAGTGACCATTTCTAAAAATATTTTTTTTGAAAAGTTCAGAAAATAAGCTATAAAATTGTATAAGAGACATTGAAGATAGGACCTCGGGTTGCTGAGATACAACCGCTTTAAGAAAAAGAAACACGAAAATTGATGTTTTCTAAGTCTCACCTAAACAACCCACCATTTTCTAATGTCGATATCTCAGCAACTAATGGTCCGATTTTCAATCTAAAAACATGACACATTCGTGAAATTTTCCGATCTCTTTGAAAAAAATATTTTGAAATTTTTTAAATCCAGACTAGCATTTGAAAAAGGCCAAACATTGAATATTACGCCCATTTAAAATGCTAGTCTTGATTTAATTTCTTTCAAAAAAGTTTTTTCAAAAAGATCGGAAAATTTCACGAATGTTTCATGTTTTAACATTGAAAATCGGATCATTAGTTGCTGAGATTGTATGGGTGTACCAATGACACAAAAAAAGCTTCTTTGGTCATAGGGAAGGCCCCCACAAAGTTTGAGCCAAATAAAAAAATACAAAAAATAAAAACACTTTTAACAAAAAATTTAAATTAACAAAAAAATTAAATTGAATGATTTGTTCATTTATTTCGTATAAAGCTACTAGAGATTACATAATAATACACTACAAAAACGAAACACGATTGTTTAGGTTGTTTCTGGAAAACAAAACTGACGGGAAAAATTGCTGCGAAAATCAACAAAATCCAAACGCACTCGTGGGGTGGAGAACACATACACACATGCACCTTATATGAAAAATAAACGTCCAATTCGATCGCAAACATGGCCACGGCATCATTAAATCGTCATCATAATCATCCCTCATCATTCATCATTCAATGCAGCGCGGCAACGGTTAATCACCTGGTCTTTGATTTCACGCGCCAGCCAGCCTCAGTTTCAGCAGGTCGGATCTCACACCTCACACCTCTCACTCTCTCGGAGATCGAAAGAGTACAAAAAAAAACGGTTATGCCAACTATTAGCACATACAACAGTAAATCGCTGGCCGGGGGAGGATGCCGCGATTGTTTTGGAAATGAGGGGATGAAAGGGGGGGGGGGGGGAGAAAATTCTTAACCGAAAGTGTGTAGGAAGAAGGGAAAACTGTTTTGATGGGGAAATTCTTCCAATTAATCGAAACCTGTGAGAACTATTTCGCGGGTTTGCGCGTGGAGAGCTGTTCAACCTAGTTTCAAGTGAACAATTATAGAATTTTTTGCTAATGTGAGAACGCTTTTCAGTGGATGCTAATGAGCTGAGATTATTTTAAATTTGGCAATTAAGAACAAGATTTAAATAGATTTTCTGAGTTTTTCAATTTATTGCGAAACAGAAAAACATTGATTTGTTCAGGATTACTAAATTGTTTAGTTTGCTTTTTGATCGATTCTTAGCGAAGCTACACCAAAATGACATTTTGTTCAATATTTAATGTGATTTTTTAAATAAAGGATTTCATTTTTACTATGATTCAATAATTTCAATGTCCTTTTAATGTGTTTTCTCACCTCAAACGCCAAAAATATTGACCAAATATGGTCTTCAAGCCATTGAATGGGATAGAAGTCTTTTCGTAAATCACGCAAACAATTTGTTCAGTTCAAGGAGCATAAGATTTGTTTTTCAATTTGTGATAATGTTTAGAACAGCAAAAGTTTATAAAAATCAAAATGACAAAACTGTAGCGATTGTTTTGGTGTGCCTTTTAATAGTCCACTTTTACAATGATGTCCCGTCACCTCTTTTTTATTTCAGGAGAAGAACATTGGCGGGTTTCTTCTTCTATTTAACAAGGCTGAAAAAACCTTGAGAATTTTGTGAAAAGGAGCCGAGAAATCGGTCTTTTGCAAAAAACTGTGCAATCTTGAAAAAAATAAAAATTTTGAACATAATTTTCTTTAGCAAAAAAAATACGCTGGTGTGTCTCCCTTTAAGTTTATATAAAAATCAAGCAAAATAATGAAAATCATAGTCGGAAGACACCGACCAACAATTCAAATTGCACATGATTCTTGGGCATTTCTAGTGTATGATTCCCTGTGAATGGAAAATAAGTAAATATTGTGAGACCGAAGGTAAAATATTGGTAAAAAAACTTTTTTTTAAATTGTATTAATTTAAGGAAAATATATTTTTATACAGAAGCCATTTGTTTTATAATGTTTTTTTATGTATTGAACAATTCACCACCAAAACCAGAAATGGATTTTATTTATATTCTTTGTTTAGGTTAAAACTTTGTGGGATGCTTTCCCTTTGATCTAAGAAGCCATTTTGTGTGAAGCCTCCAGACAATTTTGGAAGCTGTGTATACAAAACGGTACAAAAACTTTTAAAAACTTCAATATGCTTGTTTTTTTTTCTTTATTCGCTTTAGTTCAGCAAGCAGAGGTCCAATCTCCAATATCTCTTAAGCAACCGAACTTTTTGACTAAAATTTTTCAGGAATGCTCACTCATTGAAATAATCAAAAAACCGTTTTTTTAGTTAAATTAAACTTCCAATATGCCTTGAAAACGGTGCACTTTATCAAAAAAAATTGTAAAATACTTTTCGATGGCAAATTTGATTTTAATAAAAAAACTGAAATAGAAAAAGTGTCTTCACCTGAAGTTTCAATTTGTGTGTGTGTGTGCAACCAACCAAACGGTACCATGCGGCCACTTCTTACAAATTGAGTTGTTTCCATGTATTTTTAGATCAACATTGTATAGGGGGAGAGGGGGTAATATGCACCCTCTAAGGAAAACTGTGATTTCTCAAACATTACAGCATTATTTTGGAAGAATTTTGTTCGATGTTCTAAAACAACTTTTATTCTTCGTCATCCATGTGAAAAAGTTTTAAAAAATCTCAAAATTTTTCGAAAATATCAAATTTCTAAAAACATTTTTGATTCATTTCAAACAACCATGCGGGGCAATATGCACCGCAAAATTGGGGCAAAATGCACTACAACAACGGGGCAAAATGCACCACAACATGGGGCAAAATGCAACGGGTAAAAGCAGTTTTCACTAGTCACCACTAGATGACACCGCTGTTTTTACAAAGGAGCTTCACAGCGGTGCATTTTGCCCCGACCACGCTTTTTGCAGAAAAATTTAATTAAAAATGCCTTTTTTGATGTTTTTGGACTCATCTATCTACAGAATAATGAAGATTATGGCAAAAACTATATACCTCAACACTTACAGTATCAATAAATGCGTTTATATTGTCCAAAAATCATAATGAAAGTTCAATGAAAATAAGATGAAAACACAACATTTTAAAGTTTTGCAAATATTTATACTGCAATGCTCAAATTTGTCCAGCATGGTTTAGCAATGTTAAGCTTCCAATTTCTATGATTTTTTCCCGGAAAATTTCTTCGAAATACTGAGAAAAGCAGGGGGTGCCTTTTGCACCGGGGGTGCATATTACCCCCTCTTCCCCTACATGCAAATAACTCGCATAGGCATTTGGAAGGTGTTAGCTCTGCCAAGCTTCGGTGACCCATTTCTACACTGGCTAGCCGAGCGCGAGGTACTTCAGCTTTATCGACAAGCCCCGCCCTGAAGAACGTTTGCACCAATCGGGTTCAAATGTTACTTAGAACTTCCGAACCCTTGTCAAATGGACAAGGACCCAGCGCGTAAATAGTTGATAGTAACAGTATTTCTAATTCCAGTTTTAGTTCATCAAGTCGCGATGGCCTAGTTGTTAGCATTTTTGCTTACCAATCCAAAGGACGGGGGATCGAACCCCATTTCGAGCGACTTTGATTTTTCGTTCATGTTTAGAGCTTCAAGATTTATATTTCCTTTACTTTCTCGTTGGGAGCAGATGGGAATCGAACCCAGGACCATTCGCTTACAAAGCTAACACCGTAACCAGTCAGCCACGGCCGCTCCTTATTTCACCTGAAGTTTAATTTTTTATCCCAAAAATAAACATTTAAAAAAATAGTTTGGTGGCAAACTTGTTGTACATATCTGGAGTTTTTTTGGAAAAGGTCCAATAAACCAAATTTTCAATTTTTGCTTTTTGGGTGTTTTTGAAACCGCCTTGAGTCAGGGGTATTAAAAAACACCCAAAAAGCAAAAACTGAAAATTTGGTTTATTGGACCTTTTAAAAAAAAACTCCACATATTTCTCTATGGATCAAAAGTGCACGGAGAAAAAAGAGTTCCCAAAATCGTGAACAATTGTTCATGAAAATGGGAACCTCGAACAAAGTGTTCAAATCCCATGGTACGATTTTGAAAAACGTACCATGAAATTTGAACACTTTGTTCGTGGTTCCCATTTTCATGAACGCTTGTTCACGATTTTGGGAACTCTTTTTTCTCCGTGTGTTGCTGTTTTTTTCCCCTAAAATATATCAATAAAAACCAAAAACTAAAAAATGCGGATTTTGGGAAATTGAATTTTTGTCCGAAAAAAAAAATAAAAATCGCTTTTATTCTTGTATTTTACCGAAGACACCAAATCGATCAGAAAATTCTTTCAAGAGTTACAGATTTTCAAATTTTTACGTACCGTCATCAGGGGTGCCATTGAGACTGGGGATGAGATTGGGTCACAAAAATTTCAGCATTTTTGTATGACCCAATCTCACCCCCCTGACCCAATGTCACCCCTGATGACTGTACCGAATATTTAAGAATAAATTTATTGCATGGACAGCTCAAAATGTATGGATACTTGTATGGGTGAACCAATTAAACAAAAATATAAAAAAAAAAACATAAATGGTCGAAATCGGCCTATCTTGCAAAAGAAATTCATAATTTTCTAACATGCACAGCAAAAAAAATGATGTTAATATTCATCAGGAAATGGTGACAGATTTTGTGTCGAAAAAAATGTGTAATATTATATCAGGAATTGATGAATATTCATCAGTTTTTGATGAATATTCATCAGGTTCACATTTTTACACATTTTTTATGTAATATTACTCAAATAATAGTGGGTCTCGTGGCGCAGGGGTAGCGGCTTCGGCTGCCGATCCCGATGATGCTATGAGACGCGGGTTCGATTCCCGCCTTATCCACTGAGCTTCTATCGGATGGTGAAGTAAAACGTCGGTCCCGGTTTCTCCTGTCTCGTCAGAGGCGCTGGAGCAGAAATCCCACGTTAGAGGAAGGCCATGCCCCGGGGGGCGTAGTGCCAATAGTTTCGTTTTTTACTCAAATAATAAGGAATATTCAACCTACCAAATTTTCAACATTCCATAATTCAACTTTTTTTCTGTGTTGCTTTGGAATTATTTTGATGGAAACAGCAATTGTTTTTTAAAATTAAATTTCATCTTTAAATTACATTATAAAAGTGTAGAATCGTTAGCTCAGTCCAGGTGTAGCAGTTGTCTACCTGGGTCCTGTCTCGGTGGAAACGCTTGTCGGCAGTTGGACTACCAATCGACAGTTCGAATCCCGGGGGGTGATGGAAGCTACACAGAAAAAAAAGTTGAATTTTGGAATGTTGAAAATTTGGTAGGTTGAATATTACCTCTTTATTTGTGTACTATTACATAAAAAATGTGTAAAAATGTGAACCTGATGAATATTCATCAAAAACTGATGAAAATTCATCATTTTCTGGGGTAAAATTTATCATTTATTTTGCCACAAAATCTGTCACCATTTCCTGATGAATATTATCATCATTTTTTTCTGTGTAAGGTGTAAAAAGTGGTTTGCAACAATCAAGCCTTCGGACACCTACACAGCTAAAAAAGTAGTAATCCAGCTGCGTGTAAAAGTGTTGGGTGTAAAATAAATATTGCATTATTTTATGTAATTTTATGTAATTTTACGCCCTGAAATATGTAGCCCATCAGTATGGGAAACCTACTTGACCAAAATGTCAAGCTGATATATGCGTTTATCCTTACAGATTTTCATCGGTCTGATGGCCGAGTGGGCTAAGGCGCCAATCCTTACTGTTGGTGCTGGGTTTGAAACCCGTCGGTTGCAACTTTTTTTTTGTGTTTGCAAAAATTGTACATGCAGTGTGTAATATTAAGTGTTTATTTTGACGAAGGTGATGTGAATGCTTTTGCATGCGATTTTACCATCGGATTTTTTGCTGTGTAGTTTCGAGTAGGAATCTCGCAATGGAGAACGTCAAGGCAATGCTGTAGAGCGAATAATTTGATTTTTTGATTTTTTTAAGGATATTTTTCCAGCGTTTCGTTCCTAATTTTCACATGAGTAGTTTAATTTGAAAAAAAAGATTTCGTTAATTACTTTCTGTTAGTTTTGCAGTTTTAAACATGACCATTTTCTCATTATTTTGTCAAGTTTTGAGTCGCGTGGTGTTCGTCGGGGGGATCGGTTGAAGAATCGACGCGCGAGAATCCGCGAGAAAGTGAAAGAAGATGCTTGAATTTATTGATAGAAGGCTTCGCGTCGTCGTGTATATATTTTCTTTCTGTTGTTGAGCCGGTTGTTCGCGGTCCGGACTGGGTAAATTCGTGGGGAAGTTTGTTGCAAAGAAGTCATGCGCGAAGAATTTCATTAAATCGATTGAAACAGTTCGGTGTATCAGCACTATTTGAGGTTTACATGATAACGAATAATACGTTGCTAAAAATTTAATTTTGTTTTGAAAGCCCATCCCTTAGCATCGTGGCTCGGATGGCACGACGACGGATCTATTTTAAATTGTACGTTACCGAATAATGCGTTAATTCAAATTTCATTTCGTGTTGAAAGCCCATCCCAAAGCATCGTTGCTCGGATGGCACGCCGGCGGTAAAAAGTAAAAAAATACGCGAATGATAAGTCCTTCTCATAGCGTCGTAGCTCAGAAGGCAACGATTATGGTTCACAGTTCACATTCTGGTCATATCATCTACCAAGATGAATCCTGACCTTCCCTTTCCTTCCCCTACTAACACAATTCCCCCCACTTCCCGTGATGCTTGAAGGAGATGCTGTGGATTCAACGGTCTCATGCGGTGTCAACAGGTATAGAGCGACAAACTCTGTGTCTGATGAGTCTGCAACTTCAACTATCGGACTAACATTCCTACCTTTGTTGAACTGCATCTCCTTGGGGGGGCGCCGGTATTGACTTAAAGCAGAGATCTTCAGGGGTTATACAGTGAGGATGATTAGCTCCCACTATTCATCTGTTGGTTCATTGTGTAACTTCAGCTGATCTGTCAATAACGGAGTAGCAGCTCATTGGCAGTCAACCATGCTCATGCTCATGCTGCTCATGCTCATTTTCTCATTATTTTGTCAAGTTTTCACAATTTATTAAAAAAAAGCAATTATAAATTTTGTATAAAGAGAATTGTTTCATTTCGGCAAGTCTTATCATTATTTTATACATGAACAGCTCCTAAAATATTGAATAGGTTGATTAAACAATTTACTCGATTTCCGTCATCTGAGGCGAATCGGGACTACAATCTGAATTGGGACACCAGTGTTTAGAGCATTTAATGGCTTTAAATTTGGAAATGGATGTACACATAACCGAAACCAACCAGAAAAATCAAAATATTGTGTTCCAACATGGTTAAAACTGCTGTCCCAATTCGCCCCATGTGTCCCGATTGACCCCAGTTTACGGTATACATGATTGTATAATGATTTCTCCACACAATTTCCTTTCAAAAATGCTACATTTATACGTGATTAAATCCAACCAAAAAGGTCTTTAACCCTCGCCTGAAGGTCACTCGGCAATTTCCTGATTTTCCAATCAGACCCGCCAGAAGATGATGCTTCGAAACCATAAAGCACACACACACACACAAAACACCATTTAAAGGCTTTCCCAACCCGGACGACAGCAAAGGTGAAAAGTGATCTGACTCTGACTCGGAGCAACAGGAAATTTCATCAACGCCAAACTTATGCACTATAAAAGAGGAGGCAACAAAACACAGACAAAATCGTTCCGCTTGATTATATCGCCATGTCGGATCGATTTTGGGCCTACACAACCACGAAAGACGTGCCCAAGGCCTACTACGCCAGCACTCTCGGAAACTTACCACTTTCGATTTTCTTGATTTTATAACCGACTTCCGATTTCGATTACGATAAATTTAAACTAAAAAAAAAGGCCGGTTGAGCACGTGTGTGAGAGAGGTGGGCTATTGTTTGTGTTTTTTTGATTGTGGTTCTGTTTTCTTACCTTTTGTTGTTGTTGTTGATTGTTCAGTAGCCGCGAAAAAGGGAAAATTAAATCAATTTCGCTTTTCTTTGGTTTAATTTCGCGCAATTTATCAATCAGCAATTTTCAAAAGGGAACACAGCGGGTGGTCATCGTGTGTATGTGTAACACAAGTTTTCTCTAAAATTGAGGTATTTTATGCAAAACATACTCGTGAAAACGATCGCAGTAGGCTTTTAGGCCTCACACTTTCCATAGCCGAGTTGGCCTAGGTACATTACACCTCTTAAAAAAAAAACAACAACATACTTACGACCTTAAAAAACAAACGATAAAACCCGGCCTGCTTTTCTTTCTTCTTTCTCTCAGAAAATAGGCGAAAGAAAGAAAGGTGACGCAATTTTCGGCCTAAACTCAAACTGCCAACACTCACTACAGAGCAGCAGGCTGTGATATTTCGCACATTATCGTTTCGCCGATGGTGATGGTGGTGCGAGGTAGTCAGTGCGATGTGTTCCATTATAATTGAGTTCCGATGTAGGTCACCGTTTGCGTGATTTGAATCAACAATGAACAAAGCCAACAGAATGTGCGAGTGTGCGTCGTTCACCTGTGCCGAAGATGATGCGGGTGGGTTAGGCCGGTGTGACAATGTCTTTGAATTCCAGAATGATTAGTAATAGTAGTTTTGAATGGTGAAAGATGAGATGATTGTCTTTTAGAATAAATTTTGAACATCTTAATGATGAAAACAAACAATTTCTGAGCAGGTGGAAAAGGAAAGATTTTATTTGGTTATTCACAAAAAAACACAGCATTCGCTTGTGATTTGATCGAAGACAGCTCAACCAGTGATGAAAAATAATGCAATTTTTATTTAAAGTTTGATTTGAATTGGATCACGAAAAAAATCTTGTTTTTTTCTTATTCTTAGCATTAAACACGAGTTCAGCGACTTAATGTAAGTCAAATTTCACAAGCTAAGGGAGCGTTATTTCATTACGTAACGCAGATGGGGGAGAGGAATGGGGTCGAAGGCCGTGTTATGATAAAAAAAGTATAGGGGTATTTCTTTACCAACTCACACTAAATCGGGAAAAGTTGCCCCGACCCCTCTTCGATTTTCGTGAAACTTTGTCCTAAGGGGTAACTTCTGTCCCTGATCACGAATCCATTTTTCTATATCTCGTGACGGAGGGGCGATATGACCCCTTTCATTTTTGAACATGCGAAAAAAGAGCCTGAAACGAGTGATGAGATAGAAATTTGGTGTCCAAGGGGCTATTATGTAAAATTAGACGCCCGATTTGATGGCGTACTCAGAATTTCTAAAAAAACGTATTTTTCATCGAAAAAAACACAATTTTTTTAAGATCTACCATTTCTGTTACTCGAAATAAAAAAATATGAAAATTTAAATAACAAACCATAGTCTTCACATTTAAATGAAAAAAGTGTTTAAAAATGCATTTTACACTAGTTCAGTTGTTTTGCAATCATTAGTTTAAAAAAATCCAAGATCTGACAAGAACAAAAATTGTATCGAAAAAAAGATTTTTCATCGAAAATTTTCAAAAAATCTTAAGATTTTTTAATAAACTCAAACATACTAAAAATGATTTTAAACGCAGGAAAATTTATTTTAATTTGATTTCAGTTGGTTGCACTTGAATTTTCATTGAAATTTTGAAGTTTATTGTAAAAATATTGTTTTGCCCCCTGATTTTTCGGGCCAATTCTGAAGGGGGTGGGGGTGGGGGGGGCGACAAAAACTTTCAAAAATATTTGTGCCAGCCTTAGGCTCGATAAAAAAAGTTGAACATTGACATTTTTTTCAAGAACTTTATTTAAAAATGTTCAGCAATTTTTTTTGTTCAAAATTACTTAACTTTTTTTTTAAAGGGCGTAATATTGAATGTTTGGCCCTTTTGGCATGTTAGTCTTGATAAAAAAAAAATCAAGCAAAATATTGTTTTCGAAAAGATCGGAAAATTCATAATTTAACATTGAAAATCAGACCATCAGTTGCTGAGATATCGACATTAGGAAATGGAGGGTTGTTTGGGTGAGGTGAGACTAAAAAACACAATTTTCCTGTTGCTTTTTCTTTTACCCGATGTATCTCAGCAACCAGAGGTCCAATCTTCAATGTCTCTTAGACAATTTTGAAGCAAATTTTCCGAAATTAAAAATAAAATATTTTCTGGAATGGACAACCATGGACAGTATTTAAAAAATAAAAAAACAGATTTTTTTTTGACAAAATTTTGCTTTGAATGGCTTTATTTTGATAACGGTGCACTTAATAAAAAAAATTGTAAAGTACTTTTCGATTGCAAATTTACATAATTTTTTACATAAAAAATAAGGTCAAAAAATAAGCTAAAATTTTTGTTTTTTTTCTAAATAGGTATAAAATAATTGGGAATTGTTCATACATATTTATATTTTTTTAACATACACGCTCTATGAATGTTTTGTGTATGTTAATTTTTTTTTATAGATATGGATGACAAAAAATGATAAAAATACTCTGAATTTCAGTGTTTATTTAATGGGATTTATGTTTGAAAAAAAAAACTGAAATTTTTAGTATTTTTTTCGAAAATTCGTAGTTTTGTGAAAATTTCGAGTGCTTTCAAAAAATTGTGTAACTCCTTTCGAAATGTATGCAAAAATCCCGATCATTTGATACATTTTGTATAAAAAAACTTTTATTTTTAGTATTATAAGAGTGGTACAAATTTTATTTGAAGTTTGGGGGAGGGGGGGCCTTCAATGTTGTGTCGAAAATTTTTTCGAAATATTTTTTCAAAAAACTTCAATATTTCAAAATTCAGTTGAAATTAATGTATAATGCATTTCTTTAGATTTTTTTGAAAATTTTCGATGTTTATTAGGCCAATGCAAATATTTTTAAAAGTTTTTGTCTCTCGGCTCTGGCCGGATTCGAGGGGGGGGGGGGCAAAAAAATAAAAAAATATAAATATTAAAATAACATGCCATAGTTTGAACATTTGCATGGAAAAAGTGTTTTAAAATGTATTTTACACTAGTTCAGTTGTTTTGCAATCAAAGTTTTCAAAAAATGTAAAATTTGACGAAAACAAAAATTTTAGCGAAAAAAAAACTTAAGCGATAGTAGACATCGAAAATTTTCAAAAATTCAAAAGTATTTTAAATCAACCCAAACATTCTAAAAATGATTCTTAACGCAGGGGAATTCATTTTAATTTGATTTTAACTAATTGCAGTTAAATTTTGATAAAAATATTGAAGTTTGTTGAAAAATTATTTTTTTGTCCCCTGATTTTTCGGGCCAACATTGAAGAGGGAGCGGACAAAAACTTTAAATAAAATTTGTTCCAGCCTTATCGCAAAAAGATTTTTTTAAACTAATGATTGCAAAACAACTGAACTAGTTAAAATGCATATTAAAACACTTTTTTCATGCAAATGTTTTCAACATATGGCTTGTTATTTAAATTTTCATATTTTTAGTTTCAGAAAATACGTAGTTTTGTGAAAATTTTGAGTATTTTCACAAATATGTGTTATCCCGATTCCCGGAATCCGGATAATTTTATACCCATATTGTAAAAAACTGTAAATTTGAGTATTTTTCATAAAATAAGTAGTTTTGAGAAAATTTTGAGTATTTTCACAAATATGTTTTTTTCACTTTTGAAATGCATGAAAAAATCCCGATAATTTGATACCTATATTGTAAAAAACTGAAATCTGGAGTATTTTTCCGAAAATACGTAGTTTTGTGAAAATTTTGAGTATTTTCAAAAAATGTTGGTTATAACATTCGGAGTGTATGAAAAAATCACGATAATTAGATACCCGTACAGCAGAATCAATAATTTTTTGATTTTTTTCGAAAAACATTGCATTTTCAAACTACTGGAAAAATTCATATTTTTGTGAAACTTTTCATGTCATTTATAATTGCATTGGAGTGTTGATAACATCCCCATTCCAGAACATTATTGTTTTTTGAAGTTTGGATGATTTTTCATTGGATTATTGAAAATGTCACCCATATAGCAGAAATCCCATAAGCTCTGTGCTTAACTTATGCACTGGGTTGTGCTTGACCGAGGCAGCTGAACGAATTATAACTGAGGCAGTGCAAAACCGGAGCATGACTGGACAAATATTCGAATAATCGTACTTCAGATAGTCGAGTCTGCAATGTTTTGATATTCTATAAGCAAGTTCATTGTTTCCGCAAATCTCTCTACATTCTCATTTTCAATGCATCAGATGATAATAAAAGGCAAATACAAATTACATTTTTAATATCCTTAGTTTAAGACACAAGTGATTAAAAAGTATTGATTTACTGAACAAAATAAATTATGAAACACTTAAATAACAATTTCTAACATAACCCCTTCTTCATCAGTCCCTAATTCACCCGATAGAGCTTTATCCACGCATTTCATAACCCTTCACCTCTTACCAAAGTAGCAAAACAGAGATTCCACAATTCAATGGAAGTCGTATTTGGGGCGCCGTTTTGCATCATAATTATAGGCATGGCATATCGGACCCAATCGCGTCGCCGTCGATTCCATCATAGCCGGGAAGTGTGAGAAGGAAATTGAGGGCCTTGTTTGTTGTTGTTTTTTTGGCTGCCGAATTACATATCGTTTATTCGAATACTTCTTTTTTTGTGTGTGAGTGTTTTTTTTCTGTTTAAGTGAATTTTTGTGTGTGTTTAGCATGTGTATAGAAACAGTTTTATAATATTTCTTCTTCCTTTTTCTTCTCTTGCTTAGCTTATAATTATTGATATAATAAGTGTGTTTTTTTCTTCTCTTTGTTGATATATTTCAATAGATATTATATTTGAGTTTTGTATACATAAAAATAGTTGTATAAAAATAACTAGGAAGATGTGTATGTCTTTATGCCAATAATGGACAGCTAGTGAAAGATTTTGATTTCTGGTTATTCAATCTTCACCGTAATCAGTTGCTTAAGCCTATCATCTACAGTTCTGCATTTCACTACTACAACACTCTACCGCTACTTGGTAACAAGCACACTGATCCATTAAAGACAAAGTTTGCCTCTTGATGCTGTCCAACAGTTGTTTGCGTGTTTTATTTTTGTAAGTCATAGTTAAACTTTGATATTTTGATACAGACTTTCAGACCAAGCTCCGACTGATGTTTTGTGCTTCTTGAAAAATAGACAGTCATTTCCAGGATTTAATTGACAGAGCAATTTTCTTTATTCTTGCTGCCCTTGCTAATATAGATTTAGGTCATTTGAAACTATTTTTCTCGTTTATATGCTTAATATAATTGATTAAATACATGAACTTTTTTGTTAGTACACTTTTTTTGTATAACTTTTAATCTGTGACACAATTGTTTAAGATTTCCCTGCCTCTCCTTTCTAGTTTCTTTCTCCACTTGCGAAGATAACATCAGCATCCTTCTTCCCCCTCGCGTATTGTTCTTGTTTTGTTCCCTTTAGAATCTCAAGTGACCACTGCTGTTTGGACATCATTTTTGTTAAATTCCACTTAAAGCTTTTGTGAGTGTTTTTCTTCTTCTTCTCTCTCTTTCTAATGGCCATTTGTGCTACTGTACAGATAAAGCTGCCTTTTTTACCAAAAGATTGGCATAACGATTTCTGAGTGAATTTGCTATTACAGCAACGATAAGACCGGCTAGTTATGCGTTTAGAATTGATAGAATCGTTGCCGAAATTTAGTTTCGCAAGCAGGCAAATCTACTTACAGGAGGTATTTCACTGCATGAAACTTTGTTTGAAGACTAGGCAACGCAAGTTTTCAGTTTTAAAAATATCCCAATTTTTTTTATCAACTATTCATCACATAATATCGATTTTGGAAAACTTTTTTGCAGCTTACATATATTTTTGAATATGTTTTGTGGACTCGAAATGCCAACTTTTGGGTTGTAGTTTATGAGGGGTATATTTTAACCAAATTTGGATTGTTTTTTTATGAAGTGCGTTTTAGAAGGAATAGGAATATATAATAGAGAAAACCAATATTTTTTGAATGTAGAAATTTGGAATCAAAAGTTCTTTTGCAAAATTTGGATTTTTTTTAAATTTAAAAGTCTACCAATAATTTCTAAATTTTTAATCAATTAAGTTTATGATCATTTGTTGAGCCGACCTCTGGTTTTCTAATTGTAACCAATTCAACTCATTTATATATGGAACGTTGATATCAATTAAACTGTTGATCCGGTTTCAATGCCAAAAATAGGGTTTTTTTTTATAAAATCAAGTGCCTTTTAATTTTAATCTTTTTGCAAAAAATACTTTCAAATATTTGAACTTACAAACACTTGAAAAGTGCCAAATAATTAAATGCTAAACGGCAATTACTTGAAAAACATTTAATTTTTTTCCAAAATGATCAAAAGTACGTTTTAATCACAAATATTTTGTTACAACTTATTTTTTATGTTTTTTTAAACATATTTAAAAAAAATCCATTTTCAATATCGGTTTTAAACAATATGGTTCAAAAATTGGATATTATGTTCACAAAAAATACGTTTTGTTTCACAACAATTCTGTAGAAGACACCAAATCGATCAAATTCCATTTTTGAATTTTCTACTTTTTTAACTTTGCCCAATATTAAGAGCTTTAAATTTACACTGAAAAAAAAATAAGACTACCAAATTCCTAAATTCTAGGAATTTTGTCTCCTTTCCTTATTAAGTAATCAAAAAAATCCGATTACTAAATAAGGAAAAGAGGCAAAATTCCTAGAATTAAGGAATTTGGTACTATTTTTTTATTTCAGTGTAAGTCATTTCTAACCCAAAGGATTATTGCAAATCAAGCGAAACAATATAAATGGCATAAAACGAAGCATAGTGTAATGGTTTAACCCATTTAAATTGTACTGCCTGAAATCGTCAAAAATGATCTAAAACATCGAGCAACGTTTTCTAATTAAATTTAAACAATATCAAACTTTTGACACGCTTTATAAATATACAGAATATTTTGTAATGTTTTCAATTTTGAACTAAGAAAACATCAACTCTCTTGGTTGCGTGCAGCCTTAACGCGAGTAAAGTTTTTATTTCGTTTTTTTGCTTCAGTTCCTCGTTGAAAATGTTGAAACATTAAATGTCACAAATTTTCAAAGGTAATATTTTTACAAAATACTTAAAACATGATTACTGTTATTCCACTTCATAAAAAAAATTAAATTGTTTTGCATGTCAACAAGTACAAATATTAAACAAGTACAAAATTTTAAATTAAAAACCAATGTTGAGTGCAAGAGTTTTTAAGTTATATTTTTTATCAATGAAATATGTTTAATTCTTAAGTTTTATTCCTTAATTTTTTGAGCGAGTTTGAAGGTACACAAGCTTTAAAATCTTATTTGCGGTTTTATTGTAGAACTTCTAACTTTTTCAGATTTCTGATCGAATTTTTTGGTGTCTTCTGCAAAATTGTCGGTATTGATGATGACTATTTCGATAAAACAGGTACACGGAATCAATTGTTTTTGCTGATTTTACTATTAACCTTATAATAAAAACATTTCCCATGACCCGTATGTTTAAATTTTTGAAACTTTTTGCTATGTTTTACTGGACAAAAACCGCAACTTTTGAACCAAATTGTGCCACCGAGCTATGCAATTTTGAAAAAAAAAATGGACAAAATAGAAATTTTAGTCAAAATTTTGTTAGGCAACTAATGATTCGATTTTCATTGTTAAAAATTTTAACATTTGTTAAGTTTGATGAGTTTTTCGAAAAAAATATTCTTAAAAATTTTGAAATTGAGACTCACATTTTTAAAAAGGCCAAATAATCAATATTACGCACCTTTGTAATGTTAGTCTCGATTTAACAATTTTCAAAATATTTTTTTTTAATATCTTACAACTCCAAAATTTGATGTAAAGAACAGGAGTTGAAATTTTATGACTAAAATTTTTTTTTTTCAAAAAAACTTATATATGATCGAACTTATCTTTGGCTCAAAATTTGGGATATCATTAAAAATCTAAATTAAAAAAATATGGATTTTGGGAAACTTTGGCAAAGACCCCAAATCGATAAGAAGAATGTCTTCAAAAGATAAGATACGTGGTTGCCTCTCACCCAGTCGGCCTGGGTTCGATCCCAGAAGGTCGCGGTGGCAAATTTTGAGACGAGATTTGTCTAATCGCGCCTTCCATCGGACGGGGAAGTAAATGTTGGCCCCGGTCTATCCTAGAGGTTAGGTCGATAGCTCAATCCAGGTGTAGGAGTTGTCTCCCTGGGTGCCTCGGTAGAGTCGCTGGTAGACAGTTGGACTAACAATCCAAAGGTCGTCAGTTCCAATTCCGGGGTGGATTGAAGCGTAGGTGTAAAAAGAGGTTTGCAATTGCCTCAACAATCAAACCTCTTTAGAGCGAATAATTTGATTTTTTTAGCAAATCTAAACTTGTATAGAAGTCAACCCAGTTTACGGTACGAAAAAAATCATTAAAAAAATGATAAAAAGTTATGAGCTTCAAGCTGCTAATCTGTCAAAACAAAACATGATGCAGTGTAACACCTCCTTAAAACAACATTGAAAACATCCACTACTAGTAGTAGGCCGATTAAGGTTAAGTTTCGTCGCGTCGCGTCGTCGTCGCCTACTGCTGTCTGCATTTTTGTCTGTTTCCCCTTTTTGATTTATGGGTTCATTGTCTCCAGTCTTACATAATACGTAATTTAAATATATTTATATATGCGCAATTATTTATCGCCATTTCCTTTTTTAGAATCAACAGTGCTATCAATAGGATATATATATTCTTTTATAATAGCCAACTTATGTATAACGTTTGGCAAACATTTCCAGCTGCACTTATAATACTTATTGTTATTATTAGCTACTCATCACACGCAACTGAAAGAGCACATAATTACTAGAGAAAACAGTTAAAAGCGTTTGAGTTGTCATTAACTTGCAATATTAATCGGTGGGAAGCGTTTCTTCCAATAATGCGTATGCGATATCTCGGGAGCAGTGCCTAATCTAAGCTAGTTTGGTGAGTGAATTTGCCGTTCTCAAAGGGAACAGGGATTGTTGTTTAGCTGATTTCGATCCAAAAAAAGCCTTGCTCCTCTCAAGTGAAACTTGCCAAACAACCCTCCCCGCCCTCGATCCCTTGAGGGCATCGAGCGACACACATGGCCACGCACTCGAAAGTGGCCCCGCGCGGGTTTTTTCAATCGAGCATCATCGAAGAAAGGTGAATGTCAAGGGAACACAAACATATGTACAAGACGCGGCGCGGTCCGGGTCCTATCAACAACACTCAACAAACGGCAACAGCAACAACAACTTTAGCAACACACACCAAAAAGGCCACCGCCGTCAGCAACAGGTTTTGTTTCGCCAGGGAACTTGGCGGGGGTGGTGGGAGAGTCACATGGGAGGAGGGGGGGGGTCGTCCACCGGTTCGGAACCGAAGAGGACAAATAAGAGTGTGTGTGTGCGTACACGCCAGGTTCAGTCTGAGGGGTCAAGTTTGGCACAGGTCTTTCCTGCATGTTTTGAGCACGTTTAACCCCGAGCAAAGTGATGTTGAGGTAGTAAGAACACGGCTTGTTAATTTGTCAAAACATGTTTTGTTTGGTTTAAATTAATATAATTTTACATGTCAAAGATTTTGATCATTGTTCGGAGATAAACTTTATCTCGATCAATTAATTCGGAGTGTTCGAAAATTTAACAAACCGTGTTATTACTGACTAATTAGATTTCACCCGGGGCTTCTTTGCAAATTTTACGACTAGGAAGGGTAATATAATTTGTGGGCCTTTCGTTTTTTACTTAGAAGTGTGGTTGATGCGAATAAATCTCATCTCTTTTTTTTTTCTTTTTTTGCGCTAAAACCCCTGCACGTTAAACGTTTTCTACTCGATTTACGACTCGTACTTACGTTCGCGCGCTTCTTCGCCGTCTTCGTCTCGTGTGGCGATGATATTAGGTTATGTAGGTTTACGGCTTTTTCCCACTTCCCCACCCCACGTGTGTGAGCTTTTTTTTGTGCTCAAGTGGTTTGATTTGAAGTGAATCTAACTAGGTTTACACGTTCACTAAAAACTCTCTTCTCTGCAAATGGAAAAACCTCTTAATGTGGTTTATACCTGTTTGATTTCGGCAATATTTTTCTTACTTTTGAAATCTCAACTCTGAGCGCGTTTTTCATGATATGGCAAAGTTCGGAAGAGTGAATTCGGAATTTCTTTGGGAGCATAAATTCGATTTACAGCACGTGCAGGTTTTCACAGCTCTTCGACTTGGTGATGTCGGTGAGGCAGATCTTGTGCAGGATCTCTTTGGCGATGTGCAGCGACATCTGGGTGCGCGAGTTGCGCAGGTTGGTGGCGCTGGCGCGCTTCTCGCGCTGCTCCTTGAGGCGGATCTGAGAGGGGGTGAAATTGGATAAGAATATGTTAGATTATTTTTTGAATTGTTAATTATGATAATCTCTTTAAAAAGATGGTACACGAGGGAAAAAAAACAAATCCAATCGTATCTTTTGCGTCAGAGTTCAGGATGGTGGAAATTTGCTATTTTGAGGGAAAAATGTCAAACAAAATAAAATAAAAATTACACTTTTAATCAAGTTTGCAATTAAAAATGTTTTTTTTTTATGGAAAACACAATGCAAATATAATTTGTACCAGCCTAATATTTGAATTTTATTAAAAGTGTCATCAAATAAGCCCTCACATTTTTAACTCTCAAAAATTCGGAAACTATTGGTCCGAATTTTAATGTTAGAAAATGAAACTATTCTGAAATTTTCAGTTTATAATATTTTTATTTATCATTTAAAAAACAAGAGTATTCTTTATGACAAAACATTTGTTTTCAACATATTAGGCTTAGTTCAAAATTTCAAGATATTTTTAAGAGCAGAAAATTTCACAGATTGAACAATTTCACCTAAAATGCCTGTAACTGGGCAAAGATTGCAAATATGATTTTGTATTTTATTATGATGTTTAAAACTTGAGATAAAATTTGTTTCAGCCTAATGCTTAATTCAATAAAAAAAATAAAAAACTTATTTAAAGAAATTCAACCCTTTGCGTAAAAAAAAAAGGAAATCGTTCATTGTTTTTTCCGTGTATCATTTTTTCTGAAAAGTCCTTAGGCCAATGCAAATATTTAAAAAAGTTTTTGTCCCTCGGCCCTGGTCGAGGTCAAGGGGGGGGCAAAAAAATAAAAAAATATAAAAATTTAAATAACAAGCCATAGTCTTTACATTTAAATGAAAAAAGTGTTCTAAAATGCATTTTACACTAGTTCAGTTGTTTTGCAATCATTAGTTTTCAAAAAATCTAAGATCTGACAAAAACAAAAATTTTATCGAAAAAAAAGATTTTGCATCGAAAATTTTCTAAAAATCTTAAGGTTTTTTAAAACCCAAACATACTAAAAATGATTTTAAACGCAGGAGAATGTATTTTAATTTGATTTCAGTTGGTTGCACTTGAATTTTCATTGAAATTTTGAAGTTTATTGTAGAAATATTTTTTTTGCCCCCTGATTTTTCGGCCCAATTTTGAAGGGGGGGGGGGGGGGTGACAAAAACTTTTAAAAATATTTGTACCAGCCTTATCAAAACCTACAACTTTGCCGAAGACACCAAATCAAAATCAGATTCTTTTGAAGGAATTTAAAAAAAAAGTGTTTTCAGCAAAGTTGCAGGTACTGATTAGGACAATTCAAAAAAATGGTACACGACACATGTATTTTGACGTATTTTTTTAAACTTTTCCACAAAAATCACTTTTTGAAAATTCATATTTTTTATTTGTTTCTTTAGCCATTGAGAAAATTAGGCAAAATTTTTGCAACCAAGTTACGATTTGCTGAAAAAAAATGTTATCCACATTATTTTTTAACTACAGTTTTAAATGCTAAATCGAATTTGCAATTGAAAGGAATTTAGCAGATATTTTTATAAAATGTCCCATTTCCGAGATATAACCACTTAAAGATTGATTTCAATCAGAAATTTGCAATATTTTTTTTAAAAACAGTGTCTTCGAGTGACAACTTCTAAAAATATTTTTTTTCAAAAATTGCATAAAATTTCCTAAAATTTTATCTCAGAAATATTGGATATTGGACATCTAGTTGCTAAGATAAAGGGAAATAAAAAACAAGCAGAAAAAAAATAAATTTGTGATACTAATTTTCTAAAGCTAATATCTCAGCAAGTAATGTACGTACAAATTGTCAATGATGAATTTTGGAATCAAGACTTACATTTTATTAGGGCCATATATTCAATGTTATCAAATATTCAATTGAGTTAAATTAATTTAATTAAAATTAAATTAGTGCCAGGATCAGAATAATCAGGAAAAAAATGAAATTCGTTGTAAAATTTCTGTTTCTTGGGATTTTTAGAACCTCGAAAAATTGGAGCACCGTTTTAAAGTTTAAGGTATTTCTTTTTGAATGTTCAATATTTTGAAATTAAAAAAATGGCTTTGAAGAAAATGCTTTAATGCGAAACAATTTTTTTTAAAGCTGAGAACTTCATACAACTATTTTTGACTTTGTTGATCTTGACTGCTGGATATTGAGATACAGCCTCTTCAAGCTAAAATATTGTTCAAAGTCAGTTTTTCTCTGTGCCATCTAATTATCCTTCAATTTGTCTTGGAAACTATCATTTCGATTTTCAAAATATCCAAAATAAAACTGAAGTGAACTCTCATTAACTTGAGGAGAATTTTTTAGAATGGGCTAAAATAACTAATTTTGTCGTTTTAAAATGTTGGGTTTCTGTTTTATGTTTCAAAATTCTATTTTTTTAAAGAGCAGACAAATTTACAAAGGTTTCATATTGAACATTGTAAATCGAACGAATAGTTTGCGCGATATTGCTAATTAAAGATTCAGGGCAATAAGTTGACTTTGAAACAAACGCATTTTTCACAAAATTCAACAACCAGCAGTCCGATCAATAAAGTCAAAATATGATAATTGTATGTTATTTTCCTAGACATTCAAACATATTGTTGCAGGGTGATTTCCCTTCATGTTTTATTCAAATTTCAAAAAATGTAATATTTTTCGAAAATCAGCTTTTAATGACTATAACTAGGAAAGGTGCAATTTTGAAATTGCAAATTTGGTTTTGCATATACAGTCCAGACTCGATTATCCGAAGCTTTGTATGGGACTTCGGATAATCGAACCGCGAACATTTTTTCTTTTTTTCTTTTTCACTTTTTCAACATTAAGTTAGAGTTCTGCGACCCCATTTTAGTGAAATTTTAACAGTTGACTGCCTATTAAATAATAAAAAGCATTTTTCAATACTTAATCATCGCCATATTATCCGCCATCTTTAATTTAAAATTTCTAAATCACTTTAGAGTAGTTTAGAGGTCATACTCAAGTTCGAGAATCGAAAATTAGACAACGAAAAAAAAAAAAAAAAAATTAAACCAACTAGCCACCACCTAGTTTTATTAAGGTCTTATGGTAGCATCTTGATTGCTTAATAGTTTTATTTGGGCATTCACCGTAACCAATAAGCGAGAACTAATTAATAGGTTGTAACAAGGTTTTAAGTCTTGGACATAAAATCTGGTTAAAATGAAAGCCAACTGGCTTTCAATAAGGTTTTATGAAAGTTTTAATGAAGGCTTGAAAACCAGATGCCATGCCCAACGTTTTTATCGCATGCTTCTTTAAAACCAAGGGTGTTGTAGCTGACAAGTGCATGGCATGCAGAAAGCTCACTTAAAACCATAAGCTCCTAAAAGAGCATTTAACGCAGCCAAATAGAAATGATTAGTTATGGAGCTAAACGCGTGGTTTGATTAAATATGATTAACCGCCACTTTGGCAGAAAAAAATGAAAAAAAGCATAAATTTGTTTAAAATTCGACGAATCGATGATACATTTCTGACATCGTTAGCAGAGCCATAGGAGTTCAAAAATAATTTAAACATTTTTTTTTGCGAAAAAAAATTCATTAAAAACTGTGATTGCAGGAGAAATATTTTTGGTAAAGCAAGTTAATTTTTTTTGGCTCTATCTTCCCAACATTTATCGATAAAATTTGAACTAAAGCTGAATTTGAGCCACCAATTGCGAGTAATAAGCTTTAAAATTATTTTTATAACCTCCAATATCTATCATATCATCATCGCAATTTTTGACAACCATCTCCATTATTTAATTTGGCAAGACGAAGACTTATATTTTGTCATAAGACGCATGGAGACGTATGAAATGTCATTTTATCCTAACTCCTAACAAGGTTTTAATAAAGATTTTATAAAGGTTTAAGGAGGTTGTTAGGATTCAGTTGTAAAGCCTTGAGCTCCTATGTGGGTTTTATAAATCGGCCGTAACAACCTTTTTTTTAAGGTCCCTTTGGGTTTTAAGCGGGGTTTATCGAGGTTCTGGGGAGTATGCTACGACTATGAAGTTTCAATGTTGGTTTTGACTGATAGGTTTTATAGCGGTTGTGACAGCTTTGATAAAGCCTAAAATGTTACTTAAGATAATCGAGTCTGGACTGTAAATCAGATTTAAAAAAAATGTTTGACAAAGATTTAGAAACCCAAAAATCATTTTTTTTAAATTCTGTCTCCGGTACATGATTTTGACCCAATCCTATATTTAGCACAAAAAATGCATTTTCAAGTTTCTTAAAATTAATACAAAAAAATACGTAGTTTTAAATTTCAACTTTGAAAATACAAGTGCAACCAGCTGAAATCAAATTAAAATACATTCTCCTGTGTTTAAAATCATTTTTAACATGTTTGGGTTTATTAAAAAATCTTAAGATTTTTAGAAAATTTTCGATGCAAAATCTTTTTTTTTGATACAATTTTTGTTTTTGTAAGATCTTAAATTTTTTGAAAACTAATGATTGCAAAACAACTGAACTAGTGTAAAATGCATTTTAAAACACTTTTTTCATTTAAATGTGAAAACTATGGCTTTTTATTTAAATTTTTATATTTTTATATTTTTTTGCCCCCCCCCCCTTGACCTTGGTCAGGGCCGAGGGACAAAAACTTTTTTAAATATTTGCATCGGCCTTAATTGCTGTCAATAGATTTCGATAAAATTTATGAAATCTCGATGGATGATGGCGGACTTAGGTAAATAATATTTTAAAGTTAGCTTATCAATTTAATCAAGTTATAAGTATTTTAATAATAAGAAAATCTAATGATTAACCTCAACATGTTCCAACACTGGAGAAACCCGTCCTGCGCAGTTTCCAAGTTAAACGCTTTCAACCTGCTCAATGGTCACGTTTATTGGAAAATTGCCACTTTTTCGACCACATTGGAACACCCAAACTGATTATCTCCTCCCCGCATGCATGTACGTACACGTACATTTCACAGCAAGATAAAAAAGTAGAGCAATTGCTCCGGCTTTACTCCGTCCGTACGTCCGTCCAGGCAGCAGTTCAACATTTGCGCATATCTAAGTCAATCTGCATTTGCAGCAGCACCTCACCTGTTTCAGCACACCCACGAGCAGTTCGTCCACGTTGTGCTGGATTCCGCTGGACGTTTCGATGAATTTCGCCTCCCGCGAGGTGGCTAACTGTTTCCCCTCTGCGCAATTGACACATTAACGGGACGGGAAGAAGAAGAAGAAGAAGACGTAAAACAGAGCCGTCACAAATCTTGAATCTTGGCTTAGCTTAAGCTTGTACAACAGACTACTTAAGTATGCGCGCTCAGTGGTACAACATTATACATTTCGGACAGACTCTTCTTACCCGAAGTGCTGATTGCCCGGGACCGGGCCAGGTCGGACTTGTTGGCCGCGATGATGACCGCCTTCTCCTTGGTGTAGTTCTCCGACCACAGATAGTTGAGGATCTCCTCGGTGACGCGGAACGTGTTGCGGTCCACGATCGAGTAGACGACCACGCAGCAATGAGGTTCATATGTTGATAACGAGTTCTCCACCTGGTCAAAGAGGGAAATATATATATATTTATGTTGTATGTTGGTTGGTAGTGAATAATAGAGTTGCCATGGCCGGATTAGGAGCCGGATTTTGAGTTTCCCCCACGGAGGCGACCAAGACGGTCAAACTGGCTTATCTTACGCCGTTAGAAAGGGAATTTAGGATATTCAGCGTGGAGTAGTACTGAGCGGAGGATTGTTTGTTACGGTTGGCCTAGTTTGGAGTGAGCTGAATACTTGGAATGATTTGTTGAAACAGTTTTACAAGTTAGAAAGTTGTTATTTGATTACGAATTTTAGTTGAATGAATCAATTAATAACAAGACACTTAATTAAATTGCGAATACCTATTGTTATTTATAAAAATATTATCTAACTTTAGTAGATTTTAAGGTTGCAAGATTTTTATTCTTCAAAAATAACATTTGGCATATGTAGGAAGCAGCTATAATACATAGTTTGTTAAGCCTTTTATAAGAGCTAACTTTTATAAAATGCTAACCTGTTACCTCTCTCAACCCTGAATTTTCTGCTTGAGAGACGGAATCCTCAACTAATAAGACACGGATCCGTTTTTTTTTATTTCTTCAGAAAATCATTTTCATAGAATGCCACAATCAAATAGAAATTATTTAAAACACAAAGCTCAAATCTCTCCAATCAAAAAAAATTTATTTAAAACACAAAGCATTTGCGAGTCTGTAACATTAAATGTTAATCATTTTCCCTAATAAGCCAAATTAATGTTGATATCAAGAGTTTTTTTAAGGGGCCTTTTTAAAACCGCCTTGAGTCAGAGATATTGAAAAGTATGCAAAACTAAAGCAAAACTTTAAAATTTTGTTTATTGGACCTTTAAAACAAAGCTCCAGATATATGCCGAATACAAATTTTAATGCTTTATAATTCTTATGGAATACTAAACATTCTACTTGTCTTCTATTTGCACAACCAAATTTGAATTTGAGGCCAAAATTTGGCTTTTTCTTTAATTTCGGGAATTCCAGGGACAAATTATAGAAAATCCCGGGATTCAGGAATTCCTAGTTTTGGAAAAAAATCCCTGGAATTTTGCCCCGGGATCTCCTGGGATGGACGCACTAGTACCGCCCCTCCGTCACGAGATATCAAAAATGGATCTCGGATTTGTGATCAGTAGGCTTAGTGATTTTTCACGCTCAAAAACTGCAAATTTCACGGCGACCTCAATTTTAAAACAGCATATTTCACGCAAATTTCGCGGAACGTGAATTTTTTTTAAAATAACTCTGAAAATCTTATGTTTGAATCACAGAAACAACTTTTCATGCTTCATTATATATTATTCTTCAAAAAACAAAAAAAATCTTTCATAAATTTGACCGTGACACAAAAAATATTCTCCTAATTTTCAAAAAAAGATTCCAACTAGTTTATGGATGGGCTCTATATATATTTTGAAATAAAATGTAGGGCATGCGTATTCTCATTTTTGAACTTTTTTTTAATATTCGACTCATAAAGTAAAAAGCTTTCACTGATTTGCTTCATTTTATTGAATTTCATATCAAAATTTTACAATCTTGTCCAGCAAATAGTGAAATAATTTGAATTTTTTGCGACATTTATAACATTAACATTTTTTTTAAAGGTTTTTATCTCCCTTTTCAAATTGCATATTTTAAATCAAAAGTAAAAAATTATATAATTTGCAAAGAAATCAAAATTATTATTCAAAATGAAAACAAAAAAGTCGTATTTTTTTAAACTTTCACGGGAATTGTTCACCCAAATAATCAAATATGAAATAAACAGAATTCAGAAAAAAACTGTTTTTAAAAGTTGATTTCAAGGCTTTAATTTTATTTTGAATAAAACAAAGCGTGACTCTTTAAATTTCTTTTGAAACTATACCATTCAAATAAAATAGCAGTAAAATTGTTATTACAGCGAATGAAAATATTACTAAACTTGGTAAGTTTCTAAAAACATTGAAAAATCTTAATAATTCTTCAAATGGTTCAAATCAAGCTTTTCAATTGAAAACTAATACAATTTACTAAAATATTCTGTATGCATAAAAAATTTATTTTGTTGTTATTTTGAAAAAAAAAAACATAATTAGTGAACATCGATAAATTTCACGAATTTTAAGCCGTACACGAAGTCGTCAAAATCACTAATCTTATGTTAGTTATTGAACAAGGGTATTAACTCACTTAATTCCACAGTAGTTCATAAGATTATGTTTATTCCTTTTGAGTCATATTAATCATTTTGAAAAAAATGTTACAATTTCACACAAACATAAAATTTCACGGATTTCACGCTGTCCGCGAAATCGTGAAATTTCACTAACCCTAGTGATCAGGAACAAAAGTTATCTCTACTAAAGGTACGGATTTCGAATCATGACGTTATAACCTCGTTGGACACAAATCTGAAACCAACTTAATCATAAATGCCACGATGATGTTGTATCAGTTTTTGTGGTTAACCACAATCCCACTGAATCAACTACAAAAATTAGTATTTTAATTACCACTTCCACTGCACAACCACACACAGAACGACCCACCTGTCGATCAATACACCTACCGGGATAAAATCACTCAGCATCACCTCCCTGTAATTAAAGGCTTTTCGAGGCGGTTTGCCAACCCACCCACCAAGCCCACCACACGTGCCTCCGAAACGTGTCGTCGTCGTGCCATCTAATCTGCGACGAAGAGCTCAATTTTCCAATTAACACAGCTCAATCCAATACGTTGACTGTGCGTGTGTGCGTGCGTGGGTGTCGGTGGTGTGAACAACAACACATGCCAATCCAAGGGTGACAGATAGTTTGTGTGTGCGCAAATAATAACTCGATACCCGATAAGGCACACACAATCACACATGCACGTGGGCCGGAATGTTTGAGCACGTAAAAGCCACAATACCACGGTTAAGTGTGTCAGCTCAAACCACCCCCCAACAACCCCTTTTTCTCCCTACCCCAGAAAAGCGAATGCCGATGCAGATTTGCCTCGCTTTTCCCAGAAAATCTGCCGCAGCCAAAGCGGAAAAGCCTACGCCAGCAAAGGCAAACAGTTTTGGAATTCGTATGTCGGACGAGATCAACTGTCAAGTGGTGTAATTTTGAAAAACTTTGCTTCTTTAAAAATCTAACTGATATAATTTTGATGAAGTAAATGTGTAATTTTTGCCTTCCTCACCTCACTGAGGAAAGGCTATACAATTTGACCTCCTAGACCCACCTTCATGTATCAAAATCAGCGCAAATGTCTGTGTGTGTGGTGGGATGTTGATCAAAAAAATGTGCACTGGATTATCTCGGCACTGACTTAACCGATTTAGACCATTTTGATCTCATTTGATCCGTCTTGGGGTCCCATAAGTCTCTATTGAAAATTTTAAAGTTTAGTTAAGAACTTCAAAAGTTATGCTGAAAAAACGATTTTAACAAAAGTCCGGAAGATTATAAAAGGGTGGTTTTTGTAAGAAATCCGGTCATCCAGAACAAGCGGTAATAACTAATTTCATGCCATTTCAATAACAAATACTGTGAAAATAACAAATTTTGTTATGGAATACTCTTGCAAAATCCATTTTTGCACAAGAATTTAATAATCATAACAAAATGTGTTATTGGTCTGATATTGGTTGGAAGCTTAAACAACTTGGGAATAACATTTTTTGTTATGGAGCAATATCTCCAATTGTTATTGAGGTGATCGGATTAGTTGTTAAAATAACAAAAAATAATAACAAAGTTTTGTTCGAAAAATAACTGAAAATGTTATTAGTCTGTTATTACAATAACAATCCAATAACAAAAAAATCATAACGACGAATAACATATCTTGTTATAAATAACTAAAAATGTTATTGGCCTGGTATTTTCAAATATCAAAAAATGTTATTCCCAAGTTATTTCCGTCTGCTCGGGATGTTATTCATTTTCTGAAAGGTATTCAAAAGACGATTCTAACGCGTCCAAAACATTGAAGATCTGACACCCTATCTGATGGTATGAATAATGAGTTAAATTGGTAGAACTTTGAAAGGTCCACCTTTTTGTATCTATTTTCGATAGCATTTTCCTCTAAATGTGAGGAAGGCACCAACCACCTAAGGGTGGATTTAGTAACGTTTTTTTAGTTAAAGCCATTTTTTTATGTATGCTCATTGAATAATTAGATTTGTTCTCGCTATAATACTTAAATTTCACATCAAATTTGCACAATTTTCCACCCTTTTCCGGTGAGAGTAAGCTGCTGTTCGGCAATGGCCCGCAAAGATCTGTGACGGGCGCACATGCCACCACGCCACGCGTCCACGAGAGGCCACACAAAAGCATCAACCCAACGCTCGTCGATATCAATATATGCGTACAAAGCGCCACCCCACCCCCCCTTTCTTGTTGGGGGAAAAATCTGAGGTGGGAGAGGGTGAATTGAAAAAAAGGTGCTTTCGAAAGCATTTTGCCGCGCCAAAGCGAATTGAACGTAATTGGAAATGTAAATAAACAAAATCGAATTCCAAAACTTGGTGAGCTTTGCGGTTTTCTTTTGGAGCTCGGGCCCGGGTAAAGAATCTGCCAGTTTTGAAAGCTTCGGGATGCTGTTTTGTGTGAGCTTCATTTCGATGGGTGGTTATCTGATTCCGCAGGATTTTGGTTGTCGGGTTGTTGCGGGGAAGGTGGATTACATGGCATGCGGTTTTTGTTGGTGTTGTTGAGAATGAGGTAATCAATTGGGTTAAATGTTACATGGTCAAAGAAGGAACGTATTAAGTTTGAAAGAAGAAGTGGATTTTTTTCAGTATAAATAACTTACCCTATTTAGATGATAAATTTTACTCTACAATTTGTCTTTTAGAAATGGTAGGAAATAAAAGCTGTACTTCACTTTTTGAAAAGAAGATTTATGTGAATTTTCTCATTCTTTGTTCTTTTAAAAGGGCAGTCCTTGAAAATATTAGCAACAACAGAAGTATTTCCTCAAGTTTTAAGGTGAAGCAGTGATCATTATTGAGGAAAATTGATCATCAAAAATATAGTTTTTCATGACAAATAACTTATTCCAGAACAAGTATTTTCAACTTTTGAATAAATAGATTACCATTGAATTTGCCTTTAAAATGTAATTTCTAGCGCTATTCAACTTGAAACACTATTTCATGAAGTCACAATTCAAGGTTATAAAATATTTGGAGCATGTTTTGCCTTCCTCACTGAGGTAAGGCTATAATCCTGCTCTAAAAATGAACTTTGTATAAAAACGTCGTAGACCCACCTTCATGTATACATATCGACTCAGAATCGAAAACTGAACAAATGTCTGTGTGTATGTGTGTGTGTATGTGTGTGTGTATGTGTGTGTATGTGTGTGTGTATGTATGTATGTGACCAACAAACTAGCTCATGTTTCTCGGCACTGGCTGAACCGATTTGACCCGAACTTGTTGCATTCGACTTGGTTTAGGGTCCCATAGATCGAGTTTTATACAGATTGAAGTTTCGATAAGTAGTTCAAAAGTTATGCATAAAAATGTGTTTTGACATATATCTGGATCTGACTTAAATGTATGTAAACTATGTCCGGATCCACCATCCGACCCATCGTTGGTTAGGTTATCAAAAGATCTTTCCAACGAGTCCAAAACATTGATGATCTGGCAACCCTGTCTTGAGATATGGCCACTTAAGTGATATTGATGTACTTTTTGGAAGCAGGATCTCATTTAAATGTATGTAAACTATGTCCGGATCCACCATCCGACCCATCGTTGGCTAGGTTATCAAAAGATCTTTCCAACGAGTCCAAAACATTGACGATCTGGCAACCCTGTCTCGAGATATGGCCACTTAAGTGACATTTATGTACTTTTTTGAAGCCGGATCTCACTTAAATGTATGTAAACTATGTCCGGATTCACCATCCAACCCATCGTTGGTTAGGTTATCAAAAGATCTTTCCAACGAGTCCAAAGTATTGATGATCTGGCAACCCTGTCTCGAGGTATGGCCACTTAAGTGATATTTATGTACTTTTTCATTCCGGATCTAAAAAATAGATGAAATTTTTGTACAATTCCATCATATCAGTCATTGTTGGTAATAAGTGAGGAAGGCTCCAACCACATATGTGGATTAAGTTAGTTTTTAAAATATGGTTGCATTCTTCGGGTAAATTTCATATGATACGAAGTTGTTTTTAATCATTTTTCATGGTTTCAATTATGGTTTAATTTAAGTTATATGGTTATATGGCCTAATTAATTAATTAGCTTAAAAAAATTTTCATAGTGTTAAAGTGGTTGGAATAAAACAATATTTTATTTATATTTAACCCTCTAATGCTTTTGGTTGCTCACGTCCCAAGTAACATTTTTTCCCAGGAGTTCTACAAGAGCTCTTCAAGACAGTTACAGCATAGCAGTTTGGACCGCGGTAGGATAAAATTCTTTTCAAGTACTCTTCCAAACTCCTGAAGTTAGGTACTTGGGGTGCTTTATAAATTTAGTAAAAACATACAGTAATTTCTCGAATACTTTTAAACAAATTCTTATTGAACAACTCTTTTTGAATAATTTAATTATATCAATTCAATTTTCAACCAATAAACAAAAATGTCAAACAAATCTGAATTTTAATACTGCCGAGCTTCCGTGGCCGTGAGGTTACGGGTTTCGCCTTGTAAGCGGAAGGTGATGGGTTCGATTCATGTCTGGCTCGGCAAAGTCAGATCCCTTCAAAGAGTAATTCTACTCACTGGGAATACTGACCGGTAGGGGATGGGTTTTGACTAGCGGCGTGCTGGGTTTTCAATCCAAAGGTCGTGAGTTCGATTCTCGTACCGGGATGATGAAGTTTTTTTTAAATACTGACCGGAAGAGGTGAATATATATGAATGATATAACAAAAAAGTCGTTGTAATAGGTTGTCGAAAATAAAATAGTTTATGTTCAATCCATAATAGCGTAATTTTTGTTACCCAACATATAAGCAAACAATATTCCTAAATAATGAATAAATTAATATTATCTGAATTAAGCCTTGACATATAATTTACAGAAAAGCTAATAAGTTCAATATGAATATGAAGGTTGAAATGAATTAAATTCTCTCATAATTATATTTTGTATAATTTCCAAACATTGATGCCAAAAAGGTAGGAAAATGTATACTTTCGCTTGTATTTCGGGAATTCCCGGGAAATTTACAAATTTCCCGGGAAATGGGAAATATTTTTTTCCGGGAAATCCCGGGAATTCCCGGGAATTTTTTTCCCGGGACGGAAAATTGGACGCTCTAGGTGCACTTTATCAACATTTCAATAAAGTACTTTTTGATTGCAAATTTGATTTTACATCGAAAAATGATGTTGACTTTTTTTGCGACCAATATTTCGATTTTTTGAAAAAAATCTGTATTGATTCAAAAATTCATATCTCTGTCGAAGATTTTTTGCACAACCTGGAAATTTTTGAAAAGTTGGCATTTAATGTTCTCTTAAACATATCAAAAAATAAAAAAAAAGTTTTTTATTACAAATCAAGTTTTAGTGACAAAAAGTAAAAAAAATCACCAATTTTTTTTACCGTGTATCGTTTTTTCCAGTGTAGATATTGTTTTCGATTTTTGCAAAATTAATTATTGATTTCTTACCTGGGCAGCTTCAAAAATATTCTTTGAATTCATTTATTAATTTTAGTATATTAGGCCGTTGCGAATATTTTTAAAAGTTTATGTCACCCCCTTCTAAATCGGTTCAAAAAATCAGGAGGCAGAAAAAATAAGTTTTCATAAAACTTCAAATTTTTGACGGAATTGTGAGTTCAAAGTTGTTTGGCCCTGTTTAAATGATTTTTTTTAGATCAAAGAGCACGTGTGCCCCTCGATTTGAGCTTGGCAGTCATTTAAGTAATTTTTTGTTGGTCAGTGTTATCAATGCTCCAATGTTGACCAAATATACACCAAAACTGCAAACAAAATAAAAAAATGGAAAACACCGTAAAAAATGGTAATATCCGGGAGTGGTGATAGGTTTTGCGTTTCAACCAACCAAATTTTCGATCCTCCAAAAATTTATATTTTGGTTTACTGTGTAGCACTTTTTATTTTGAATGCTATAGAATTAAAAGATCAAGAGATAGAAATTTGGTGTCTTCTGAAATACTGCCAAAAAAAGTTTTTATTTACTTTTACTAGTATCTACATAATCAAAAAACGTATCATTTTATACTGATCTAAACTCCTTATTATTGAAAAATCGGCTATTTTGCTAAATCAAGTACATATTTCGAGAAAAATCCGTAACGAAATCTAGTATCCGTAACGAAATCTTCATCCATAAGAAAGAATGGGAAGTTAGCCCTTTGTTTTTTTTGCATCAGCAGCTAATACTAAACTCGATTTTGACTAATGTGGATAATAGCCTATTTTCAATGATCAGCAGTTAAGTTCCTTTGATACCAAAGCTCTACAATGCTTCCTCGAAGCCAAAATATAAAATAAGATTGTTCGGTTTGATTGCATTTTTCAGGAGATTACTCAAATTAGATTATTGAGGTACTGATGTGCAAATGTACCAAGCTGTTTGCCAAATGTAATGACTGATTGCTGTTCTCGGGAGTTAATATTCCCAATTTGTGCCGGCAACAGCAAATAGCAGCAACATTAGCGAACTGAACCATCACTCAAGTTGCCAAACCATCCAAACATTATTAGCTCCCCCGGGCCTCGGTCTACAAACACCACAACCCGGCCCGTCAAATCTGCGTAACGCATAAACGCAATGTGGCGGATATTTCCCCGCCCGAAGAATGTACTCAATCAATACTCACACTCATCTCGACGTTCGGGTGATCGATGAATATCATCTCGGACTCTTCGCCATCCAGCAGGACGCTAACGGTCTTTTCGCCAAACTCGTCGTCTTCTCCACCATCCACCCATCAGTGTGTGTGAGAGTTGCAAATTGGAGAGCAGACACGCAAAAAAAGAGAGAAGAAAAGAAAGAAGAGTTGTTTGCTTTATCACTTATCACACTGTTTTCTACTCTTTTTTCTTCATTTGTAGTTTGTTAGCTGAAATGTTTGCTTTTGGCGCGACCTATTTTTCACTCTCTCTCTCTCTGGTCAATTCACAACGGACTAATTAATTTACTCTAAAATCGACCAATCTCACGTTATCGTGAGTGTGTACCAGCGGCGGATCGATTCCATATCGAAGTAATTTGTTTGCTCTTACCAAGACTGGCGTCGTATGTGTGCATGTACTCGGACGTCATGAACTGCGACACGAGCGCCGTTTTGCCGACGCCAGAATCGCCCAGCATCACCACGCGGTACCTGTGGCAAGGGGACAAAAAGAAAGATGAAAAAGAAGCAGGTTAACGAGCAAAGGATAAGGATGCGGATAAACAGAGAGCGAAAGGTTTCTCGAGGACGACGACGACGACGGCGGAGCTTGGATTGCATCGAAGATGCTTGCTTCTGGAGTTGGTACGCAATCGAGAGATGAAAAGAGCTTAACTTTCTTCTTGCCTCTTGTTGGGAAAAGTACTTGAAGGAAAACTTTTCAAGAACAGTTGATATTTACTGTTTTGCATTTCAACAAGCAAAGGATTTCACAACGCTGTGTCGGAAATGAAAAAAAGCAGATCATATTTTTAATTTAGTCTATTGAAAATTTATATCGAAAGTAATATAATCTTAACCCGTCCAATTTTTTCGATTTTTTTTAAATTTTTCTCGTGTTTTGGAGTTTTGAGCAAATCTTTTTCTGCAAAAAACTTTTTTCTCTTGTTTTATGTTTTTCTTGTTTCCTTTTTAGTACTTTAATTTGCATTCATCTTGTTTAGTGTATGTTTGTTTCTGATAGTATTCCCAAAAGATAGCCTCGGTTTAGCACCGCATATGGGGGATGCAAAACCGAGGCGTACATAACAGAAGCACAGGCTATAATTCTATGAAAAATCATCCGAACTTGATATCAGCTATCAATTATTAGGGGAGAGTGGGGAGACTTGATCCCCTTTTTTTGTATCGCACATAACTCTGACAATTTCTCACAATACTATGATCTTTTTGCATGAATTGAAATCTTAAACATTCAACTATGTTTGGCTGATAAGGGTATTCAATCAGATAAACTCTTCGAATAATGCCAAGCGTTTTAAAAATTTTTTTTTAAACCGGCATTTTCAAAATGTTGGGGGTAATTTGATCCCCCTTTCAACATTTTGAAGAAATCTTAAGCAAAATGTTTCTTATTCATCCAAACTTTCAATTTTCTATAAGATACAGCAATTTCACATTAAACCTGTACGTTTGTGTTCAACATATAACAAGTTTAGCATGTAAAATATTTAAAAACTTAAAATTTTCTTTTTTAGACCAAAATTGAGCATGTTTACAAAAGCTGGTAATTTTTGTTTACAAAACTTTTGAAAAATGGTTCAAACTGCAGTTAGTTATGTACAACTATACTAAAGGAAACTATGTACGAAAACCCAGCCAAATTATTTAATCTTGAGGCTGATTCCAGTGACTGTAAAAATGCTGGGATCAAATCTCCCTAAACGCACTTTTTTAAACAATTGATTGTAAAAATAGTATGACGATAAATTTAACGTCAAATGCGTAAGGGTTTTGGAGTTGATATGTTTATCAAACAATTCATGTATAAAAAATATTTTTTTGAATAATTTTTGAGTGTTTTCTATACTTATCAAAACAAAGAAAAAAGATCTCTTGGAAGTTTTTTGCAGCACTTCTTAGAAAAATGTGTGTAACTCAATCTAAACATTTTTTAATTTTTTTCTTTGTTTTCTACAATGAGTTTTAGTCAATTTCGCACAACTTTCTAGAACAAAGCTAATTGTTTTACCCACATGCTGACGAGATACAGGCTTGGGATCAAGTCTCCCCGGGGATCAAGTCTCCCCACTCTCCCCTACTATTATTACATTTCCACAATAATTCGTATTTTTTACATACATTTTGGAAGTAAAATTATTTTAAATACTAGTACTAGTACGTTTTTCGAAATAATACTCATTATTTTTTTTTTTAAATATGGGTATGAAATGATTGGGATATTTTCATACATTTCGAAAATAATAATACATTTTTTTGAAAATACTTTAAAAATTTCACAAAACTACGTATTGAGCATGAGCATGAGCATGGTTGACTGCCAATGAGCTGCTACTCCGTTATTGACAGATCAGCTCAAGTTAAACAATGAATCAAAAATGATCAGTGGGAGCCAACCATCCGTTCACTGTTTAACCCCTGAAGACCCCGACTTTATTAGTCAATACCGGCGCCCTCCCAAGAAGCCTGCAGTTCAACGAAAGGGAGGAATGTTAGTCCGATAGTTGAAGTTGCAGACTCATCAAGCACATAGTTTTTCGCTATATACTTGTTGATATCGCTTGAGACCGTTGAATCCACAGCATCTCCTTCAAGCATCACGTGATTAATATTTTTTTGGGTTAGTAGGATAAGGTATTGGCTTTTCGATGCCTCCCGAGCTATGACGCTATGGGGAAGACTTTCATAACAGACCCGTCGGCGAGCCTTCCGAGCAACGATACTATGGGAAGGTCTTTATGGTTAACACACAAAATCACTCACACACAGTTATTTTGCTCCACTATTCACTCAACGATCCAAATTGTCAGTGCGTCTTTCGATCATTATATAGAAATGGCTTTTTCACCGCAAACAAATAAAACCTTATTCGAAAAATTTAAACACAATTCACCCGACGCCGTGCCTTCCGATCAACGTTGATATAGAAAGGGCTTTGAAAATCACAAAACAATTAATTATGTTTACAAAAGCACACAAAATCGATCGACTCTGTCAAGCCCCACCGCCCGCAAGCAACACACACAATTCACGACAAAAGGCACACAAAAAAAATCACTTTTCACTCCGAATATTTTTTACGACCACGCGCTCCCTTTACAAATTATGCACTCACCCCATATGAACAGCGGCACAAAACACACAAAAAAATTAACCTGAATAATCACGACTTCGCGTCCCCACTTCCAGCGCACCAATCAATTTCACAAAACTACGTATTTTCGAAATAGTACTCAAAATTTTAGTATTTTACCATAGGGGTATCAAATGGTCGGAATTTTTCATACATTTCTCTGGGGGTGAGATTGGGTCATGCAAAAAAATGCAAAAAATTGTATGACCCAATCTCACCCCCCAGACCCAATGTCACCCATTCTAAAAATTTTCAGTTTTTCAGTTTTTTTTTCAATATGGGTCAAATGATCTGAAATCTAATTTAGATTAGATCTGATTAGAATATGAGTCAAATTTTCAGAAATGAACTATTTCATTAATAAAAAAAATAACACAAACTTTTTAAAATACCTAAAAAATCATAAAACTACTTATTTTCAGAAAAAAATCTTAAAATTACAGCAATTTACAATATGGCTATCAAATGATCGGGATTTTCCATACATTCCATTCACAACACCATTTTTTGCAAATATTGATTTTTTTCACAAAGCTTGGTATTTTCGAGAAAATTTCAGAAAATAGTTTTGTAAAAAAATTGAATATTTTCATAAATTTGTATTACCACTTTTGAAATATACAAAAAAAAAATCCGAACATTTGACACCCACATTGTAAAAAAACTGAAATTTCAAGTATTTTTTCGAAAATACGTGGTTTTACACGCCACAAGGCTTCAAAAATTTGTTCAATATTTAAAAAAATGTTTGAAAAATCCCGATCATTGATATCCATGTTACAAATACAAAAATTTGTAGTATTTTTTTCGATAATGCTTTGTTTTGTAATTTTTTTTTAATATTTTCAAATATTTGTGTGATAACTTTCGAAATGTATGAAAAATCCCAATCCCCACATTGCAAAAAAACTGAAATTTTGAGTACTTTTCCGAAAAAAACGAAGTTTTCTGATATGTTGGCAAGCCTTCAAAAAATTTGTTTATTATTTTCGAAATGTATGAAAATATCTCGATCATTTGATACCCATATTGCAAAAACAATTATTTTGACTATTTTTTGAGAAACATTGCGTTTTCAAAACATTGGAATAATACTTCTTTAGTGAAAATTTTCATGTAATTATAACTACAATGGATAACTATAACATATATTTTTTTCCAAACTTCAGGATGATTTTCATAGAATTATAGCCAATGTCTCCCATGGAGCCAAATTCCCATAAGCTCTGTGCTTCAAATAAGCGCTGGGCCGTGCTTAACCGAGGCAGCTGTACGAATCGAAACCGGGGCAGTGCAATTACCAAGGCGTGCACAACCGGGGCAAGACTGTGGGACCTTTAAAAAAACTCTAGAAATTTCAGATAAAATGTGAATAATTTTGATACGGCTTCGATTTCAATTTTAAATGCAATAGGAATTGATAATAGTATAAACAAAACATGCTGAAGAATTATTGGAAAATTGTGATTTTTTAACAATCTTGCCTAAAATTTATATAACTTATGTTAAAAGGTTTATAAATTTAGCTAACTAAATAAAAACGTTTAACTGAAAACTAACATTTGAACACTTTATATCTGATCTTAAAAAGAAAATAATATGACTATCAAAGTCAACCCGGAATTGAGAAATTTGATAAATTTAATGGAAATTTTCAAAAAATCTAACTAATTCCATCTATTTTAAAATATTTCTGCAAATATCGAGGATTACTGTGCATATACAACTTTTCAACCTCTTTTGCTCACGTTATATGCTCTTAATCGTTGTAATAAATTGCTTAACCACCTTGAAGAACTAGAAAATTGATCTGATAAAAAAAACATACGACGTTCTCTAAGCCTTATAAATAGTGGTGGCAAAATGGTTCAGCATCTATTAGAAGGAATTTCCTTGAAATGAATCAGTCAGCAATATTAGTTTGCGCGTTGGCAGTTTTGCTGGCTCTTTTCAGTGCCGCTTTAGGACTGGTTGGTAAAACTTCTGATTATGAGACTGCAATAAATTTCATTTATTTTTGAATTTCAGGACCCCTGTGAGAGCACACAAAGGTAGTCAAACGCAACGAAAATTTCAGTTTACTGATTGTTTAAGTATATAAATTTGTTTCGTTTTCAGTCGCAATTATGTGGAAAGGAAAGGCTAACAATATGTTACGAATATTTTATTCCGTTTAAACCGATGCAAATATTTTTTTAAGTTCTTATTCCTCGAGTCAACGAAAAAAAAAAAAAATAATAATGAGGTAAAATACAAGCCATGGTTTCAAAATTTCGTTGACAAAAGTGTTCTTGGAAATCGGAATCGTAAAAATAAATAAAACTTGTTGACTTTTGAAGTTGCGTATTTTTTTTACGAAAATTTTGGTACCCTAACATGTATACTGCCCAGGATCGCTTAAATGTCCCATATGCAAAAACAGCAAGCTGAGAAAAACGCAAGGGAAGTTTGTCCCACACATAAGGCTACGTGTTAAGTTTTCACGAAAAAACCGGATTTCCTCTTGATTTCTAGAATAAAGTACTGGATGTTATAGGCTCTTTTGAAAGAGCACACGATTTTGAACAAAACTGCATCAATAACTCAAAAGTGATGAAAATGCATATGGGACATTTATGCGATCATGGGCAGTATAGGTCATCGCTAAAATTTTCAAATTATCGCAGTTTTAGTGAAAAAAAATGATTTTTTCCTGTTTTCGTCATTTTTCCATTTCGGCGCGTCAAAACCCCCAGTTTTTATTTTCAAAAAATCGTACCGCAGAGTATTGAAAACATAACTTCACTATTTTTTGATATATTATGTGAAATTTTCCGAGGAATTCTATAAAAATATTTTCAGACATAGGCCCTTTGGTCCCAAGACCTTCGAATCAACATTTTAAGTTTTCTTACGACCTTTTCAAATGTTAAGCGTGATTTTTGAAACTTCTTACTATTTTCCCCAAATATCCAAACTAATCACCTTTCTTTTGCGTCTAGGTCAGCTAAAATCGGATGAAATGGCGCGGAGATATGATTTTTTGAAAAAAAGTGATTTTGGCGAAAATCGACGAAAATTGCCATTTTCGGACCACCCTAACAAGGCTTAGGTCACCCTAATGGCCAAACAAAAAATACGGGTCGAATCATTTCGGCCAGAAACCCCAAGAAAATTTTTGAGCCCGATCGGGGAACTTTTTTTTCGAACCATGCTGTTTTCGTGGGGAATTGCTGTATTCCGAGATACGATTTTTTGAAAATAAAACTTTGGTTTGTCGACGCGACACGCGCAAAAACGGGAAAATTACGAAATCGACAAAAACAATTTTTTTTTCACTAAAACTGCGGAATCTTAAACATTTCAGCGTTGACCTGCACATATTTGGGTACCAAAATTTTCGTAATTGAAACTTTTACCCTTTCGTTTGCGCTTAAGACAGCTAAAATCGGTTGAAATGGTGCGGAGTTATGATTTTTTTTGGAAAAAAATAGGGTTTTTGCAAAAACCGACGAAAATGATCATTTTTCACTCTAATGACCAAACATAAAAATACAGGTCTAATTATTTCGGCCAAGGAACCGAAAAAATGTTTTCGTGAATAATTGCCGTATAAATGTAGGAATTATGCTGTTAGAAATTGGCTTAAGTGAAAATTGTGTTTAGAAAATCTACTCAATTTGATCCTTTAATTTGTAACAGTTTAAAATTATTATGCATGCTTCGACAATCTGATGTCGAATTGTTTTTATAAATAATTTAAATTTCATTATATTTAAAACATTGAGGGCAGGAAAAAGCAAGAATAAATAGTTCAACACAATTTCATAGTGGATACTTGTTTCGGTGAAGTACCAGGCAACTCCACCGCCAGATCAATCCCCTCGAAAAAGCAAACCTCACTCCAAACCGAGATTCCTCCCGTTTGAAGTGGTTTCGCATGTTTCAAAAAGGAGCTGCTGCTGCTTGGCTGGGCTGAGTAGTATCGGCTTACCTGGTCGGGATGGGTTCGCTGTCTTCCTCGTCGCCCCCAACCGGCGAGGACGGGAGTGAGTCCACCGTGGCGTATCCTCCCCCGCAGCAGGATCCGTCGAAGGGGGAACGTTCGCTGGCGCTGGAATTTGAAAAGAGAACAAAAAGAAAAAAAGAGCATAAAAAGTTGAGGTATTTACATTGAATCATCATCAGTGCCAAACCAGCCAACGCGCCGCCGTGGCATTTTTCGAAAAAAAGGGGTGAAATTGAAGCAGCATCTCACTTGCCAGGGGAAGCATCATAATTGAAACAGTTGCGAACGTTGAAGTTGAAAAGGTTAATCAAATAAATGAGCTGCCAAGTGGTGGTGCTCATTCGACTGATGCCTGATGATAATTATGATGCCTGTACTCATTCAGCATTTTCACCGCGAGTGATGATGATGTTCCTTTTTCCAAGAAATTTAATTAATTATGTAATAATCAGTCTTTGGTGTGTTCGCGAGGAGGGGAGGCGTTTTGAGTTATGGCTGATCGCATCGTTTGACGCTCTCAGGCATTATCAGGCTTGAATTTAGGGGAAAAGTTGTGATTTCCGGTGGGAAATGGATGGAATTGTGTGAAAATGTTGTGGTTAAAAAAAACGAATATTGATGTATCCGAAGCATAATAAATTACTGTCGATGTTATTCTGGAAATATACAGGTATTGTATTTCAATTTGTATTTATTTTTTGTAAAGCTTTATTTCGAATTCAATTTTTAATTAACATAGCAATGGCACGTGAATAGGCTCATTTTCATTTCGTGTACCGTCATCAGGGGTGAGTTTGGGTCATACAAATTTCTGCATTTCTGTATGACCTAATCTCATCCCTCAGACCCAATGTTACCCCTGATGACGGTAATAAATATTTCCAGAACTCGTTAAACCCGTTTTTATAAATACACTTTTCATCAAGGTTTAAGGGATTACAAACATGTAGAAAATCACAAAATTTTATATTACAGGATATTTGATAAATCCACTCAAAAGATGTTTATTAATCACTCCTGAAAGTTTCATGAAAATATTTTATGATTAAACTGAGTAAGAGACGATTTAAGTGAAAAAAATTGCCATGCACAAGGCGGGTTGTCAAACTTTGTTGGCGTTTTTCTCTAAACCCCGAGTTGATTTACGGGTGCCAAGATATCTCGAGATGGGATGGACCAAATTGGCTGAAATTTGAGGTGAAGACTCTCAAGATGTATCCCGTGTGCATGATGAAGTCCAATTTTTGAATTAAGCTTTTTTAAAAAATACAAAAATCAAAAACTAACTTTTTTTTTATATGAAAAACACAAAAATATTTTTATAATTTTTTTCTGACTTTCTATTTATTATCCAACGCCTCTTCTAGACCGTAGTTTAATAAAATGCATAGGTATTTTTTTAAGACTTAAATTTTACTTTTTTCAATTCGTTTATCAATATGTCACATTCGATCGGGTCCTAAAATTAAGCTTAAATTGACGATATTATTGTTCACAACGAAAAAGATTTTTTTTTTCTGTGAAAAATGAACCTTTGTGCGACCACAAATGATTTGAAATGGATTTTAATTAAATTATCAAGAACTAACTCCGCGACCCTTCTTGACAGAAAGCATCTTACTTGACAGCTAGTTCCAAGGGGAGCATAGTTGATCAAATCTAGCAAAACAATGTAATTGTCTGTCCTGCTCGTTTCTAACGTAAACATCAACTTACGTGAGAAGGATAGACTCTTTAATTACTCATCAACATTGGTCCATTTACATTGTATTGTATGATATGTTGTTGTAAATTTATTTTAAAAAACTTTACTTGATCCACCTTTAGGTGGTTGGTGCCTTCCTCGCATATTTTTATCAAAATATCTGAGATCCAGCCTCAAAAAAAGTTTATTATATACATTAAAGTACTTATAGTTTTTGATAGGGTTGTCAGATCTTTAATCTTTTGGGCTTGTTGTAAAGGTCTTTTGAATACCTATCCAACGATGGGTCGGATAGATTTGGACAACTTTTTCATCAAAATATTTGAGATCCGGCCTAAAAAAGTGTATAAATAACACTTAAGTGCTCATAACTTTTGATGGGTTTGTCAGATCTTCAATCTTTTGAACGCGTTGGAAAGGTCTTTTAAATATCTTTCTAAAAATGTATAGCATGGCGGCACCCTTTTTACAATCTTCGACAGATTAGCGATTTTACGTTTTTTTAGCATAACTTTTGAAGTAAATAATAAATTCACAATTTCGTAATTCTTATAGCCTGGTAGAATTCAGGAGTACTACATATAGTTTATTTTGATGTTGTTTGATATTATAACAATGGATTTATCTGGAAATTTCCTCAATCATTAAATACTGACATTGCAAAGACATAAAATCTTTTGAAACATACATAGTTTGAAAAACTGTATGAGACATTTGAATTAACTTGAGACTTGTGAAAATGTTGAGTAAGGGAAGGTGGGGCAAGACGACCATATGGGGCAAGAGGAACAATCGCTCGTACGGCCGTAATTTTTACAATTTTGATTATTTCCAGTATGAGGAATTGTTGCTAGCAATGCAATTAGCTGATTCTACTACCACATAACCGCCAAAACGACGTAAACGCCACGGGGCATAAGATTTAATAAAGTTTTGTTCAAAACCTTTGTTTTCTAATAATATTTGGAAAGTACAAAATAAGGCTTAGGGTTTGTTTTAAGGCTCATTTTACCAAAGTGCTATTTTTCCTAGATCAGTAGTGTCCCAACCAATGACATGCACCTATTACAAAGTATGATTTAACTTTTGGTTATTTTTGTTGAGAGCTTATAAAAAATCTTGTTCAGGTGGGGCAAGTGTACCATTTGGATTTTTAGTATAGAAAAAATACGAATTGCTGCAACAACATGTTTTATTGGGAAATAAATACATGAAAGTACTTAAAAACTAATAAACAATTGTTAAAAAAAATTGTCCAGACAAAATATGGAGATATTATGAAAATTTACTATTTATCATCTAAGTTATATTTTTTCGTAAAAACGATGAAATTTTTAGTAAAATATTATTATTTAAATTTAAAAATGCAAGAAACCTTTCAAATATATTCTAATCTGATGGATCTAAGTGATAACAGTTCATTTGTTAGCAAATTAACATGTTTTTTCATGCATTGTTCCTCTTGCCCCAACGGGTTGTTCGTCTTGCCCCACTAGTTGAGTAGAACGTACTGAAAATCAAAAATTTGAAAATCATTTTTTTACATTAAAAAACAGGATTTTTTCAAAACTTGTTCTAACAAAGTTTTAGTCAAGACCTAGAATAAGATGATTATAATAAAATCCGACAGATTTTTTAACTTTTTAATGGGTTTTATCGAGCATTTTCTTTAGCTTGTTACACTTGCCCCACTTTCCCCTATTTTCTATAAAATTTGCTTGATTTGTTACCAAAAAAGACTTGTTAATTTTTTCGAGAAAACTTATTTCTATGAAGTTTTTTAAAGCATTTTCACTGTCGATGTCTTTCATAAGTTCCTGATCCTTTAATACCCATTTAGTCCAGACTCGATTATCCGAAGGCCTTGGCCAAATTTCGCTTCGGATAATCGAATCACAAAAATAAATTTTTCGTTGCCTTATTTGTTTTTGTTATTTGCAATATGGATATCAAGCGAAGCTAAGTTTTGTATGCATTTACACTTCATTAGGGTTTTTTTTGTAAAAAAACTAAAATTTTCTCAAAATGCCGTATTTTATAAAAAAAAAAACAAATTTGCATGGTTTGCCACATGCGTAAAAGAGGTTTTGGGTGACTCACCACACATAACCTTCGGACGCTTAGAAATGAGCAGAAACTTGCAACAGAGCCTACAAAATACCCGGGGGTCGTCATACATTTGTTATACATTATCACATTATTAGACTTTTTCACTAAATTTTTGACAAAATACCGTTGCATATTTTGAAAATTTGAATATTTTTGAATAATACGGTATTTTGAGGAAATTTTAGTTTTTTTTCAAAAAAAAAAAAATAATAATAAAGTGAAAATGCATACAATATTTCACTTCGTTATAGTAAATTATAAAAAAATGAGTTCGTTCGAAAAAATATGGTATTTTGTGATCAATTTTGAATATTTAAACTTTGAACCCTACTACATCTTTACAAAGTATATTCTTAGTAAAAACAGTAAAAATTTGAAAGGATTCTTATTTCATTTGTGTACTTTGTATACTCTTGGTGGGTTGATTTTGTTTTTTTAATTAAAGTAACTAAAATGCCATGTTTGAATTTGTTTTTAACGTTCTGAATTTTTGAAATTTGTTGTCTAATAAATACTCACCGACTAGCCGTGGAATTGACGCTGGTATTACTCTTCGAACGTCGCGATATAATCGAATCGCCACAGTTGACCACGGTTCCCTTGCTGATCGAAAAGTGCCTCAGCCGGTACAGGTCGTCACTCTGGCGCGGGTTGTACGGCCGCTCCGGCAACGAGCACACACGGGGCCTCGCGTGATCCGGAACTGTTTTTTTTTTGGGGAGGAACGGTGATTAATTTTTTGAAGCTTGATGAACGCGCAATCTAATTCTCACTTGGCAGCTCGAGAAAGTTTGATGTCCTCCGTTGGCGTCCCCGGGCCGACGACTGGAACGCAAGCGGACCGACGTCCTCGTTCGAGAACACGGACGTGTTGGAGGCCCCACTTTTGACCGAATCACGTGACCCCTTCCGGCTGGCCAGCAGGGCCAGGCCTTTGTGGCTGCTTCGTCGGCGTCCCTTCCGTGCGCCGGAACCGGGGCCGACTCCACTGCCACCGCCTCCGGACATTTCGGCCGTGGTCTGGGTCAGGTCACTGGTCGATTTGTGATAGTGCAGTGACACCACGCTGTCCGAGCAGGTGCGGTCCAACGTCGAATGGGAATTGCGGAGGACCTGTGATTTCGGGAAGTGATTGTCAATAACACGTGCTCCAGAGTGTGTAAGAGAGGCTTTGTATGTACCGTAAACCAGATCAACTTTTGAAATGTTTCAATGAAATGAAAATAATAACAAATATGCAACAATTGTTACAAAATTCTAAAAATATTCCACAAAAAAAAAATATTTTTTCTAATGACACATACAAAATAACTCCACTCCACGGTACCAATCTCCGGTAGTTGTAAATCAATCACCTCCCCCACCCCAGAACCAACTCACCTGGTAGCCTGGATTGGACGTGATGTTGATCTCGCTGTTGAGCTGGCGGCGCGAGTGCCGCGGTGAACGACCCCCCACCACCGGTGACTTTGCCCTTGAACTGTGCGGCACGGGTGCCGTGGTCGTGGTGGCCGTCCCGGTGCCGGTGACCGAGGTGGACACTGTGACCGCCCCCGGCGAGCTACAGCTGGCTGCCCCACCGGAACCGTCCAGGAATAATGGTTCACTGGGAAGAGGCAAAGTAGGAAAATATTTGAGCAGACATAAAAAAAACCGGAGGACGGATGAAGGGGCGGATCTTACTTTTCGAGAGAATTTTCCGGCGTTTTGCTGGGATAAATGCGTTTCTTTTTGCGATCGATGTCGTGATTGTCGAGGGATATACTGTTGGAAAAGTCCTCCTTGGACACGGTTGGGTAACAGTACTCGAAGCGTTTTCCTGGTGAAATCAAATTATACATAATTAAAATACCACCAGTTTGGATAAAAACGCCTATTTAGAAGGACAATGAATGCATACAAAAAAAATCGATAAGTCTGATATTTGGTACCTTGGAAGAAGGGCTCTTTCCCCAGATTTTGCGGGGAGCGTTGAAATATTTTGGCGTGGGTCCAGAGCAACCTTTGAAGATTTTTTTTTTCGATTTTATAGGAGTTGCTAAAAATCGATTCATGTAAATATCCATATAGTTTATAAACAAATGTTAAATTTAAGTCGAAGGCCTAGCCCTCGCATAATATTTTTTTTTAAATGCAGCTATCCGAGAAAACTTTAAATCCTAAATATTTGATTTTTTCCATATGCAGACGTCTCATTGCTTTTGTTAGGATCAAATTTAATATCTTGGTGATTTTTTTTAGATAGTTCAAAAATTTTGTAGAGGTTTTAAATCGGCCGAAAAACATATTTTGTTTCAAATTCAGATCTTTGTATGGCTAAATCACAGCATTTTAGAGTCCACTTTCCCAACTTTAAAAAAGATAATTAAAAAAATCTCAACTATTCGAAAAAAATATAATCATGAGCTATTCTTTGGAATTTTGCTATTGATGAACACTCGTATTTTTTTTTAAATGTCTCAAATTTTGCCAAAAAATTTGGCAAACTGATTTGAGGAGTATCTTGAGATTTTTCCAGATCGGTTTGCTGTCATCTGCATGGTTGTAGTCATAGGTAAGAAGAATTCGAAAACAAAATTGGCAATGCTCTTAAATTAACGTTTATATTTTGTATTCAACACAAAAATTAAAACAAAAACAAACAAATTCAAGTACAAAAAACACAATTTTGAATTTTATTTATATTTCTGTATATTTTTCAAGACAATTAGGCTGGTACAAATATTTTTAAAAGTTTTGTCACCCCCTTCAAAATTGGCCCGAAAAATCAGGGGGAAAAAAAATTTTAAAATAAACTTCAAAATTTCAATGAAAATTCAAGGGCAACCAGCTGAAATCAAATTAAAATACATTCTCCTGCGTTTAAAATCATTTTTAGCATGTTTGGGTTTATCAAAAAATCAATTATTTGAAAATTTTCGATGCAAAATCTTTTTTTTCGATACAATTTTTGTTTTTGTCAGATCTTAGATTTTTTGAAAACTAATGATTGCAAAACAACTGAACTAGTGTAAAATGCATTTTAAAACACTTTTTTCATTTAAATGTGAAGATTATGGCTTGTTATTTAAATTTTTATATTTTTTTATTTTTTGCCCCTCCCCTTGACCTCGGCCAGGGCCGAGGGACAAAAACTTTTTTAAATATTTGCATCGGTCTTAAAAAAGAAAAGAAACCCTTTCTTCCTGTAGCGATTCACGCTTGACCGCCCCTACAAAAAAACACCTGAAAAGATCGTTCTATTTCTGTCATATTCCTATCATTCGAAAACAATAAAGATTGGCCTGATGGTTGCTTATATATTGCATCTGATAGAAAAAAATAATAATTTTTTGAATGTTAAGAAAAAAGCGTTCAATTTTAAGGTAAGATTTTGTCAGCAAATATTGATTTTCACTACCGTCAGTGTGGGTAACATTGGGTCTGGGAGTGAGCTTGGGTTAAACGGATTTGACCATTTCTCAGGTTCTTCTAAATTAAACTAAATTCTGTTAAAAGGGTTGTGTAGGGGACATCTTATGCTGACTTAGCTGAAAAAATCTTGTTCCTAGAACAAATCCTGTTACTTTTAGCAGCTGTCTAAATTTGAAGGTATTTTTTGGCCAAAATTTATCTTTCGAAAAATCCACTTTAAAATATTTCTGTTGGAATATCTCGAAAATAACCCAATTGTTTGAAAATCTGCAATGTAGCATGTCAATACGATTCCCTCGAACTAGAAGCACTATTGAATGACTTGTTTTTATCATATCTTTTTACTTAAGCATCATTTAGTTTCATTTGACCCAATGTCATCTCCTCTAAATGATTTGCATTTAGGTAGAGTTCATCAAATTCAACCATATTTTGGGAAAATGTTAGTAAACTTTTTAAGAACAATTTCACGTTAAAAGATTTTCGATGCTATTTAATTATTTTTTGTATTAAGAAATTACGAGGGGTACATCGTATTTTGAGCCATAGTCACCCCCACTGACGGTATTTCATTTCTGGAGTTTTTTTAAAAGGTCCAAAATGCCAAATTTTATTTTTATTACCGTTTAATGGTTTTGTTAACAAATTTCCACATCACTATTATATTAAAAGGAAACATACGTTATAATTCCATGGAAATGCTTTTCTTGATTTTATAATTGTCTCTTAATGTCTGTTAAATATATATATTTATATGTTTTGCAAAAATAATACGGTATTTAGGTATTTCACATTTTGTCATTAATTTTTAGATGCGGACGACAGTCAGCCTAAGACCTGTATGGATGATTTAATGATGCACATTAAAAAAAAGTTGATCTGACTTTAGCTTAAGTGTCGAAATATCGATTTTTGGTCATATTTTGGGTTTCTAACTATCATGTAAGTCCAACATATAACCAAAAATAGCTACAGTTAAGACTCGATTATCCGAAGCCTGTTTATCCAAAGTTTCCTAAGGTTTGTATAGGACATCGAAAAATCGAATCATGACCTTAAAAAAATTGATTATTTGATTGCCTTTTAAATTTAAAGAAAAAAAATCAATATGTGTCTCCACCATTTTGGCCGCCATCTCGGAATCAAATTTTTTGAATGATTTTGGAGTCAATTTTTAGGGCAGATTCTGATTCAGCAGGCAAAATAACATGGACAAAATCAGGGGGCGACATCCATATCTCAGTTCAGGCAGCTCGACCGCAGCCATCACAAGCTGCCAATTACGGCACCAAAATAAATCCAGAACAAAAGAGAGCTTTCATTTACTGCACCAAAACAAAGCCAGATCAAAAGAACAGCTGTTCATTACGGAGCCATAACAAAGCAACTGCGCACTGTAAAAAATTGCATGCATAAAAATGAAACGAAACTGGTTATTTTTTGAAGTTTAATTTTACCGCAATTTACGTTTAAAATGTAGTGTTTGTTTTTGACATACAAACTACTAAAATTGGGATCATTAGGAACACATCTGGCCGATGACTTCATTAGAAGTTGTACTTTTACGTTTTACTTGACTACTGTGTAATTTGACTTTTACTACAGTAATTCAGAATTTATGTTAAAAAAAAAGATAAATAAAAAAATATTTTTGTTTCTACTGTGCGCAGTTTGCGCGCGATATCAATGTTTACCTTCAAGATGGCTGCCGTTAACATCCCTCTAGGAAAAACATATAATTGAACAATTTTAGAATTTTGTTATTGTGGTCTCATACACTTTTCCCTTGAAAATTAAACTTAATTAAAGATATCTTGAGTTTAAAGAAAAATACCCCTGGGATTTTTTTTTAGCGTTTATAGCGCTAGAACTCCTCTTTCGAATGCAACCTGGCCTGCACCTTTTCGAGATATTTGATTTTTTAATTTGCATCTAGTTTAAAATAGCTGTCCAAAAATAAAAATGTTTGATTTACAGAGCTCTAACAGTGCCTCACTTTTCTCTAAAACTTTGCCCTGACGAAAAAATTCCCAAAAAAATTCCTGAAAAGTTAGATTTTTCAAAATCACCCTTTTCGAAAACCACCCTAATTTTGAAACAATCCAAAACATGCCCTTTTCCATTTGCAACAACTCTAATAACTCAAAAAGTTCAAATAACGCAAACACTTGAATGATCCCAAATGTTCAACGTACGTTCAAACCGCGGACTAATCGCCCCATACTCGTACTGCACCCCGCCGTCACCGTCACCCTCTCCCGTCGTCCCGGATGCCCCGGTGCAGGACGACCCGGTCGCCCCTCCCGTCGGCGTGGTCACCGAGGTCGTCGTGTGGGACGACGCCGACGAGGACTGCTTCCGGCGGCTGATAAACTGGTGGCTGAACTCGAACACATCGTTGTCGTCCTCGGTGGTCTTGATGATTTTCGGACTGGCCGGCAGCGACGTCCGGCTGGGCCACGAGTCGGCGTGGGTCTTTTTGAGGTCCTTGCGCGAGCGCGTTCCCCGGGAGTCCTCCATCGTGTGGCTTGGTTTAGGTCGGTGATTGGATTTTGGTTGGGTTGAGATTTTCAATCTTTTACTTGGCTTTTACATGATTTTTGGCACGTGATTGATGGGAGTCTGAAAAGAAAGTAGAAAAAAATATTGCTCTTAAAATTTGTCTTCAAAAGAGATTCACAAAGAGGAGCCATGTATTTGAGCATCAGGTTGCTCATTAAAATCGACGCCAGGCTGCATTATAAAATAATGAACTTCCCTCCTTTTGACGGATTAGTAAATCAATTCACCGCAACCTAAAAATATCGCCCCTTCGGGAGGGAGAGTAACGACTTTAGGATGACGATAACGACCACGGCCAAGTTTACACTTTTGTCAACAAACGAGAAATTGATAAAACCCTAATCCTGACCCAGACTCCTGTTCGACAGGACCTTCTCCGATTTTCTCTTGTAAATTCGATGTAAAACGAAGACACCGCCACGCTGTAAATTTAATACCAAGCGACATTAATTTTAATTAAATTCTAATTAATGCCAATTTTGCGCGTTCCATATTTCCATCCTTCGAAGCTCGTCCTCGTCAGAAGAAGATGAAAATTGGTCAGAATTCCCGAACGACGCCAAGATGTCAAGGAGAAATAGTAAAAGTCAGCCATGACACGGAGGGAAAAACTCGCACAGAGAGAGAGAGAGAGAGTGAGTGCGAGAAAGCGAGCCCTGTTAATTATGCAAAGTGAACACTGAAAGGAAATCAGGTCCACAAGTGGGAAATTTGTTTTACTCTTGAAGCTTTTGAGCGCGGTCCACCCCCGCAGGGAAACGGTGAGGTTTTTGCCACTCGGATTGTGTCACCAGCCACCGCGGTCGGTCGGTGACGCTGTGCGGATAGAAAAGTGGTTCTCTGGGAGGGCGAAAGGTTGGTTAAAGTTTGAAATTCCGGGTGGTAAGACACACACGTTGCAATAATTTGTCTATAATTCTATACTTTTCTAACTCGACACTTTTTTGGAGGCATTTTTTCCAATAATGGTTTTGAAACTGTTGCTAAATCCATAATTTACAAAATTGTTCGTTCCGGGTTTTTTTATTTCTATAATCATAAGTTTAAATTCAGCGTATCGTTTTTTTATCATGAAATTTTTTATAAATATGTTTGAAAAGAATCTTTGTTAAATAAATCTCATTGTGGACTTGTCTAAATTCAAGTTAAAAACATGCAGGGTTGCCTGAGAAATCCATATAAATTTGGAAGCTGTCCATACAAAATGATATAAGAAGATTCGAAAATCTGTACCTTTAGAAGGATTTTTTTTATCGATTTGGTGTCTTTGGCAAAGATGTACGTATGGATAAGGACAACACTGAAAAAAATCATTCACGGATTTTTTTTGTGATTTTTAATTTACTTTTTGTTACTAAAACTTGATTTGCAAAAAAAAACACTCTTTTTTAGGACATCACACGAAGAAAAAAGAGTTCCCAAAATCGTGAACAAGCGTTCATGAAAATGAGAACCACGAACAAAATGTTCAAATTTCATGGTACGTTTTTCAAAATCGTACCTAGGATTTGAACACTTTGTTCGAGGTTCTCATTTTCATGAACGCTTGTTCACGATTTTGGGAACTCTTTTTTCTCCGTGCATATGCCAACTTTTCAGAAATTTGCAGAATTTTCAAAAAACCTTTGACCTTTGAATTTTTGAATCAATACTGATTTTTAAAAACAAATCGAAATGTTGGTAGCACATTTTTTTTTTATTTCATTTGTCGATGTAAAATCGAATTTTAAGTCAAAAAGTACTTTAAAAAAGAAATGATAAAGTGCACCGTTTTCAAGTTATTGCCATTTTTAAGTAAGTTTTTTTGAAAAAAGTCGCAGTTATTATTTTTTTTAAATTAGTGCACACAGCCATTCCACGTCAAACCGGAAGTCTCAAAATCAAAAGTGCTCCAATTTGGCTCAAATTTGGAGTGGGGGTTCTTTGGCCCAAATAATTAGACCCGTATTTTTTTGTTTGGCGATTAGGGTGGTCCTATCCGAAATAGGGTGGTCCATAAAACTGCGTTTTTCGTCGATTTTCGCAAAAGCCACATTTTTCAAAAAATCATATCTCCGGAACGGCTGAACCAATTATGGAGCGCCATAATTCAAAAGAAAGGTTATTAGTTTGGCTTTTATGGAAAATTATGTTGGGGTCCAAAAAAATAGCTGAATATTTGAAAAGGTCCTATGAAAATTTCTTTTGCCGATTTCAAGGTCTCAAGACAAAAGAGCCCATGTCTGAAAAAAAAATTCCGGATTCCTTGTAATATTATACACAACATATAAAAAATTGCAAATATCCATTAACACGTTTCGGAGATATAATTTTTTTTAACATAAAAACTGGGGTTTTGGACGCGCCGCGCGCAAAAACGGCAAAATGACGAAAACGGGTAAAAATTAACTTTTTCACGGCGTGTTTTCTGGGCAACCTTAAGGAGAAAAAATAGTCATCACTACTTTCAAAAGTGTCTTATAGGAAATTTTCTCAGCTTTCCAATGCTTCTAAGAGCGAAATGTTTCATCGGGAAATTTCTGAGATATCTCAATTTTAATTTTTTTCTTTTAAAATCCTTGATCATTTATTGGAAACTTTTAAATAACAATCCAGGAAACTTGTCAAATGAAGTGTTTCATGTGTATTTTACTGACCAAAATGTGCAAAATAAGACAAGAAACAACTTTGTAGAAGGTTGCAAACTGCTAAAAGTTTTCAAAATTAGGTTTTAACCGATTTTTTGAATATATGGGATTTATTCAAATAATAAAAATAATAAAAACGTGTTGAAATATTATTTTTACAAGAACAAATAGATTATTACATAATTGTTGTGTACTAATAACACCGGCCTGCTCTGATTCAGCTAGGAATTAGCTGATACAACCGAAATTTCTACAGGTTCGAGATCGATAGGGAATTACTATATTTTTATGAATAAATATCACATTTCCTTAATCAAACACTAACTAGTTGCATGGATAAAAAACATGTTTTATACTCGAAATTATACTGCAAATTACAGTTGCTAGCTTTAGGAGAAATACTTTTCATTAGTATGAAATGATTGCTTCAGTTTTTTTTTTAATTAAATGATAAAGGAATTAGCAATATTTTAGAAGTTTATAAGACTCTCATCTTCAATCTCATCTTAAAAAATATATATGTCTTGATTTTTGTTCAAATAGTTTGGAAAGAAAGTTTCTGTTAGATTTTTTTTTGTCAAAATACTATTTAATTTTTGTTCAAACAAAAATAAATGTTTGTGACGGTGTTTTCAAAATTCTGAATTGGAAGACTCGAGTTTTATTGCTACTTTTAAGTGCATTTTCTACAGAAAACATTTAATAAAATTTTATCTTTATTTTATACTAATGGAAATATGACTTTTAAAGCTTGCTACAGTAATATGTAGAATTTTCGATTTCAAATCATATTTGTATTTATGTTCCTGGTTAATGTTTGCTTAAGAAAATATCAAATTTATTCAATAAAATTCAAAAATACCAAACCTGCCAAAGTTTCGGTTGAACACGCTAAATCAGAGTAGACACGTGATATTTGTACACAAAAATTTGTAATTATTAAATAATTCTTGTAAAAAAAACATTGTTACACTGTTTTATGATTTTAATTTCTGAATAAATCCCATAAATTCAAAAACGTAGACAAAACATAATTTTCAAAATGTTTAGCGGTTTGCAACCTTCTACAAAGTTGTTTCTTGTCTTACTCATCAAATGTGCAAATGTGAGTAAATGACTCATGAAACTCATCATTTGATAAGTTTTCTGAACTGTTAGTTTAAAGTTTCCAATAAATAATAAAGGAATTTAAAACCAAAAAACTTAAAATAGAGATATCTCCGAAATTTCCCGATGAAACATTTCGCTTTTAGACGCATTGGAAAGCTGAGAAAATTTCCTATAAGACCCATTTGAAAGTGGCGATGACTATTTTTTCCTGATAAGGTTGTTCTAGAAAACACGCCGTGTTTTTTCACTAAAACTGCGATTACTTGAAAATTTCAGCGATGACCTATACATGTCTGGGTACCAAAATTTTTGTAATTGAAAGACGCCAATCAGCTCTCCATTTTCTAATGTCGATAACTCAGCAACTAATGGTCCGATTTTCAATGTTAAAATGTGAAACATTCGTGAAATTTTCCATTATTTTCGAAAACAACATTTTAACGTTTCATAAATCAAGAATAACATTTCAAAAGGGCGTAATATTGAATGTTTGGCCCTTCAGAAATGTTAGTCTTGATTAAATAAAAACGTTTTCGAAAAGATCACACAATTTTACGAAAATAGAAAATTTGCTGCAAAAAAAAAAATCCGAGTGTGGGCAAACATGGGCACCTAATTTAAAAAATGAATATCGGCGACTTTTTGGCTTCCTCACCTTACTGAGGAAAGGCTATAAAATCACTCGGAAAACGAAATTCTTAATTTGACCTCCTAGACCCACCTTCATGTATACATATCGACTCAGAATCAAATTCTGAGCAAATGTCTGTGTGTGTGGTGGGATGTTGATCAAAAAATTCTCGCTCGATTATCTCGGCACTGGCTTAACCGATTCAGACCGTTTTGGTCTCATTCGATCCGTCTTGGGGTCCCACAAGTCGCTATTGAAAATTATAATATTTAGTTAAGTACTTCAAAAGTTATGCTAAAAAACGATTTTAACAAAAGTCCGGAAGAGCATGAGCATGAGCATGAGCATGGTTGACTGCCAATGAGCTGCTACTCCGTTATTGACAGATCAGCTGAAGTTAAACAATGAATCAAAAATGATCAGTGGGAGCCAACCATCCGTTCACTGTTTAACCCCTGAAGACCCCGACTTTATTAGTCAATACCGGCGCCCTCCCAAGAAGCCTGCAGTTCAACAAAAGGGAGGAATGTTACTCCGATAGTTGAAGTTGCAGACTCATCAAATACATAGTTTTTCGCTATAGAGCAGTTCTCTAGGATTTCGGTCATTCGATTTTTTTTGTATTTTTTAATCCGACTGAAACTTTTTTGGTGCCTTCGGTATGCCCAAAGAAGCCATTTTGCATCATTAGTTTGTCCATAAAATTTTCCATACAAATTTGGCAGCTGTCCATACAAAAATGATGTGTGAAAATTCAAAAATCTGTATCTTTTGAAGGAATCTTTTGATCGATTTGGTGTCTTCGGCAAAGTTGTAGGTATGGATACAGACTACACTGAAAAAAAAATGATACACTGTAAAAAAAATTGGTGATTTTTTTATTTAACTTTTTATCACTAAAACTTGATTTGCAAAAAACACTATTTTTATTTTTTTTTATTGTTTGATATGTTTTAGAGGACATAAAATGCCAACTTTTCAGAAATTTCCAGGTTGTGCAAAAAATCTTTGACCGAGTTATGAATTTTTTAATCAATACTAATTTTTTCAAAAAATCGAAAAATTGGTCGCAAAAAACTTTGGACTTCATTTTTCAATGTAAAATCAAATTTGCAATCAAAAAGTACTTTAGTAAAATTTTGATAAAGTGCACCGTTTTCAAGTTATAGCCATTTTTAGGTAACTTTTTTGAAAATAATCGCAGTTTTTCATTTTTTTAAATAAGTGCACATGTTTGCACACTTTTGGAAAAAATATTTTTGAAAAGCTGAGAAAATTCTCTATATTTTGCTTCTTGGGACTTTGTTGATACGACCTTTAGTTGCTGAGATATTGCAATGCAAAGGTTTAAAAACAGGAAAATTGATGTTTTCCAAGTCTCACCCAAACAACCCTCCATTTTTTATCATCGATATCTCAGGAAGTAATGGTCCGATTTTCAATGTTAATATATGAAACATTTGTGAAATTTTCCGATCTTTTCGAAAATAATATTTTCAAAATTTTTAAACCAAGACTAACATTTGTAAAGGGCGTAATATTGAATGTTTGGCCCTTTTGAAATGTTAGTCTTGATTTGAAAATTTTGAAAATATTGTTTTCGAAAAGATCGGAAAATTTCACAAATGTTTCATATTTCAACATTGAAAATCGGACCATTACTTGCTGAGATATCGACATTGAAAAATGGTGGGTTGTTAGGGTGAGACTTAGAAAACATCAATTTTCCTGTTTTTAAACCTTTGCATTGCAATATCTCAGCAACTAAAGGTCGTATCAACAAAGTCCCAAGAAGCAAAATATAGAGAATTTTCTCAGTTTTTCAAAAATATTTTTTTCAAAAGTGTGCAAACATGTGCACTAATTTTAAAAAATTAAAAACTGCGATTATTTTCAAAAAAGTTACCCTAAAATGGCTATAACTTGAAAACGGTGCACTTTATCAAAATTTTACTAAAGTACTTTTTGATTGCAAATTTGATTTTACATCGAAAAATAAAGTTCAAAATTTTTGCGACCAATTTTTCGATTTTTGAAAAATCAGTATTGATTAAAAATTCATAACTCGGTCAAAGATTTTGCACAACCTGAAATTTCTGAAAATTGGCATTTTATGTCCTCTAAAACATATCAAAAATAAAAAAATTAAAAATAGTGTTTTTTGCAAATCAAGTTTTAGTGATAAAGTTAAATAAAAAATCACCAAATTTTTTACAGTGTATCATTTTTTTTCAGTGTAGTCCGTATCCATACCTACAACTTTGCCGAAGACACCAAATCGATCAAAAAATTCCTTCAAAAGATACAGATTTTTGAATTTTCATACATTATTTTTGTATGGACAGCTGCCAAATTTGTATGGAAAATTTTATGGACAAACTAATGATGCAAAATGGCTTCTTTGGGCATACCGAAGGCACCAAAAAAGTTTCAGTCGGATTAAAAAATACATAAATTAAAATTGAAGAAAAAAGACCGATTTCGTAGAGAATTGCTCTATATACTTGTTGATACCGCTTGAGACCGTTGAATCCACAGCATCTCCTTCAAGCATCACGTGATTTTTTTTTTTGGGTTAGTAGGATAAGGTATTGGCTTTTCGATGCCTCCCGAGCTACGATGCTATGGGGAGGACTTTCATCACAAACCCGTCGGCGAGCCTTCCGAGCAACGATGCTATGGGAAGGTCTTTCTAATTAGCACACCAAAACACTCGCGCACAGGTATTTAAACACTGAATAAATGTAATTTTTCATCACGATTACCCAGACGACATTGATGATATAGGAAGGTCTTTTTTACAGTCATTTACAGTAATACTTAAACTTATTTTAATGCAACAATTCACACGACGTCGTGCCTCCCGATCAACGATGATGTAGGAAGGACTTGAGCAAGCCAACCAGGATGAAACACGAAATAAAATTCTTTTCTTTTCACACACAATGCCACACAATTGACCGCGCGTCACCACCCAACAAATTGAACTGATTTTTTCTGCTTGTGGGCAAGCCAACCAGGATGAAACACGAAATAAAATTCTTTTCTTTTCACACACAATGCCACATAATTGACCGCGCGTCACCACCCAACAAATTGAACTCATTTTAACAAAAGTCCGGAAGATTGTAAAAAGGGTGGTTCTTGTAGGAAACCCCGTCATGTTATACATTATTAAAAAGGTATTCGAAAGACCTTTCCAACGAGTTCAACAGATTGCAGATCTGACAACCCTATCAAAAGTTATAGGCACTTAAGTGTTATTTATGACCTTTTGAGAGGCTGGATCTTAGATAATTTGATGAAAACGTTGTCCGGATCTATAATGCGACTTGTCGTTGGATAGGTAGTTAAAAGACCTTTCCAACGAGTTCAACAGATTGCAGACCTGACAACCCTATCAAAAGTTATAAGCACTTAAATGTTATTTATGAACTTTTCAGAAGCCGGATCTTAGATAATTTGATGAAAACGTTGTCCGGATCTATCATGCGATCTATCGTTGGAGAGGTAATCAAAAGACCTTTCCAACGAGCTCAAAAGATTGAAGATCTGACCACCCTATCAAAAGTTATAAGCACTTAAGAGCCCTGAATTATGACTAACTACTGAATTTGATGGTATAAATAATAAATCAAGTTGATAGAACTCTGAAAGGTTCGCCCTTTGTATCTACTTTGGATAGTTTTACCCTTTAAATGTGAGGAAGGCAACAACCACCTAAGAGTGGATTAAGTAACGTTTTTCAATAAAAGTCACCTAAAACTGGCTATAACTTGAAAACGGTGTACTTTAAACATTTTTGAAAGTACTTTTTGATTGAAAAGGCGATTTTACATCGAAAAATGAAGTTGAAAAATTTGTGCGACCAATATTTCGCTTTTTTATAAAAATCAGTATTGATTAAAAAAAATCATAACTCGGTCAATGATTTTTTGCATAACCAGCAAATTTCTGAAAAGTTGGCATTTGATGTCCTCTAAAACATATCAAAAAATGAAAAAATAGTGTTTTTTTGCAAATCAGGTTTTAGTGACAAAAAGTTAAATAAAAAATCACCAATTTTTTTACCTTGTATCATTTTTTCCAGTGTAGTCCATATCCATACCTACAACTTTGCCGAAAACACCAAATCGATCAAAAAATTCTTTCAAAAGAAACAGATTTTTGAATTTATACATATCATTTTTGTATGGACAGCTGCCAAATTTGTATGGAAAATTAAATGGACAAACTAATGATGCAAAATGGCTTCTTTGGGCAAACCGAAGGCACCAAAAATGTTTCAGTCGGATTAAAAAATACAAAAATTAAAATTCTAAAAAAAAAACGATTTCGTAGAGATTTGCTCAAATGTAAACGTGTCTTGATAGATATCGATATGATAGATATAGATGGTACCGCCCTTCTGTCACGAGATATCGAAAAATGGACCTATTTTATTTAACCTAGTTTAAATTTAATGTTTCAAACTTTTAATTTCAAATCATTAAAATGAGAAAACCAATTTCCCAGAGATTTACTTAACCAGAAGCCTGCAAAGACCCTAGTCGTGAACACCGTCCATCATTCAGAACCAGCCGACCATCCGTGCACTGCTGCCTGGTTGGCAAAACTCTCTGATCTTCCGCCGGCGGTGGAATATAAAATGAGGGTGGAACAATCAGCGCAGCGTTTGCGACTGGGACGACCCCGGGGGATGGCCTTGCGAATGGCTTTGATTTGATAAAAGGAAGATTATTGGAGCAAATATTTGAGCATGAACCCCGGGCGTGGAAAATCATGAATTATGGCGATTGTTCTTCGTTTAAACATTGATGGGTATTTTTAGAAATATAAGTTGTATTGTTTGTTTTTATTTTGCTTGAAATAACTTTAATGTGATATTCAAATTCCTAGAAGAAGGTAGCAATAGGCTAGTATATTTATTTTTATTTTAAATTAATTCAAGTTCTTTCACTATAAAACCTTCCAGCTATTCTCCAAGTTCAACTGTTGACAATAATTAGGAGCAAAGCAAACAGAGCCCAAACTTTTCAAATTACTTTCTCACCATAGAAAAGTCCCAGCCCGATGTTTGCGGCAACTTTTTCGCCGAAGGACGCGACATCCGGTTCACCAGAAACAACTGAACTTGAACTTTAACCGAAAACAAAATGATTCGCCTCCCCTGCAAACCACCTGTTGGACCGGCCAGGCCTGAAAGTCCGATTTCTGGAAAAGCAAACAAATCTCCGGCGGATTTGCCACCACGATGACTTTGGACTTTTCGTGTGAACACACCCCAGAGGACATCAAAACAGTTTGCCGGAAATTGGATGGAACGATCGAAGTTTGTGATAAAACTTTTTTATGTCGGCAATAATGTTGTGATAATTTGTGGCAAACGCAATTAAATTTTTATTTTGACCTTTTAACATTTTTTTTTTAGTATAGTGTGCATATTTGGCGCAAAAGTAATCAAAGTTTTATTCCCATTTTTTTTTTTGAGGTCAGCCTGACCAAACCTAGTGATTATACTTATCACGGCTCATTTTCTCACTAAACTGGCAGAAAATGGGAAAACAATGTCCGTCCCGAGGGGAGGAAACGTGTCTTCCCCCTCAACCAGATGGATTTCCACTTCCACCTGGCTTAACGAACACAATTAATTATCCCACGGCTGAGTTGTTGCTGCTGAGCTGATTCTGATGTAAATGTGTGAGTGTGTAAAAATGACATGCACAAATACAACCACACCTCGATTTCCCTCCCCCCCCCCCAGTTGATAGGTTGCAGGATGTTTTTGTGCCGTTTTGCTTCGGTTTGGTGTGGAACTAGCTTTTTTTCTTACCCTTCCTAGTCCTTCCGGTCAGTGGATTCCGGATCCAATTACAACCCAGTGCCGCCAAGGTAATTGATTGTCGGTTTGAGCTGGCAAGACAAGCTCCAAGTGCTGCAGTGGCTTATGGCACGTTGGAGTAAGGTGCGACAAGGGTGGTGCAGAAAATCATTTGAATTTAGATTTTGTTACGTTTTTTTTAAATTAATATAAACTATAGGGAAACTTGAAATTTATCGAAACAAAATTGTTCAAACTAGCAACTTAAATGATCAAAATTAGTATGGAGGTCAATTGATAACTTAACCGCTTGTAAAAAAAAACGTTACTTAATCCTCCGTAGGATGGTTGATGCCTTCCTCACAATAACATACTTTTGTCTTTGGTAAAATAAAAATAGCTTTTATCGAAATATCTGTGATCCGATCCCCGGAAAGTGTATAAATAACACTGTGCTCATAACTTTTGGTAGTTTTTTTTATGTTGTGGGCTCGTTGGAAAGGACTTTTTTCTAAAAATGTATAACATGACTTTATTGCAAATACCACCCTCTTTACGATCTTCCGAACTTTCCTCAAAGTGTTTTTTTTTTCACTTTACTAAACTTCTTCATTTTCAATATGGACTTAGGGAAGGATCGAATTAGACCAAAACGATTAAAATCGGTTCAGCCAGAGCTGACATAATTGAGTAAGAATTTTTCAGTGCACACATCCACATCCAAACACACACACAGGCGTTTGTTCAGTTGTTGATTCTGAGTCGATATGTATACGTGAAGATGGGTCGAAGAGCTCGTATTAAAATGTTTATTTTTTGAGTGATTTTATGACTGGCTTTCAATTCGTTCAAAACATAAATAAATCATTAGAGCAACTCTCTACGAAATTGGCCAATTTCGACCATTTTTATATTTTGTATTTTTTTATTTGGCTTTGTGGGGGCCTTCCCTATGACCAAATAAGCTATTTTGTGTCATTGGTTCACCCATACAAGTCTCCATACAATTTTGACTGCTGTCCATACAAAAATGGTACGTGAATATTCAAACAGCTGTAACTTTTGCATGATTTTTCAGACCAATTTGGTGTCTTTGGCAAAGTTGTAGATATTGTTGACGCCTTTTGAGAAAAAATAGGTACACGGAAAAAACATTGCAGATTTTTTTATCATTTTTTTTTCACAAAAAAACAATTTCCCAAAATTTATTTTTGATTTTCGAGATTTTTTGATATGTTTTAGGAGACAAAAACCCGCAACTTTTGAGCCATAGAGAAACATGGTCAAAAAATCTGCCGCCGAGTTATGATTTTTTGAAAAAATAGTGATTTTTGGAAAAATCGGAATTGCATGGAAAAACTTATTTGACGTAAATTTTTAATGTAAAATTGAATTTACAATCGAAAAGTACTTTACAGATTTTTTGATAAATGGCTCTGTTTTCAAAAAATAGCCACCGAAAGTTGGATTTTAGTGAAATATTTGCAGTTTGTCGATTTTTAAAAATAGTGACCATGAGTGACCATTTCTAAAAATATTTTTTTTGAAAAGTTCAGAAAATTTGCTATAAATTGTCCAAGAGACATTAGAGATTGGACCTCGGGTTGCTGAGATACAGTCGCATTAAGAAAAAGAAACACAAAAATTGAAGTTTTCTTAGTCAAAACAACCCACCATTTTCTATTGTCGATATCTCTGCAACTAATGGTTAGATTTTCAATGTTAAAACATGAAACATTCGTAAAATTTTCCGATGTTTCCGAAAAATTTTTTTTTCCAAAATTTAAAATCAAGACTAACATTTCAAACGGGCCAAACATTCAATATTACGACCTTTTGGAATGTTAGTCTTGATTTAAATATTTTGAAAATATTGTTTTTGAAAAGATCGGAAAATTTCACGAATGTTTCATACTTCAATATTAGGGTGCCCAGAAAAAATGACCCCCTGCTCCACAAGCGGAAAACGGTTTATTGGGTTATTTTAAGCATCTGTGCAAATTTTGAGCGAAATTGGTTGGTTACTTTTTGCGTTTCTCTTTGTTTCGTCGTCCGTGTCTGTCGCGGGTGACCATGAACGGCCATGATCGATGACGACCAACTTTTTCAAAACTTTGTTTCGTAAAATCGCGATAACTCGTGATGTTTATAAGTAAACCCCTTATGTCTATATATCAAAATTTTTGTAATTGTCTGCTCTACAACTTTGTAGAACATTGTTACACTCTAAAAAATAACCCTGCAAAGTTAGAAAAAACACGAAATTTTAAAATGAAAAATTTTGTTCAAAATGAAAAAATGACCCTTCTGGGACAATGTAGATTCAAAAAGTACATTAAATTTCCCATAAAATGACATGTTCCAAAATTTTTTACAGTCGAGTAACGGAAAATGGGAGAATTTTTAAAACTTTTTAGTGTTTTTTCGATGAAAATACGTTTATTCGGAATTCTGAGTACGCCATCAAATCGGGCGTCTAATTTTACACAAAAGTCCCTTTGACACCAAATTTCTATCTCATCACCGTTTCAGGCTGCAAATTATTGAAAAACACCTCTTTTTTCACATGTTCAAAAATGGAAGGGGTCGTACCGCCCCTCCGTCACGAGATATCAAAAAACGGACCTCGGATTCGTGATCAGGGACAAAAGCTACCCCTTAGGACAAAGTTTCACGCAAATCGAAGAGGGGTCGGGACAACTGCTGTGTGAGTTGGCGGAGAATTACCCAAATAGTGGGTTGTTTGGGTGAGACTTGGAAAACATCAATTTTACTGTTTTTAAACCTTTGCATGGCAATATCTCAGCAACTAAGGGTCGTATCAACAAAGTTCAACAAAGCAAAATATAGAAAATTTTCTCAGCTTTTCAAAAATATTTTTTTCAAAGGTGGGCAAACATGGGCACTAATTTAAAAAAATGAAAAACTGCAACTATTTTCAAAAAAGTTACATAAAAATGGTTATATCTTGAAAACGATGAACTTTATCAAAATTTCAATAAAGTACATTTTGATTGCAAATTCAAATATACATCGAAAAATAAAGTTGAAAAATTTTTGCGACCTATATTTAGAATTAAAAAAAAATCTGTATTGATTCAAAAAATCATCACTCGCTCAAAGATTTTTTGCCCATCCTGGAAATTTCTGAAAAGTTGTCATTTGATGTCCTCTAAAACATATCAAAGAATTAAAAAAAAAATAGTGTTTTTTTGCAAATCAAGTTTTAGTGTCAAAAAATGAAATTAAAAATCAGCAATTTTTTTACCGAGTATAATTTTTTTTTAGTGTAGTTTATATCCATACCTAAAAAATCCTTCAAAAGATACCGATTTTTGAATTTTTACATATCATTTTTGTATGGACAGCTGCCAAATTTGTATGGAAAATTATATGAACGAACTAATGATGCAAATTGGCTTCTTTGGGCATACCAAAGGCACCAAAAAAGTTTCAGTCGGATTAAAAAAATACAAAAAAAATCGAATGACCGAAATCTCAGAGAATTGCTCATAAGTATTGAATCTACCAAACGAAACGACCCTTTCACAAATTTCCAGGGAAACGGGAAATATTTTTTTCCGGGAAATCTTGGATAGCCTCAGGGAGGTTCTAGGACTATTAGAGTTTTCCATGAAATCAAAATCGAGAAAATGACGTTTGTATATAGCGCATTCCGCCATAATATGGCATTATAGTAAGACGAATGTTTTCTAAATTTGAAGTTTTATTTTTAAATACTGCATAAATGTCTTCGATGATTATAACACGAAGACATAAAATATCGACAAATTTGTTATTTAAGGATATAATATTTGGTTGAAAGACGTGTGGCAAGCAAGAGATTGACTTTAAAGCATTGACTGAAGATACTTTAAAATTCCTCACTTTCCGAAATTGAACCATCTACCGTCAAATCCCTTTCACTCCAATTCAAATCGTTCTTCCACAAGTCAATTAAACCCCTCAGATTTCAAAAAAGCCAACCCATTGAAAGGTAGACCCTTTTTTCGGTCCTCCTTTTTCACCATGTACCCAAATTACGGCAGACCCAACCGTGCTCGTTGGGTAGCTTTTCCCCCAAGCCTTGGGCTAATTATTTTCGGCGCCTTCCGTGCTTGCCGGCCTTCCCTCCCCCGAAGCCATCTGGCTGGAAAATTCTAAACAAATTCAAACCCCCTTCCTCAACAATGGCACACGTCAGTCAGAAGAGCGCGGATTTGTGGAACCAAAATCCCAACTCAAAAAGTGGTCGACCTTTCATTCCGATTGGTAGGAATGGTAGGAAAGCAGGATTTTGCTTGTAAAAATAACCCATGGCAATTTTGATAATCTCTCATCGCAATAAATGTTAAATCTGAGCGTCTGATTTTCGGTGCTTTTAGCTTTGTGATTTTTTAGATGTTTTCCTAGAGCTTGTTGAACTTTTCTTTCAGGGAAATTGGTCATGTATTCATGTTTCTCAACATTGACCATTTTTATTTAACGATTGATTAATTTGGTTTAATTTCCGGCTGTGGATAATTAGTTTTATTTCCAAAAAAAAAAAAATAAAGCAAAAAGCACCCACTTCTTTTAGGAGAATCACTCCCAGCTTTCCCCCGAAAGTAGCAAAACATTTCGGAGATGAAAAGCCGCAGCCTCCAGCAGCAGCAGCAGCATCGACGTCATCACCATGGCCACCAGCCAGTCAGCAGTGATGGTGGTGGCACGGAACATTTATCTCTCGGTCAGCTTTTTATTGTCTTGTTCTGGCCAAAAGGTCGTGTCCTCTGCTCTCAGAAGTCGTTGCGATCTTCATTACGGCGAGGGCTTTAGTCCGGCGGCGTGATTTGATTGATAACGTTATCTTTTATTTTCCCCAGGTCACTTTTCATCATCATCATCTCGCAGCTGGTTGACGCGTGGTGGATTTTCCCCGGTGTTCTAATTTTGATTTTCCGGCATCGGAAGCTGGGCCACACAAAAAAGAGGAACCTTCCTTTTTGGGCCCTGGTTTGACACGTTGGATGGATTTACAATTTATTGACAGCACGTTTTTTGGTGGGCCGAGGGATTTATTGGGGGAAAATTTTGGCGGGATTGGGGGAGCACAAGCGGAGGAGGAAGTAATATAATACATTTTTGTTGGAGGGGGGGATGTCCCAGGGAATGAGGAGGACCTTGAAATGGATACAATCCACCGTAGCCACAACAGCAACGTGACGTGATGCTGGGCTTTTCTATTCAGAGAATATTAAATTTCCATTGAAAGTGAGGTAATCGATGGGAAAAGGCAATGAAACCGTGATTGAAATATTTTCATAAGAAATTCTACTGCCAGATCATGTTGCAAAATTATATTCAGGGATAGCATTGTATCGAATAGTGTTATGCATGAAAATACTTGAGGATTTGTAAATCCAATGATCAATTTTGCCAAAAATAAAAAAAAGAATAAAAATTTAAATAATGAGCTATGTTTTTAACATTTTTATGCAAAAAGTGTTTAAAAATGCATTATACACCTGTCCATTTGTTTTGCCATCATTAGTTTTCAAAATATCCAAATTTGACGAAATTTTTATTTTTTGCCAAAAATTAAATTTTTGCCGTGCTGTACATTGGAATTTCATAAAAATTCAAAACATTTTTAAACAACCCCAAAAATGCTAAATGTTAGTATGAATGCAGAAAAATACATTTTAAATTGTTTTTAGTTGATTAGTCTTCATTTTTCATGAAAATTTTGATGTTTTTTGGAAAAATATTTTGTTGTCCCCTTATTTTTCAGGAGGGGGGGGGGGGGGGATAAGTCTTTCAAAATATTTGCAACGGCCTTATTTGAATAAAAATACAAAAAATAACTCTTCACTTCAAAAAAGATAACCAACCGCCGCCTGAAAAACCTCTCATTAATAATTTAATAAATTAATTGACTGTATGTTTAATTAAATCAATTAATCAAGTTATTGACTGAAATTTGCTCAGTTTGCAGCCTTTTTCACCCTGATTTTGTAGAAAATTGATAAATGGGGAAATTGAAGCGTTAAATAAAATTTGGAATGGCCCAAATAAATGTCCTCAGATTTTTTTAAGTCTTTAGGTCAAACAAATTCCGTCAATAAAAAAAACGAAAATGAACCCCTCCCCTCCCATTTTGCTTAAACACAACTAAAGAACTGCTTTTACTTGTTTTTAAAAATGGGATCAAAATTTATAAATCATGCAGTAGTATTTTTAGCTAGAAGTGAGAACTTTTCTACCTTAACTCAAAAGAAGAAAAAACTCTGAGCGGAAAAAACTTATTTTAAGAATTCTTGAAAAAATGTTTGATAAAATTAGATTCATTTATACACAGAAAAAAAATCATGGTAATATTACATCTGGGAAGGGGTACTTCTTTTATGTCAGAAAAAAGGTGTAATGCTACCTCTGATAATGTATAATTTTACCTCTTAAAATGTGTAATTTTACCTCTTTTCTGGTGTAATGTCATTTTTTCAGTCTCAATCAGTGTTTCTCAACCTTTATCGATCCATCCCCCCCTTGACTGAATTTTAGAACTTCATTCCCCCCTTTAATATTCAACTTTTTTATATCATTGCACAAATGTCATAATTTTGGCATTAATGTTTGCAGAAAGATTTATTTGTTTCACAAGATAACATTTTTTCTCCACTCGCAACAATTTAAAAATTTAAGCATTTGGCATACGATTTTTCATTAACATTTTTAATGGAATGCAAAACCTCACGAAAAATATTTATGTAGCAAACGTAAACTCTTGATGTTTTATTTTTTATCAATCATAAAAAGTAATCTTGACTAATTTTTTTTTGAAGGAAAAAAGAGGTGGCAATTCACTTTTACAAAAAAATATTATTTGAAACTCGATAATACATTAAAGTAATAGAACTTTGCTCAAATGTTGCAAAAACTCCCGGAAATGAATGTAAATAATATTCTGACTAAATTCGAATCAACGCAAAACCTCTCCCTGAATTTAGTTTGCATAAAATTACTTAAAACACACAAAAAATATTATTGTTTTAATTTTTAAAAACTGCTTCATTTTAAAAGAATATGAAAACTAGCTTGAATTTAATAAAAATAAAAATTAAAAATTAATATTTACAACTTATTTTTGAAAACTACATCAAAATATTGAACTTCAGCTCAAGTTTCAAATAATGTGAAAATTCACAGAAATTGATTGAGGAAACCCACTATTCAAAAACTGCTCATGCTTAAAAGAACACTCAAAACTGGGCAGCGCTAGTCCGGGAGAATAATTGCCTCGAGACGAGAGAATAGTGGTACCATTTACGGACACAGAGAACACAGCTCGGGGTTCATTTGCAAAAAAAGTTCATCCGTCGAAACAAAAAAACCAAAAGTGTCGACAACGGGAACCGAACCAGAGACCTTTGACATACTAACGCAATGACTTAACTGCCTCGGCCACCACATCTTGGTGCCCAGATGTCGATGTATGACACTTGTTGGAGATTTTTGTATCAATAAACGAATGAACTCATTATTCATGGTGGTGTTAGTTGGTAGCATTAATCTCTCGATTTCGGCGCTGAGCTCTCAATAAATTTTGAGGCAACGTTTCTCTCGACTCAGAGTTTTGGGTGAATGTAAAAACTAACAAAAATAATAAAATATTATCATAAATTTATTTTTTTATTTTAAGGATTGATTCAGCTCACTTTCAGGGAATTTTCATTTTTTTCGACAAACATTTTTGAATTTTAGCTTTTGTTAAACACCAACAAAGATGAAATCTAAGAAAATAAAACTTGCTGGCTGGTGTATCTAATGAAAGAAATTACATAACTATATTCAAATAAATTGTGAGCTTTAAAGATTCAAAAAAGTACAGATAAAGATTTTTTTTTATAAAAACGCAATAATTTTTATTGCATCGTCATTCCTCCCCAAGAATGGCCAAATTCTTCCTCAGGAAATTCCTTACCGGTTGAGAAACACTGGCCTAAATTAAGGTAAAATTACATCATAAAAGAGGTAATATTCAACCTTCCAAAATTAGAGGGTTTTGACAAAATATTTTCAGCGAATCAAATTTTATGGCTTTTATTTATGGAATAGATGAAAGTCGTCACCTTAACAGCAGTTATGTATTTAAAACATTATGAGAAAATCATTCTCAGCCTAAGTTAAAGTACACAGTATAAAAATGAATAATATTAAAGTAATATTACAACTGGAAATAGTGACATATCTTATGTCATAAAATTTCACCATTTTACACATTATATTGTTAAATTGCTCAAAACACAGGTCAGTCATCCCACATATCCGGAACACCCACAAATTCGGAACACTTTTGTGGTAACTTGTCAATAGGATGCCATATGCCACTTTTCTGTCGACCCTTCAATTTTTAGGACCTTTATTTGGACATTCTCTTGTTATTTTACTAGTAAAAGTAGTACTCTTTAAACAAAAACCTGCCTTTCAAGACTATTTTCCATGATTTGTTGAACATTGGCCGATCTGTAAAGTGTTCCGAATATGAGGGGTGACTGTACTATTCAACCAACCAAATCTTCAACATGCCAAAATTCACCTGTCCTTTGACATTTTATCGATTTAAAAAAAAACCCTAGTCGAACTTTTTCGAAAAAAAAGATTGGAATCATGCCTGAAAAATTTCGGAATTTTTGTAGAAAAGTTTTCGTTTCTCAGGTATAAGGAGCGGCCGTGGCTGACTGGTTACGGTGTTCGCTTTGTAAGCGAATGGTTCTGGGTTCGATGCCCATCTGCTCCCAACGAGAAAGTTAAGAACACATAAAATTGAAATGATGAATATGAACGAAAAATCAAAGTCACTCGAGGCGGGGTTCGATCCCTCGTCCTTTGGATTGGTAAGCAAAAATGCTAACCACTAGGCCATGACGACTTGGTGAGCTAAGACTGGAATTAGGAATACTGTTACAGAGAGCGAGTTGTGGCGCTATAACCACGGCAAATAGTGTCCAGGGCATTCGTGGAAATACAATGTCCCATCCCAGAGGGTCCCGGAGTACCAAAACCTTCTTAGCATGGTGCTCCCAACGAATACAACCAAATCTCGGAGCGTATGGTGGTGTGTCCCCACGCTTCTTCCTCCCCTGTCGATTCAGAATTGTGTTGTTGTTCGAACACTCAGTGCTCAAACTCAACCCAATTACGAATCATCTCTGCGATACGGCTTTACGCAGTAGGCCTGGCCGCTTTAACACTTGTGATGTTTCAATGCATTCCGATGCAATGGCGCACTGCAAATGTTAATAAATGACAAGAAGAGTGATAGGCGTCATCTAACCTAAGGCACTCTCCAGGATCCCTTCGAAAGATTGGCTGCGCTAGGGTCTGTTTAGTTTAGATTAGATTAGAAAAGTTTTCGTTTCCCAGGAGCTTTGGAAATCCGGGAAATTGATCCCTATATTTTAAAGGTGTTGTCAGTTGCTGTCAAAATTTACATTTTCGTCATTTCTATTTTTAGTTGTACTTTGATTAAGGCATCATTTTTCCATGTTATTATGATGTACTTATGAAATTATAAGTATAGTTGTGATCAGTATTCAATTTATTAAATTATCACTAAAAATTGGTAATGGCCTCTCAAATATCAAGAACGCAGCTCAACATCCATAACCGTTGACCTTGTCCAAAAACTAATCTAACTTTCTGCGTAGACACGTCGTCCGGAATCGCACCTCCCAGTTCACCCCACGAAAACAGCAAAATCGCATCACCGAGCAAAAACCTGCCAAATCCTTTAATTTCCTCCAGGCCATTTTGTTGATTTAAATATATGTGCGTGACGACGACCCCCGAAAATCTCCGAAATCCCCAAAATCCACCACCACCGGCCAGCAGAAGGCATCACAAGCAGCACCGGCACCGTCCCCTTAAGCCTTCATTCAACTATCAGATCACGATTGCGTGCGTGCGTGCGTGCGTGCAAACCACATGTGTGTCACAAACTCCTCACCTGTTTCTGGATGTTGCTTGCTCGGTGACAAAGTCGACTGCCACTGTCTCTGTCTCTGTCTGGTCCGGGAAAGTTTGCTCGCTGGCCCCTGGGGAGGACCAAAGACGTGGAAGTGGCGAGGTGTTTAATCTCCTTTTCGGATTCTATCAATTTTTATCTGGGGATTTTCTTTTCATGACGAAAATGCGATAGCCCTTGCTCCTCCTCTCGAACTCCTCAGCGGTTCTTCACGGGCTGATTCCGTTTTTTTTTTGTTAGGGTGATTCCAGGGAAAATTGCAAAGCTTGCAAAGAGTTGTTAAAAATACAATCAACTCAACTTGGGCAAAGAAATTTTCTAACTGTTAAAAATTCAAAAATGTTTATTTTGCAAAATGGCATGGAAAGCTGCCCTCCAAGTGGAACCACCAAAACAAGGACTTCAACGAGGCGGTTAGAAACCGAGAGAGGTCGTCGTGATTTCACAAAGAACATTATGTTTTCTTTATGTGAGTGTGCATGGCAGAACCGTTTTCGTGAACGTTCGACGTCTTCCGTCAGCGCTCTGCCGTGTGCTCGTAGCCGGGATTTGTGCTATTGTTCACTATTCACTCACTTTCAGGGTAAGTCTACGTATGTGTGTTTGTTCGTTTGTGTGCTAGCCTGTTACCGTTGGCTTTGATTTTCCGTATCCTTTGACAACACAACAAAAGTCCCCCCTCCCACCCCAATTTTCCCTCCATTCCCTGGTTTTCATAAAAAAAACTCCCCCACGCAATGGAGCTTGGCTCGCACAGGTAATCTAATTGTCGACCAAAAAAAGGTGAACGATGAAAAAGCAAACGAGGAAAAGTTGGGAAAGAATGTGCGATATTCGGGTGCTTTAGAGGGCTACGAGAGCAATTGAAGTTGAGAGAGGCCGAGTGAGAGAGCGAGTAACGAACCGAACCGCGAGGACGACGACGAGGAGCTATTTTTGCACTTTTTGTGCTCGTGAAACGCGTTGTGGCTGGATAAAGGATCATGATGACTTTTTTTTCGGGGGAACTGCGACTAATGTTGCTAGGGTGATAGTTTTGAGAATGTCATAAAAATAGCGAATTTGTTATCCATAAAAGAAGGAATCTGCTTGAAATATGAATTAGGGGAAATATACCCTTTCTAATCAAACACCTATCTTCGTCATATGGAGAGTTTGATGCTCGATTAAAGCTCCAAAAATACTATTTAGGATATAAACTTACCAGCAACGGCACCGCCTCTAGTAAGCCCGCAAATTCATGCCATTTACTGGCCAAAAGGATCAAATTTAATGCACTTTTGATCATAATTTCTATTTTGCGAGACCATTTCTCATCATTTTGGTGGCACACACATTCACACGCAAGATGAAAGGTTAACTGCTTAACGAAAGTCGCCATCAATATCTTTTCACTTGCGCTAACAATTTCAATGCGCTTAAGATATAAAATTGCTTCCAACTACCGGCAACATGTTCTTTTGCACATTAGTTAGTTACTCACTTGAAAAATAATCCCGAAAAATGTAAATAATTAGCAAGCACCATCAAAAAAACAAACGCGCCAAGTCTTTTGACGCTTGACTTTTGCCGACCCATTCCAATCGATGGCTGAAGAAAACCGAGCGAGAAGCGAAGGCAAATAAAGAACAAAGGTTGGCCACCAACACCACCAACATGCTGGTGCAGTGCCTGTTGGAGTGAGCCAGTGATGCCAGGAAATTTTCTTTATAAATGATACTTTTCGTGAGTGTTCGCTTAAAATTTCATCAATTTTGACAGCACTAAGCAGACCCAAAAGAGCGCTGGAAGAAAAAAAAAGAACTAAGCTGAAAATAGAAAAATGGGCGTTGCCCAATTTTTAAAATATTTTTTTTAAATGCTTGTAAAAGGAATAGCATAACTTTTAATAAAAGTGAAAATAAACAGAAATGTTCACAGAAAGTTGCTCTACTCGTCGGTGTACTTGGTTTTAGTGAATTTCAAGGAACAATCCAGATTATCTAGCATCATTCAAACACGACCGCTTATTAGGCTTAAAATGGTCATATTTCACCTATATGTAACCAGATTGCAACAAATTATTTAATTTCAAACAATCATTTAATGCATATCAATAAGCTTTTCTAGATATTCAAAAACGTTTTCTTGACGTTAATATTTTTTAAGCACGTTGTGTAACAATAACCTATTCTGGTTATTGCAGATTTCATCTTATCAATGATTTGTTGTTACACAGAAAAAAATGATGGTAATATTCATCGGGAAATGGTGAAAGATTTTGTGGCAAAAAAAAAATCAATTTTACCCCAGAAAATGATGAATCGTTATCAGTTTTTGATGAATATTCATCAGGTTCACATTTTTTAACATTTTTTTCATTTAATATTACTCAAAAAAGAGGTTATATTCAACCTACCAATTTTTCAACATTCCAAAACTCAACTTTTTTTTTCTGTGTAGATGTACCATTGCTGATTTAATTTTAGAGCGTCCAATTTGCCAGGGTAACAAATCTACGGGGAAATCCCGGGAAATTTTAAATTCATTGAAAAGTTTTCTGATCTTGGATCTGATCAATATTTTTTCAATATTTTTTTTACAAAATTACAGTGGTTTTATTCGTTAAAATAAGTGTGAAGATCAATTAAAAGTATGAATGCATGTAAAACAGTGGTCGCAAAACTGCGGCTCGCGAGAAGGTTTAGAAATTAATGTGGCATCCGGTCTTCATGTCAAGTTTGCTAGTAAAATAATGAACAAGTTTTCTTTATAAAACGTTTAAACTTCTGGAAATGAAATTAATGAAAAATGACTAAGACTTTTATTTAATTTTTATAACTAAGATTCTGAATATGGTTGTGTTTCAAACAAATATTTTGTATTTGATACCATTTTGCCGAAAATGTCGCTAATCAAAACAAAATCTCTCAAAGTTCTAAACATCAAGTTGAGCTCTGTGTGAATCTTCCTGCAAAACATCGAAATCAAAATCAAATACATCAAATGATGCCCTGATTTGAGCTTCATTGATCAAGGGGCAAAGTGGCAAAACGATGTGCAATGATATTTATATGGATTGGTTTTTTAAAACCTCTATTCATCTAATTTAAAACCATTATTTCATTTAAAAAATACAAACCAATAAGCGGTTCGAGCTACATAAAACTAAAACTAAACAGACGTATATCAGCCATTTATTTTATTAATGTTTACTTTAGTTTAACCTTAACAGCATAAATAATTTGTCTCGGATATGGACGAAATCAAGATTTTTTTTATTAGAATTCGATGCCAAATTTCCATTTATAAATATTATTGCAAATCAGAGATGCATTTTACTGTGTTATTTTCAGTTTTTTGAATACAGATGCTGAAAAGGCTGAAAAAAGTTTAATTGAATTTTTCAATAAAATTCAACCGCAAATAAATTAAAAAAATCTAACAAACAGTTATTACAAATTAAAGCATGGATGATATGGAAATATTGTTTGATTCTCTTATATTCTCTTATTCTAATAAATATAAATTTAACGAAAACTCAACTCTATGAAATTTTTATTTGCTGATGAAATGTATTTAAATTTCATTATTGTTCTTTAGACCTTTTATCCTTAAATAAAAAATATTTAAAGAATAAAAAACTGTTCACAAAACGTTGAACTTAATGATCTAATATTCGTTTAGTTATCGGTTCAAAAACTTCTGAAAACTTATCCAATTTATCTTAGGCTGGTACAAATTTTTTGTAAAGTTATTGTCTTCCTCCCTTCAAAGTTGGCCTGAAAATCAGGGGGCAAAAAAACATATTTTTTCAAAAAACTTCAAAGTGTGGAATTTACTGAAATTAATTTTTAAAGCATTCCCCTGCATTTAGAATCATTTTTAGCATGTTTGAGATGATTTAAAAATCTTTTGAATTTTTGAAAATTGTTAAATTTTGTTGTAAATCTTTATGGAATACAAAATAATATCGATAGTTCCCGTAGTTTTGAAGAAACTAAAATTTCTGTAACAAAAATCTGGGTGCAATAGCTCTGGTTGGTATGCACCTTTGACCTTCTAACATCCATTTTTGCACCAGTGTTTCTTGATTTTTTTTATTATGCGAATTGAAGTAATTCTTCTTGCACAAACCTATTGGAAATATTTTATGATACCAATCTTATTTTCTTCTCATTCGATTACCATAAACGTAAAAATCTAAATTTTGTTTTTTTTTATATTATCAGAGATATTTTTTTTTCTGATCATTTGATTAATTCTATATGAACTGAACAGTACATTGAATTGAACAAATTACGTTGAGTTTCTACAATTATCTTTTTTTTTTTTCATAAGATTTTAAATAAATTGGTTTCAAAAAGTTAAGAATATGTATACTTCTGCCTGAATTTCTAAAATTTCCGGGTAATTTGTAAATTTCTCAAGAAACGGGAAATATTTTTTCTACGTTAATTCTCTGGATTTTTTTTTTCACGAAACGGGAAATTGGACGCTCTGTTTCATTTCAAGTTTTTGTCTCCCCTTTTAAGTTCCCAATAATAAGGCCGTTGCAAATCTTTTTCAAAGTACATAAATGTCAAATTAAAAAAAAATGAGCGGTCTGAATCGATAAAGTTACGAGATACTTTTTGAATTTATTGATATTTGCCTTTTTTTACAATTATATAAATGTAATGATTATAAAAAAATCTACAACTTGGTAAAACTTCAAATCATTCTTAAACCTCTACTGCCCAAGTTTTTTTTGTCAATTTTTATTTTTCCCTTGTTCAGGAGTTCATTTTGAGCAACTTTTGTTCTACAAAAAACTTTACTTCTCTTGTTTTATGTTGTTCTGGTTTCTTTTTTAGTATTCTTTAATTTATGTTCGTTTTTGGTAGTAGTTGGCCTATTCTATCACCTCATATCATTACATTTTACCTATTTATTTTTTTCATGTTTTTATAGCCACTTTTTCATTTTTTTGCTTGTTTATCACATCTTTGGTTGTGAAATGGCACCATCATTATTTAAATTGTAAATAAATGCGTAGAGGCATAGTCTGGGACACTAGAAAAATTACTGCATACTTCTTTTCACTTAAAATATAGGAAATGTTAGCCAAAGTTGACCCCCAAAAAAATGACATTTTAAAAATCATTGGAAAAAGTCACATTAAACAAGTAAAACCCCATAAATTTTCTAAAATTTTAAGAGTTCTTCTTTCCAATGCCTTTTAAAGATCAAAAATTGGTTGAAAAAATTTTGGTGATTTTTAAAATCGAAGCCCATCTAAATGCGGGGCTGGGTTGTACAGGGTTAACAACAACTCTCAAAGTTTCAAAAAACACGAAATAGTAAAATAAAAAATATATTCTGCATGAAAATATACCCGTTCTTGGCTACGCTGATTTAATAAGAATATCTTCTAATGGCATGTAAAACTAGGTTTTACAGTTGAGAAACGATACATTACAGTGGTTTTAAAATAATTTTTGTATTTAAAAAAAAATGCAAATTAGTAAAATTGGAAGAATTGTCAAAAAGTCAAATTCACGAATCGCGGTGGAATAAAAGAGAGTTGTTATAAAAATATTTCAAACATTTCTTGAATCTATGGTAAAAAGGTTTTGTAGGAGGATTAAGAATTGTTAGGCAGTTTTGCTTTTTCTTTTTTCTGTACAGTAAATTAAAGTTAATTGCCACGTGGTTAGGAGTTGCAGTTTGATTAGACTTCAATAAAATGCTCAATACAAAAGAATCTCTTTAGCAAATAAGAATGAATAATTCAACAGTTGACATTTTTTGTATTATCTGAAAAACCAATCATTTGAGAACTTGTGACAGCTTTGACTTATTTAGAAACAGGTACCATTTCAATTGCACAACTCCTAACAAATTTAAGAAAATAACATCTTCTTTCCTTAATGTCCCTAAATTTAGAGTCATATGTTCAAGAAACACAGCACTTCCAAGAAATTTGATCCCTTATCACCCTAACCCCTGCCACCCCCCACCATAATCATCCTTTTCCCTGATGTACACACAAAAATGAGGCATAATCGTTGCGGGGGAGGCTCCCCTCTGGTCCCCACGCTTCCTTCCGGCGAGGAAATTGGACCTTTGTACACAAACACACACACACACACAGACAAAACCACACACAAAGTGAACTCACCGTTGCAGAGACAAATAAAAAGTACCAAAGTTTGCCAATTTTCCGCAGAAACTCACTTTTTTGTGCAAACACACACACACTTTCAACCCGTAGCAATTTGCATCGTTTGGCAAATTTCAAGGTTTCTTGGTGCGAAAGTTTTCCACTTTGGTGAACGCAGCAAGCCTGGAAGAGTCAGTCAGTCAAACCAGGTAAGCAACATCCACATCCCACAGGGGAAATCCAGGCAGGAGAGAGAACATCACACACAAGTTGAGCAAAACTGAAGCCGGGGCAGCAGCAATGAGAGGAAAAGCACACTTCAAAACACAACTTCAACGACTACAACTTGAACGACGACGACGACGACGACGATTATAGATTGATGGATCCGGGATTGCACACTCACACTAACTTTGCGCTCTTGTTCTCTTCCTGTTTTTAATTTCTTCCTCTTTTTTGTTCACTCTTGTTTCTTTTTTTCCGCTCGAAACTTCCAAGAGGGCTCACATTTCCGGAAATTGAGGTTAATCCCGATGCAGCATCCCCTTCGGAAAAATGAAAAAAAGCACTTCAAATTACACAACACTTTTTTGTTTTGTTCAAAAGCTCGCACACTTTCAAGTGGGGTGTCCAACACTAGCCAAAAAAGCTGTTGCACACTAAAGCTGCCCCCCAAAAAAAGGTTCGACAAATTTTAGAATCCTGATTTTCGTGTCTGTGCGTCTCGGCGGTGAACGAAGGATAGAAGAACCTGGCAGTGGCCAGCCAGTCAGCAGCTCCAGTCTGGTCCTGGTCCCGAGACTTTGTCGTCGTCGTCGTCGGGAGATTGGGATCTTCGGGTCGTTGTCGGCCCTGGCATCCCACCAGGATAACGTGGAAAGGAGGGGTCCGACGATGGAGAGGTGAGAGAATGATGGGAATTTCGGGTTTTCTAACAATTATTAATAAATGATTAAACTAAATTTATAGTATATTTTAAATACCAAAAACAAAAAGCTTTTAAAAGGAGAGCAATTCACCACCAAAACCGGAAATGGATATTATTTGTATTAATAAGGATCAGCCATTGCTATAGCCAAAGAAGCTTATAAAATTCATGTCGTTGGTTCACCCAAAAAATTTTGGCAGTTTTCTGTATCTTTTAGAAGAGTTTCCTGATCGATTTGGTGACTTCGGCAAAGTTGTAAAATTATGAAAAATTGGTTTGCTGATTTTATAATTTCCTTATTTTTACTAAAAATCTATCTCTCAAAATTCGATTTTCTAATTTTTTGATATTTTAATATGTTTTAGGGGACAAAAACCCGCAACTTTTGAGCCATAGAGAAATACGGGCACAAATTTGCTGGCAAGCTATAATTTCTTGAAAGTATTAAAAAAAATTAAATTTTACTAATTTTTTACTTTAATTATTTATGTAAAGTAAAATTTGTGATTGGGAAATATTTTAACGGGAATGATCAGAAGGTAAGCAATTTACAAGATAAAGCCATTTCTGAAAATATCATTTTTTAATTGTTGATATTTTAGAAAAAAATCTAACTTTGACAACGACGCAATTTATCATCAAACGTTAAAATAAAAATTGTTGTTAAGAGTATATTTATTTTTTTTCTGAAAAAAAAAACTATTAAAAAAATTCGGTGGCAAAATTGAGGTTCAAAAGTAACGGATTTTTGTTCCTTAAAATATATCAAAAAATTTCAAGGATTAAAACATTACAAATTTTGGGAAATTGGATTTTTGTGACGAAAAGTTAACTAAAATAACGTATTTTTTCCTGTGAGCAGTTCTCTCAGATTTCGGTCATTCGATTTTTTATGTATTTTTTAATCCGACTGAAACTTTTTTGGTGCCTTCGGTATGCCCAAAGAAGCCATTTTGCATCATTAGTTTGTCCATATAATTTTTCATACAAATTTGGCAGCTGGCCATACAAAAATGATGTATGAAAATTCAAAAATCTGTATCTTTTGAAGGAATTTTTTGATCCATTTGGTGTCTTCGGCAAAGTTGTAGGTATGGATACGGTCTACACTGAAAAAAATGATACATGGTAAAAATTATTTGATGATTTTTTATTTAACTTTTTTTCACTAAAACTTGATTTGAAAAAAAAAAACACTTTTTTATTTATTTATTTTTTGATATGATTTAGATAAAAATGCCAACTTTTCAGAAATATCCAGTATTGGTCGCAAAAATTTTTCAATTTCATTTTTCGATGTAAAACCAAAATTACAATTAAAAAGTACTGTAGTGAAATTTTAATAAAAGGCACCGTTTTCAAGTTAAGGCCATTTTTAGGTGACTTTTTTGAAAATAGTCGCATTTTTTTATTTTTTATAAATTAGTGCGCATTTTTGCCCACTATTGAAAAAAATATTTTTGATTAGCTGGGAAAATACTCTATATTTTGCTATTATGAACTTTGTTGATACGACCCTTAGTTGCTGAGACATTGCCAGGTTGGTTTAAAAACAGGAAAGTTGATGTCATTTTCTAATGTCGATATCTCAGCAACTAATAGTCCGATTTACAATGTTAAAATATGAAACATTCGTAAAATTTTCCGATCTTTTCGAAAACAATATTTTCAAAAATTTTAAATCAAGACTAACATTACAAAAGGGCCAAATATTCAATACAACGTACTTTTAAAATATTAGACTTGGTTTCAAAATTGTGAAAATATTTTTTTTGCAATTCCGTCGTGAAACTATTTACTTTTCCTGTCATTCTTGAACGACGAAATAGCCTACTTTTCTGTACCAAAAATAACAGAATCGAATAGCAACACTTTTCAAAACAAATGCTGAAAAGTTATACTTTTCAGCACTCAAATGGGTGCTGAAAAGTTGAACTTTTTAGCACTTGTTTCGAAAAGTAACACTTTTCAACATTTTTTTGATTTAAACGATTTATTGACAAAATATATGAAAATTTGACATAAAATTTCACTTAGTGTGTGTTTTTTGGAATTGCAAAAAATGTTGTATGGAACTCGTTGTAAAACTTGCTTTTTTCAGCACTCTTCGTATTTTTCCAACTCGGTAAACCTCGTTGGATAAATGTAGGGTAGGGTAGTCATCAATGAGACATTTTTAGTTTTCAACTTTCAATGATTTTTCTAATTTTTTCATCAGCATGTTTTAATGAGCTTTTTGTTACATTTTCTTTCTTTTAATGTGTTCTAACATTGACCAACATATGAGATCGATCCGACATCTACAGCCTGAAATATTCAACTGTCTCATTGTAGACGCACTTGGCAGGAACAATGAGACAGCTGGGGAACAATGAGACACAATACGAAAATCAAAATTATTCTAGTAAAACATCATGTTTTTTTAATTGTTCCATTGCAGGTAACTTGCCTTGAACATTTTAGAACAATTTTGCCAACATGAAACTTTAATTAACAAAAGTTATACTAAAAAGTATTTAAATTTTGTAAAATTCGTATATTTATACCAAATAACTTTGTATTTTTGGTTAAATGAAGTTAAAACTCTATAAATATGCCAAAAATCACTTTTAATTCATGTTTTGAAAGATTTCCATAGATATTGAAAAGTTTAATGAAGAAAAATCAAAGTGTCTCATTGTTACCCATGAGCTGAAATGAGTGGGGAACAATGAGACAGTCCTGGATACTGGGTATATTCTAAATTTTGGCCAAACCTAATGAAAGGACATTGTAGCCCAACTTAATCCCTATGGAACGTCGAAAGAAATTTGAAGAAATATTAGTTTTAGTGTTAATGGCAGCCTACGAGCGAAAAAGTAATTTTTGTCCATAATTTACTTTTACACCCCAGAATCAAACATTTATGAATAACTTTTCAAGGAAGCGTCCATAACCAAAGCCACTATAATGGCAGACGTATATCTAGTAGACACACCTTTCCCCCAAATATGAGCCTGATTGGTTGAAACTACGACTTGTGAGAGCCATTTTATCATTGTTCCCCGTGTCTCATTGATGACTACTCTACCCTACGACTCGTGCTGAAAAAATCCTCTTTTTGCAACTTGTTGCATAAACTACTATTTCGGAAAGGAAAAAAACTGTGACTATTTTCAAAAAAGTTACCTATGAATGGCTTTAACTTAAAAACGGTGCACGTTATCAAAATTTCACTTAAGTTCTTTTTGATTGCAAATTTGATTTTTCATCGAAAAATGAAGTTGAAAAATTTTTGCGACGAATATTTCGATTTTTTGAAAAAGTCAGAATTGATTCAAAAATTCAATTCGTTCAAAAAATTTTTGCACAACCTGGAAATTTCTGAAAAGTTGGCATTTGATATCTTCTAAAATATATCAAAAAATGGAAAATATTAAAAATAGTTTGTTTTTGCAAATAAAGTATTAGTGACAAAAAGTTAAATAAAAAATCAACAATTTTTTTTTCAGTGTAGTCCGTATCCATACAACTTTGCCCACGACACCAAATCGATCAAAATATTCCTTCAAAAGATACAGATTTTCGAATTTTCATACATCATTGGACATATGGACAGCTGCCAAATTTGTATGGAAAGTTATATGGACAAACTAATGATGCAAAATGGCTTCTTAGGGCATAGCGAAAGCACCAAAAAAGTTTCAGTCGGATAAAAAAACACAAAAAAAAAATCGAATGACCGAAATCTGAGAGAACTGCTCAACATATTTATTATATGGTGATCAAATTTTGAAATCAATTATTCGTGTGTTATTATTATGATGATTTTTTTAATGCACCGATTGAGCAATTCTCTATGTTTTAGCAAATCGACTTTTACTATATTTTTATTTGGATAAAACTTTGTCCATCAATTCCTTATGTCAAATAATCCAATTTCATCATAGATTTTTTTCATTCCAATCTTAATATAAAGTTGAGAGCTTCCATACAAAAATGAAATTGTTCGAAAATCCATACCTTGAGAAGAGATTTTTCTTGTCGATTTTGATATCTTCGTCAAAGTTGTAGGTTAAGATTGAAACTTTCCAGATTTTTGATCACTTTTAACCACAAACACTCGATTTTGACAAATTTTACTCTTTTAGATTTATTTAATGTTGATAAACACCTGACAAAAAATTCATTTGATTTTCAATCGAAAAAAAAATTGAGTGAATTGTTGAAGTGCACTTTTTTCTAGTTATATCTATTTTTTTTGTACAATTTATCGATTTTTTCTTTTAAATTTAAAAATTGTACCTGCTCTTAAAAATTATAAAAATGCATATTACCATATTACCCAATATCAGCCCTTATTTTTCACTCGGCGATATCTTGGTAAAAATAGTTCCAGTTTTCTATTTCAAAAATTTGAATATTATAAATAACAACCGGTACCGTGGTGTAGGGGTAAGCGTGGTTGCCTCTTACCCAGTCGGCCTGGGTTTGATTCCAGAAGGTCCCGGTGGCAAATTTTGAGACGAGATTTGTCTGATCACGCCTTCCGTCTGACAGGGAAGTAAATGTTGGCCCCAGTCTAACCTAGAGGTTAGGTCGTTAGCTCAGTCCAGGTGTAGGAGTCGTCTCCCTGGGTCCTGCCTCGATGGAATCGCTGGTAGGCAGTTGGACTAACAATCCAAAGGTCGTCAGTTCGAATTCTAAGGTAGATGGAAGCTTAGATGTAAAAAGAGGTTTGCAATTGCCTCAACAACCAAGCCTTCGGACACCTAGTTTCGAGTAGGAATCTCATAATCGAGAACGCCAAGGCAATGCTTTAGAGCGAATAATTTGATTTGATTTTTTTTTAAATAACAACTAACAATTCAAAAGAGTGAAATAACAGTTATTTTTGAAACAAGTATTTTTTATTAGTTTTGAGTTAGGAGAAATTTATGGAAAGATTATTCAATCAATGCACTTTTAAATTGAATACTAATTATTCTGTGCAAACGTTCTCGTTTTTAAGTATAAAGTGAATATAAAATCAAAATTAAGCACCATCGTCCGACCCTCCGTTCGGAATCCTGGAGCAGTGCCAAAAACAACCGACGAACGACGAACGAGGACCTCACCGAAACAGTGTCCGGAGAGGATAACGCCGCCGTGTCTGGCCTGATAAGGGGGATAAAGACCCGCACACACACACACACACACACTCGCACACTTGTTGGCCCCACTTTTGCTGTGTGCATCCTCTCTCTCTCTGGACCAGGATCGGCCGCTGTGTTATGCTCAGAAAGTGTGCGCATTTGCTAAAAGTTTCGCCGTTTCCAGCTGATCGGAATCTAACAGGCTGTTGTTGGCCGTTCCGGGTTGAATGGAAGGGCGATGTTTTGGGAGGTTATTTGAAAGTGGAAGTTGAGGAGGTGCCACGTGTTTGGGATCAAACTCGATACAAAAAATCAAGTTCAAATTCGAACGATACCTTTTTATTTGCTATTTTTAGTTTTGTATTTTTTTATGTAGAATAAACTTCGTCCATCAAAGCCATTTTGTATCATTGGTTACCGAATCGTGCTCTTTATCGTATGCCGATGCCCAGTTCTGGGTGTACAAACTTGAGATCTGTCCATACAAAGGTGCCATGAGAACAATCGATACCGTCATCAGGGGTGGCATTGGGTCTGGGGGGTGAGTTTGGGTCATACAAAAATACTGACCCAATGTCACCACTGATGACGGTACCCGTATCTTGAGAAAAGATTTTCGGATCGATTTGGTATCTTCGGCAAAGTTGTTGGAGGACTTTTAAGAAAATATGAGTGAAAAATCAAGTTCCGATTTTTTATTTTTTTGACGCAAATTCGATTTTGACAAACATTTACCCCTTAAGTTTATTTTTTATTATTATTTTTAAATAGGTCTAAGTACTTTTGGGAAATTGAAATAAAGTACAGCTTTTTTACTAGTGAGGGGAAATTCTCATATATGATTCGCAGGTTAAGGATACAGTCCTAATTGCATCCAATTCGTCGATTTTCGCTATTTAAGCAACTTATTTTGCAAAACTATTTTTAGAAAATTATTATGTTTTACTAAAAAAATGCGGTTCAAAACAATACTTGAACAGCAAAAAAAAATCGAAGAGGGTGAAGTTTGTTAAAAATCTAACAACTTTGCGGAAGGTGAAAAAATATAAATATTGAATGGTTTCAACATTTTAAATGATTTTTATCATAGTATATTTCAATTATTCCTTTATAGAATCTATAGTGTTTACAAATAATGCTTTAAAAAAATAAAGGTTCAAAAATATTTGAAATGGCCTTATTGTTAACAATAACATTTGTTAGCGATTGGCAAGTTGAACTTCAGTATTTTCAAATAAGTTTGAACAAACAGAAAAAAAGAAAAACAAGGCAAAAAATGTAATTTAGATTTAGTTGATGATTCTTTAATTTTGATGGCAAGTTAAAGCTTTTTAAATTATTTTGTTATGTCATGATTGTTGGAGCATTTTTAAAAGACGAAGCCCCCCCCCCCCCCTCCTCATCCCTCCTTAAAACTTTCAAAATATTTGTAACGGCCATAGTAAGATGAAAACCACCAACTTGTTGCGAAAGCCATAAGTTGTAAGAATCTTGCAAAAGCTTGATCATATAGTTTACACAGTTCGGTAAATTGAAATTACCGAATTTGGTAAAACTTACCGAAATTAGGTAATAAAGTTCATTGTTGTTCATCGTACTACCGAAATTCGGTAAAATTTGGTTCATTTTGACAAAAGGGTTTATCGATCTTTACTTAACCGATTTTTCAACTACCGAATTCAGTAAAAAAATCTAAGTGTGTAGAAAGTTTTAAAGTCGATAAATTTTAAATTCTGGTCCTGTGGAACTATTTTTTGAACATTTCAATAGTCCTTTGTTATAGAGACCACTTTATGAGATAATTGTAATGATTTTTTTTATTATTTAACCAAAAATCTGCAATTATTTTTTATTCAAAACGGAAAAAATACACTCCTAGATTTTTTTACCGAATTCGGTAGTTTTCAGTTTACCAAATTGTTGGCAATTGAAAATTCGATTTACCGAATTCGGTAAACAAATCTTAGTGTGTAAACACAATATATAGTTTTTGAGTTATATCTGAATCAGTTTTTTATTTTATGATTTTTTTGCAATAGAAAAACTGTCATCTGGGGAAGATTATTTTGCATAAAATTCAATGAAAAATAACCGTTACAGAGAAAAATATTACACGCCAACTACAAATTGAATTGGTTTCCAGAAATTGCTGGTACTACCAGCTTTTCAAAATTAATTTATTTAATAATACAGTCGACAATCTGGCTGTCGATCTTCTCGATATCAATATTGCTCCTGCTGTCTTTAAAATTTTCAGTCCCTTGGTTTTTCGTTCTATAATTTGATAACTCCCGTTCTCGACAGTCCCTTCAATATCGACAACGTGAGAGTCCACTGTATTTCAGGGAGTATTCTATTGGCCGAAGTTATTTACAGTTTAATTTTTTTTCAAGATTTCAAAAATAAAAAAAAAAAAAAGCTTCGCAAGCTTAATCAATCTGTTAAAGAAGAAAAACATGCATCATAATTCTTCAGCAAATTGAAAAACTGTCTATTCAAAAGCCACTTCTAAAGTGCCCAGTGGATTTTCCACATCGCGCATGCCCATGGGCTTCCATCATAAACAAACGCCACGAGCTGACGAAGTTGTCAAACGATGAACTGTCAAACCGAGCTGCATGAAAACAAAACAAAATTTTCTCGTCCGATTGATTTACGTGTCGCTTTGCGTAGAGCCGAAATATCTTTTTGTGATTTTTTAGCAGCAATCGAGCTTTCGGGATGGAACCCTCGGTGGACGATCTGCTGTCCTTCAAGGAGTTCCCGCTGATACAGGAGGGCAACTCGACCAGCGCCCAGCTGAACATTGATTCACCGAAGAAGGTTTCCCCGGTGCGGGAGACCGAGACGCCTCCGGAAGGTTTGAAACATTTTAAATAATTCATAAATACAGATTTTTAACAAATAATTCATGATTTTAGAGGGGGCAACCACGAAGAGTTCGACCTTTTTTAGCTTTGAGTATTATCAAACATTTTTCGATGTAGACACGATGACCGTGGTGGAACGGGTTGTCAACTCAATTATTCCCAAGAGGGCACCGACGGACTATTTGCAGCTGAACATCGGGACTAGTCCCGATTTGTACGGTCCAATTTGGATCGTGATAACTTTGGTAAAGATTAATCTTTAGCAATCGCAGCAACCTTTTGATTGACAGATGTTGTTGACAATATGTTACCTTTAGCGTTGCTTGCATTGCTACAATCAAAGAAAACAATGTAGAAGGTGACCGTGAATGATTTGTTTTGCTTTTAGATTTTTACGATTGCGATTTCGGGCAATATGGCTAGTTATCTGCAGAACGCTGGTGACCATCACTGGCGGTACAACTTTCATCTGGTGTCGGTGGCGGCCACGATCATCGTACTGTATACTAGTTTAATGCCGTTGGCGATTTGGGCGCTGCTCAAGTGGTTCGATCGGCCAACCGATCTGGACGAGTCTCCGTACACTCCGAGTTTGCTCTCGCTGGTCTGCCTGTACGGATACTCGCTGGCCATCTACATTCCGGTGTCCATTTTGTGGACCATTCAGGTGACTTCCTCAAGTTACACATTGTAGGCGTCAACCTAAATTGTTTTACCTTCCAGATTTCCGTTTTCCAGTACCTTCTAATGATCACCGGATTCCTACCCGCTTGGGCCCTGGTCTGCGTCCTGCTACCGGCCATCAAGCAGTCGAAATTCTCCTTCCTGATTCAGGTTGCCGTTGCCGGCATGCATCTGGTGCTGGCCCTGGCCCTGATGCTGATGTTTTTCCACCATTCGGGAACGGCGGCCACAGTGGAGGACTCCAAAGCGGCCGGAATCCACGAGCAGGTCAAAACGACGGTCGCCGCCGTTTTGGCGCATAAAAATGCCACCAATTAGAAGGTTTTTAGCTGAGCGCACTCTTAAACTTGTCATTTGACTGTGAAATATTGTAATGTAGTTTAATAAACGTGAATAACAACATGAAAATAATTAGTTTTAATTAGTTTCTTATTAAGAAATATTTTTAAGTGGAGGTAAATTGACCAATATTTATGTTTTAAAAAATTATTACATATAGAGAATTTGCAGCAAAGCTAAAAGACACATGTCGCCACCTATGAACAAATAGCGTAAACCTATGATTTTTCGAAAAAATGTGTTTTTACCTTCAAAATCAATATTTTTATAAAACTTATGCTTGATTCGGATGAGAAAAATTATTTCCAACAATTTGGTGTACAACTTTCCACTACTTGTTTGATTTTTCTATGAGAAAATTATAAATTTAGTAAAAGATAGTTATTTGAACTATTTGGCAACAAAGTCTTTCAAAATCAATAAAAATTGTTGAATATACGTTAACACATCTGTTATCAACTATGTAACTGTTTATTTCTTTGATATATATGGGGAAACTAATTTTTCGTGTTCTGAAACATGTTTTTGAAGAAAAAGTTGACAAATTTTGCGCGCCCAAAAATTGATGTTCATTATTTTAAAGCAAAAATTTTTTCTCGTCTTTTGCAACCAGTTTCATTAAGATTGATGCAGGGAATCATGAGAAATAAGCGATTTTGTTCTTCAATCCAGCAGAAAGGAATACGATTTTGGGCAAGTAACCTCATTTTGGCGCCACCTACATTTGAAACACAGTCGCGCTGCAAAACCTCAATATTTTTATAGAGGATTTGCAGCAAAGCTAAAAGACACATGTTGCCACCTATGAACAAATAGCTTAAACCTATGATTTTTTTTGAAAAATTTGTTTTTTCCTCCATAATCAACATTTTTACAAAACTTATGCTGGATTCGGATGAGAAAAATTATTTCCAACAATTTGGTGTACAACTTTCCAAAATTTGTGTGATGTTTCTATGAAAAAACTGTAAATTTATAAAAAGATAGTAATTTGGACTATTAGGCAAGAAAGTCTGTCAAAAATCAATAAAAATTGTTGAATATACGTAAACACATCTGTTATCAACTATATAACTGTATATTTCATCGATATATACGGGGAAACTAATTTTTTCTTGTTCCAAAACATGTTTTTTAAAGAAAAAGGTCACACATTATTGCGCGCCCAAAAATTGATGTTCATTATTTTAAAGCAAAAAATTTTTCTCGTCTTTTGCAACCAGTTTCATTATGATTGATGCAGGAAATCATGAGAAATAAGCGATTTTGTTCTTCAATCCAGCAGAAAGGAATGCGATTTTTGGCAAGTAACCTCATTTTGGCGCCACCTACATTTGAAACACAGTCGTGCTGCAAAACCTCAATTCTCAGAATTATTCAGATAGAGAATTTGCAGCAAAGCTAAAAGACACGTGTCGCCACCTATGAACAAATAGCGTAAACCTATGATTTTTTGAAAAAATGTGTTTTTTCCTTCATAATCAACATTTTTATAAAACTTAAGCCGGATTCGGATGAGAAAAATTATTTCCAACAATTTGGTGTATAACTTTCCAATATTTGTTTGATTTTTCTATGAGAAAACTGTAAATTTAGAAAAGATAGTAATTTGGACTATTTGGCAAGAAAGTCTGTCAAAAATCAATAAAAATTGTTGAATATACGTTAACACATCTGTTGTCTACTACACAACTGTTTATTTCCTTGATATATACAGGGAAACTAATTTTTTCGTGTTCCAAAACATGTTTTTTAAAGAAAAAGGTCACAAATTTTTGCGCGCCCAAAAGTTGATGTTCATTATTTTAAAGCAAATAATTTTTCTCGTCTTTTGCAACTAGTTTCATTAAGATTGATGCAGGGAATCATGAGAAATAAGCGATTTTGTTCTTCAATCTAGCAGAAAGGAATACGATTTTTGGCAAGTAACCTCATTTTGGCGCCACCTACATTTGAAACACAGTCGCGCTGCAAAACCTCAATTGGGAACCTCTGTTTTTATAGTTTGCACTATGAACTATAGGTGGCAGTGTTGCACATTTTCAGATCTAGATGACAGCGCCGTCCTTGTACACTCCTTCACATTTACACTTTAAATTACTGTTCTGAATAACAATTATTTTTGTTTTAATTGGTATGTTTATCAACTATTTTATCATTGGATTGGATAAAACCATGCATTTATAATAAAAACACATCAATATTGCTTTAAAAGTGAAAATTTCCAAAAGTTTTGCTAAATCATTGCCAACTACAAGAGTCAATTTGTGCAAGTGCACGCACGTGCATGTATTTGTGACATCTCTCAAACGTCAAAATAAATACAACCTGACGTTTGCACCAGCAAATAAAAACCATAAGAAAACCAATTAGAAAGGCTCGTCCCTAGAATTTGTTTTGTATATTTGACCCCGAAATATCCGAAAAAACTGCAGCTCGCCACGATGGACGCCCACCGGGAAGCAATCCAGAAGCAGATCCACCAGGACTGGGCCAACCGGGAGTACATCGAGGTCATAACGGCGAGCATCAAACGAATCACCGACTTCCTCAACTCGTTCGGTTAGTGTACCTGTGGCCTACTGCGATGTCGTTCTTTCTTTTCTATGCGGTTACTCCCTTTCAGACATGAGCTGTCGGTCGCGGCTTGCTGTGCTGAACGAAAAGCTCACCACTCTGGAACGGCGGATCGACTATCTGGAGGCTTGCGTGACCAAGGGCGAAACGCTGCAATAATGAATTGGGAAGGGAGGAGGGACCTTGGCGAGTAGCTCTAATTGACGACACGGTCACACCGCGGTGGATGGCCGGGTGTCTTCCAAATGTTTGGATTTCCAGGGGCGTGTAAGATTCCGCAAACACACCTTTCTACTACTCTGTTAGCTTGTAGGACTATGCGTAAGTTGTAATTTAAACAAATGTAATTACAATAATTTCAGGAATAAAAAGAAAGATACAATCACAGCTTTAGGCAAGGAAATGCACTTGGTATTTTTATTATCTTCTTAACCTGAAGACTTCCATCATTGACATGATTTTTCGTTCAAAGATATACATTTTGCATCGCTATCAATATTTTGACTAAATTCCTCCTACAAGTTGTTTAGAATAGGTAAGTGCCCTACATATGCTGATTCTTTTTGGTTACGATTATCTTATTCCTTGCAAAGTTATGGAAATCGTCATTAATCAATGATTGCGAACTAGGACGTCAATGATTGTACCACAAAATTATATAAATTTTGAAACACATTTGATTTAGACCGAAAATTCTTTCAGTGGCTTCAAGAAGGCACATGCTTATTCATTTTGGTGCAAAAATTCGTTGAATAGAATTCAATACAGAGAATTTTACAGTGATGATCAATTTTCTTCGAAAATGATCAACAACTTCACCTTAAAAAAGTGTGTTTTCAAAAGTGTTACGATTTACGTCTTGGGTCTCGGTGGGAATGGAAAAGAACCACCTTTACAGCAACGTTTGCCACACACGGCTCCACTGCCACAGTTTGGTTTGGCTCTCTTATCTTCTGTCATCATTTCAGGAAATTCATCCAGCTGAAAAGCAGCGAATTGAGATTCATTTTGTCTTCAATATATCATAAAATTTACCACAAGTGGAGAACACAGCGCTACTGTCAAAATTGCAAATAAAAAAATATAAATTTTTAACATTGTGAATTGAATTGGTTAGTGTTATTTAAAAATCGAAACTTAAAAAAAGTTGACACGAACAATATGTGCTTTTTATACAGCTTAACCAATAAAATTGTGATCGATTTTCTTGTTGAAGGCTGTTAATAATTTGTGTTCCGATTCTAATTGATTTCATACATAATTCCTACCACTTAACCGGTGTTTTCCGGTTGAATTATTAAGGATCATTTTTCATTTTCAATTTTTCAATTCAAGTGACTCACCGCTTATAATCGACCTTCTCTAAAATCATCGAATTTCATCCACATTCGATCATTTATTTTTTTTCGCACCGCCTCACAGTTTTTCATTTTTCCGAAATTTACCGGAAAACTTCTTAAATATTTAAACTGTCATATGCTGGAAACAGAATTATAATTTTGGTATTATTAATTAAACAACAATCCACCGTTTGAGAGTCTTTTTTTGTTAAAGGTCAAATAAATCAAAATTAAATTTTGATCATTTTGTTTTTTTTTTGACTTACAAAAAATTCCAGAGTTGTCGATTGCTACTCTATTGTTTTTTTTGTTTCCGAGATTTTACAGTTTGTTTTAAAAAAGATTCAAATAAACTAATACAACAGTTAGAATTTGTATATTTTGTGTACTCTTCATATGAAGTTATCCGTAAACTTTCTTTATCAGATGTTAGTTATTATAGTACCCATGAAATCTTGAGTTATATTTGAAAAGGTCCATAAATGAAGGAAATCCCTTTAAAGAATTCTGGAAATCTATGTGAGAGTCCTTCAATAAATGTATACCTGTTCATCATTGCCAATAAACGTTTTAACCCTCTACTGCCAATTTTTTTTTCGAAATTTGTTATTTTTCCCGTGTTCAGGAGGTCATTTTGAGCAACTTTTGTTTTATGAAAAACTTTACATCTTTTGTTTTATGTATTGCTTGTTTTATTTTTATAATATTCATTTGCATTTATCTTGTTTGGTTTATGTTTGTTTTTTTTTTGTAGTATTTGGCCTATTCTACCACCTAATTCATTTTGCCTATCTAATTTCTTCACGTTTTTACAGTGACTTTTACAATTTTTTGCTTGTTTTTCACATGTTCTGCTATAGAATGGCACCATCATTTTTTAAATTGTAAAAAAATGCGTAGAGTCATAGTCTGGGACACAACAAAAATTACTGAATACTTCTTTTTACTTAAAATATATGAAATGTTTGTAAAAAACACAGCCATAGTGGACCCCTAAAAATGACTATTTTAATGGCAATGTCACATACAACAAGTAAAACTTCTAACCCTAAAATTTTCTAAAATTTTAAGAGTTCTTCTATCCAATGCTTTTTAAGGGGTTACATACATGTAAATCGACATAAATTTCAGAAGATGGTTTGAACTTACGCTTAAACTTTTTTCAAATCTGTTTTCTGGGCATTACAATATACACTTTCATCTATTAATGAAATAAATTTGAACACATTTGGTTTTTTCTTCGCCGAAATATAGTTATTTGAAGTCTGCAGTTTAAGAATACGGTTGCCACGATATCTCAACACTGCTTTGACCAAATCGGCTCAAAATTTTGGATTTTGGTGAAGACTCGTTAAACCGGTCCCGTGTACATGACGAAGGCCGATTTTCAAAATGTTTATTTTCAAGAAAGTTAAAACTATTTTTTATTTTTTTCATATTATCATTAGTTTTGATTTTTGTATTTTTTTAAAGCAAAATTTCAAAATCGGGCTTCGTCATGCACACGGGACCGGTTTAACGAGTCTTCACCAAAATCCAAAATTTTAAGAGTCTTCACCCGAAATTTCAGCCAATTTTGTCCATCTCATCTCGAGATATCGTGACACCGTAAATCAAATCGGTGTTTAGAGAAAAACGCTCACAAAGTTTGACACTTCGCTTTACGCATGGCAAAACTTTGAGCTTAAATCGTCTCGTACTCAGTTTAGTCATGAAATACCATCATGAAACATTCAGGAGCGTTTGAAATCATCATCTTAGTGGATTTAATAAATTTTCTGTAATATGAAATTTTTTGATTTTCTACTTGTATGCAGGGTTGCGAATGAGCGAGCGCTCACGGAAAGCTTGCTCGCTCCAGCTGGAGCATGAGTTTTTATCAGGTAGCTCGTGCTCGCTCACGCTCACCGGAGCGTTTTGCGCTCACGTGAGCCGGTGAGCCAAAGTAGGTAGTTGTTTTTTCCTGTTGATTCATCTGCCTGTTTGAAACAAAGTTTCTAGAACTATCTGAGCACAGGCAGCAAAAACAAACAAGAAAGTGGTCGAACAAACAAAAGTAGGCAATGAAACGGATTTGATCAGTGAACCGAAATTTACGTTCTATTTAAAATCTAGACATTTTTCGAACAAGGAACAAAAAACTAAATTCATAATGTAAACCTCATTTACGTGAAGAGATGCACTGTTTGTTCACAAATCAAATCCATATTGGACCATATTGTATTGTTGTTATGTACAAAAATATTGACAATTTATGTATATTTTAATTATTTTTAAATAATCTTTTAAACAGTTACAATCATCCATGTTCAAAAAATCATAAATAACTTGTAATTGAATATATACTTGTTGGAAGAAGAGCCAACCTTTTCGTGGTGAAAAATATTGATAATTTATTTGATTTGAGTCAAAAGGGTTATATCAACCCTTAGGAATTTTGAGGCATATATTTAAAAATAGAACTGTTTCAAAAATGTTACCCTTTTTTCTAAAATGTTTGCCAAATAAAGACTAACCTTATAGAAATGATTAGCCGTTTCTAATCACTGAATCACTGAAAGATTTAATAAACGGAATTATTTTTTTTAATGGTAGCTCATTCTGACCCGCAATCTGGAAATGTAGTCAAAACACTGATTAGGTACATAAAAACAGTTTAATGTTATATTTTAATCAACTAAGCATTTAACCTTGAATCGAACTTACCAAAGCATAAATCCTCTTGAATCCATTCATTGTTTTGTAAGTTTTTCTAAGGTTTCAAAAAAAATCAAATCATTCGCTCTACAGCATTGCCTTGGCGTTCTCGATTACGAGATTCCTACTCCTACTCTAAGGTTAACAGGCCCTTTTATTTAGGCGTCTATACCCCTCCGCCCCTCTCTGCTACAGTAAGGCCTTTATTTAAAAACATGATTGATGAAAATAAGCTATTCCAATTCATATATCATAAAATTTGTTCACAAAGTCATATTTCCACAGCCCTACTGCACCTTACGCAAAAAATCCATCTAGAATTAAAAAAAAAAAACTTTCTCAAAAACGTTAAATGATTAGCGATACGTCCGAAATGAGCGCTCCGTGAGCGAAATATGAGCGCGAGCGCGAGCGTGGAGCAAACGCGAGCTGAAAAAATCGGAGCAAACGTGAGCGCGGGTAAACGTGAGCTAGCTCGCGCAGCGCTCCTCCTCACGAATGAGCGAAAAGTGAGCGCTCATGAGCGCGTGAGCGCGTGAGGAACGCAACACTGCTTGTATGTAACCCCTTAAAGATCAAAAATTAGTTGAAAAACAGATTTTATGTTAAACAAAAAATGTGTCATATTTACCAAATGATCTGTATTAAACTACAGCAAATAACCCTAAGCCTTGATACAAGACACAGAAGAAATTTGATGAAAATTTGTATACTTTCCCGAAGTCTCATATGAATTTGTATTTCTTTTGAGATAATAATGCTATCTGTATCTTATGCTAATTGTAATCAATTATTTTTCAAAAAAATGCTTTTTTGGAGGTAATTTGATACTGCAAAATTTTGTTTGACAAAAAACGAGAAGGAGTTTGTTTATGTGAAATCATCCAGTTTTTATTCGTATTTATTAAAATAAATAAATGATCAATATTTGCATACAAACTTCCGCTTTACACTGTGCCTAATTTATTAAAAATTTGACAAAAACTCCTTGAATTTACTTATTTTTAGTTGCATTCGATTAGCCAATTTAACAATAAGAATTCTTATTTGAATCTGTTCATTTTTAAAATATTTATTCAATTTCACCTTGATGGATTATATAAATTTCAACAGCACGGATTTGGCCTAGGACTGAAACGGGGAAAAATTAACACTTGAATTGTTATCCGTTTGCCTTGGGGTTAAACTTACCATGGTGCAACATCACAAACCATCTAAAATTTGATTGCAAAAAAATATCATTGAAAAGAGATCATTTCTAGAATGCTAGAATTGGGTGGTTTCAGTACATACCTCGGAATAAGCGTGAGCTGCACCAATCATTGCTAGTAAAACTGCTGCACAGTAAACTAGAAAAACAAGTTTGCTCATTTTGTTAAAGATTTTTTAAATCTGTAGGTTAAAACTACAAGTTTCCGAATGATTGTTTGGAATCTCACCATCGTCTATTTAAACAATCTTATAATAATTGATTAAAATTTTAAAATGCATGATTGCATGCACTGCCCTATTTACACATTTGAGTTTTGTTTACTACAAAAGCTTAACTAAACGTTTATTTCTCACATTTTCAAATTTCCCCTGCTGAATTTTGTTTCACTTCACGGAAATACACCCCCTTTGCAGCAAATCGAGCCACACGTGGGCACCCGGCCACAGTCCAGCCGCTGGTGGTGGGAAGTCGACTCCACTGCCGGCGTCATCGCTGTCGACGTTTGCTGCTGTTGCATTTCTGCAGCAATTTTCCGTATGATTGACACGAACAACAGGTCACGTTGCTCGTCCGATGACGAATCGTACTGCTCGTCGGGTGGGGGCTGGATTTGGAAAAAAATAATGTAAAATTTAGATGTTTTGTTTGATTTGCAACGGAAACTTGCACTTACTTCCTGTGGGTAACATTTGGCTAGAGTTACAAGAGAAATAATTAGAAAGGTAATTTTAAACATTGCAGGCTATTTTTTTCGACAAGAAAGAGAGACAGAAAAGTTTTATCATGCAATCAGTATGCTACTCAATGTAAACTGAAATGATATGAGATGCAGCGCTATTTATGAAGCAGTAATCTCTTTACTGTATATTATGAAATGGGGTTAGTCTAACTGTTTGCATTTCATTTTTGATGCCTTATTTTTAAATACAGTCGATACAAATTTCGGTTATCAAATCAAAAAAAGAGTTTTTATCCGGCTTTGATTTTTTTAAGGCAAATTTTAGTTTCGGAACCTTAAGCTTTTAAAATTAAAGTGGCTTTTTAATACTAAATAAATACTCTCAAATCGTGTATTTTTCCTATACTAAACGAGCAGTATCAACCAAATTGGCCAAAGTTGTAGGACAATGAAAAAAAAAAAATTCACTCTTTTAACATATTTTTAAAAATTTTCTCACACATTCGCAAACCACGTGGACACTTTTTCGGAAATCTCAACCCCCTCGTGGACAATTGTCCATACACAATAAAAACATTTTTGTATGGAGCGTGGACAATCGCCTTCACCCATCGTTAGCGAAAAGTTGTGGTGGTGGTTCAAATTTTAATTTAATCGCAAAAATTCGACTCAGATTACGATTCGTTTTGTAGATTTCGTTTCAAATTAAATGTAAAGCAAAGCAAATTAATTGATTAAAGCAAATTCGATTTGGAGATAATTTGGTTGATACCTATAAAATATAGTTTACTCTGCACTGGCTCTGTTGACTCTGTTTGGTGGTGCCTTTGCTGTTATTGGTGTATGTTGTTGTTTATTTAAAAATATTAAATAATTGCGGATTTTCTTAACTATTTTTTCTATTTCATTTCTTACAGAATGACTGCAAAAAGGTTGGAGGGTGCTGGGACAAAGTTATTCGACATAAATGAAATGAATTCACATTTAACGGATAAATTTATTTTACAAAATATAAATTAGAAATGATAACCTTTAACATTTAAGATGTAAAGTGAATGTAATACAACATGATGTTAGCAAAATGTTTCATTTCTAAATATTTTTTCTAACCAACAACATCGATCAAGAATTAAAAAAATCAGCAGGTACCTTATATTAAGCCACATTCGTCACTTGATCAAAACCTAGTTCAAACTGCACCAAATCTCCGTTCAATGTCACCCCCTTTGGCAAAACACCCCCATTAATGCTGCACCAACTTTTACTTTCACTTTGCCAAAGCGTTCCGCAATCGGTGTGGGAGGTTTGCAAAACAATATCACTGTACCGACCAAGTGCATCGTGTCAAACCCTACTGCGATGACCTTGCCTCTGTCACGCCAACTAGATCAACGCTGCCTTTTCCCAGCATTGTGTTTGAATTGCGGTAGGGACTTTCACAACTGTTAGGTCAAATGAAACAATTGGATGTTATTTTTTTTTGTAAGAATAAATAATAAACTACGGTTCTTTATTTAAAACGGTATTAGTAGATGGTTCGATAGAGTACAATAAACAAAAACATTACAACAAATAGTCACTGCAAAAGTAGTGAAAATTGTGCGTTGAGGCTCGAGGAAAAATGGGGGGAAAATCGTAGGTTGACAGATGGAGCAGCAGGTGACAGTTTCGGTGTCATGGCAAAAGAACTCAAACTGCGCTGCTCCTGGGGTGGCTTACGTCTACTAGAATCATTAATCATTAAATTCTAACCCTAAAACTGTCCTTCTCGGCACATTACATGACCGCTCCTATCGTCATGGCCTACTTCCGCTCGTAGCTTCCGTACTCGTCTTCCTCCTCGTAGCGCTGCGTAGTAGGCGTGTAGGTGGGCCTTCTCTGCTGCAGCGAGATGTTGATCTCTTCCGGGCTGCGGTACACGCTCTGGTGGGTCGGGCTGGCCGGGGACACTATCCGGTACGAGGAGGGCGTCGTCGGTCCCTGGTAGACGGGCTGCTTGCGGATCGTCTGCTGCTGGGGTACGTGGTACGAGGGCTGTTGCTGCTTGGTCTGCTGGACCGGGGTACGGCGGTCCTCGTGGACACGCTGCTGGCGCTCGTAGTCGTAGTTACGCTCGTCCACGTAGAAATTCTCCGGGTAGTAACGCTCGGAGTATCTGCGAGTAAAAGTAACCGTAAAGATATCCTTAAATCATACAAAGGGTCAACCACATCTTACCTCAGCGTCACGTTCGGCTTCGACATGTGCTCTTCCATGTTGATCGGCTTGTACAGGTAGTCGTTCACGAAGTGATACTTAGACGACTGATCGCAGATGTTATCGCTGGACGGGGGCATACAGATCAGGTGCACCTGGTGGAACGTGAAACCCTCCGGGCAGATCCACGAGTGCTTCTGGTTCTCCTGGCAGTAGTGGAACACCTCACATCCGAGGCTCTCATCAGCGTAGTATCCGGTGGTTCGGCCACTGCAGTGGAAGTCCGACTTCTCCAACAGCTGGGACAGCCGATCGGGTTCCTCCTCAACTTCCAACTCCTCACTGGAGTAGGCGACCTTTTTGCTCTTCTTGTCCTGCTGTTGGGGATGGTGCTGGCGGCGGGTGTAAACCTGCGGCTGGGGATCTTCCTCCTCCTCCTCGGAGCTGTACTGGGCCGAGTACGAAGGGCGGGCGCGGTACTGGACATTACCGGCGGCGGCCGGCGCAGAGTCCTTCAGGTTAGATTCCTCCGACGAGGTGTGGCCATTGCTGAACTGCTGGGGCTGTTGGGCTTTTTGCTGCTGCTGGGCGGACACGATGACCGCACACAGGAGCACGGCACCGCACAGGAAGAGTCTGTGAAAAGGGAGAAGGGATTGAGAACATTAGTTATATGTTTGAGGCAACTTTTCTGGTTAGTCTAATATAATTTTCTTTGACATGGTTATTTTAAAAAAATGTAGTATTCAACAAAGATTTTAAAGATTATAAATTTAAATCAAAAGGAAAAGGAGAAAAAATATAAAATTCGTTTTAATTTTTAATCGATGAAAATTATCTTAGAAAAAATCATAAATTTCAGAAACTTTTGAAAATTTAGAGAATTATGGTTTATTTCCATTATTTTACTAATAAATTGAAATTTAGATACATTAAAAAAAGTCATTATATTATTTCATCAAATTCTGAGGATGAATATATCTGTTTTTTAAATGTTTCTTTAAAAATTTCTTGAGATTCATAATTGGTTTTTTTTTGTGATGATAAGTACTGGAACTAATTAGACAGTTTTTTTTTATTAATGTCGCAAGAACCTGTTTGGGGTCAGGGTTAAAAGGGAACAATCTTGAGGGACTTTAAGATATTAAGTGGCAACCATTTTTTTATTCGGAATTGAATTTTAGTGCATTCCCTGCCAATATGGGTTTAAATGCTATGGAATTATCTTAATCAAACATGTTGTCACGTTGTTTTGCTACATGTTTGTTTTTTTTTTTTTTTTTCATTTTTTTTTATTTTGAAAGAAATATCGATTTTATGATTGAAAGCAACTCTGGCTATTTTTCAGCTTCATTTTTTTTATTTGAAAATTCGTTGCAGGAGAACTACTTACTGAGAAACATCTTACTGAGAAACAGCTTCAAGAAAAACAAAGCTTGAAAATTAAAGCATCTGAAAAAAAATTCAGTGTTATCTAAGACCGTTGAATATTCAATATCCTCCAATATTGTCTCGGAAAATCAAGGGGCAAAAATTTATTTAATTTAAAAAAAAATCAATAGAAGTAGAACTCAAAGTAGTTTTAAATGCATTTTCTTGGGTTGATAATCATTTGAGTTTTTGTAAATTTTCAATATAAAATGCCGTCAATGTGTTTTTAATCATGTTTTTTGCGTCGATAAAAAGATTTGACTGATGATTCAAAATTAACTGCACTAGAGTATAGTATATTATATTATATTAAAATCTTTGCAATGTTGGAACCTTGGCTGGCTATATAAACTTTATTTTTTTTTCCTTATGTGAGGGTCAAGGTACATTAATTGTAACAAATATTTGCACACTATTATTGTTATTGAACATTTCGTGCAACTTAAAATTTGCTTTCTGAAAGATTGCAATGATAACTTTTAAACCTTTTCAATATTTCAAGTTTGATCTTCAAATATTATATTATTTCATGCAACAGAATGAAAAAAATATCGTTTTGGTTTTTTTACAGCCTGAATGAGTATAAAATTAACTTCCACGTCTAATATTTGAAAATATAATAATGAAATAAAATACTTGATCCTGTTTTGGGATTTCTATGCATATAGTTTAAACATTAACGGAGCACATTAACCACAGCTTGATGCAAAAATTTTTGCTACAGGCATTTTTGTATCTTCAAAACTACAAAATAACTTACAACATAGTTTTTTACAATCAGATTGTAGGACTGTTAATTGAAAACTGTTTTAAATCGGTCCATTATTGACAAAAAATCAGGATTAAATAGAAAAAGGGGTCAAGCATTCTATATTACGCCCATTTGAAACGTTAGTCTTCATTTAAAAAAATTCTAAATATTGTTTTTGAAAAGATAGGCAAATATCACGAATATTCAATTTTTTGCTGCTGAGATATCGACATTAGAAAATGAAGGGTTGTTTGGGTGAGATTTTCTAAACTGAATTTTCCTAACTTTAAAAAATAAAAATTTTCGGAGATGGTCACTCATGATCATTATTTAAAAATATATTTTAAAAAAATCGAAAATTGCAACCTTGAAAACGGGACCCTTTAAACTGTAAAGTATTTTTTAATTGTAAATTGAATTTTAAATGAAAAAGAATGAGGTGAAACTAATTTTATAAATGAAATTTCCCTTTTTACAGAAAATCACTATTTTTTCAAAAAAATCATAGCTTGGCGGCAGCATTTTCGACCATACTTCTCTATGGCTCAAAAGTTGCGGGTTTTTAACCCTTAAATCATATCAAAAAATCTCGAAAAAATTCAGATATTGGGAAAATGAGGTTTTGTTAAAAATATAAGTAAAAGAACGGCATTTTTGTCCTTTGTATCTAATTTTCTGAATAGTCCTCAACCATACCTACAACTTTGACCAAGACAAATGTTACAGATTTTTTAATGTTTACGTACCATTTTTGTATGGACAGCTGCCGAAATTGTATGGAGATGACACAAAATAGGAAATCAGTCGTAATCGACTGATTTCGTAGAGAATTGCTCAGATATTCTAACCTTATTATTTAGTTAGTGTGAATTTAACCAATGTTTGATACTGATTTATTTATTTGCTAGTTTTTGTTGATGAGGATGAAAATCAGAGCAAATCCTAATTAACTTATTAACTTAATTTGCAACTTCCGTACAAAAGTGCGAACCATTGAGACAGTTATCTTAATGGAAGTTATTATCTCAAGTTTCATGACAAAAAAAAACCGAAGAGGCTTGCCTCTAAACATGGGAAAATTTCAATTAACATCAACACTCCGTGAAGACAGCTCATCTTTCAACACCTTCACTTTCGCTGGCATATTTGCAAAATATTTTTCCCAAACCCGCCACGAGAGTGAAAGAAAGATTCACACAAACGCGATCGCACACATGCTTCTGGGTAATTAAATTTACGCGAAAAATCGCGCACTTTTCAAACATCATTTTCCCCCTAAACGCACCGGACTAAGACCTGCGGAATGCCAACTTGAGCCGCGGATTAATTTCACTTTCGTTTCGACTACTCTCACTAATGAGTGAAGTGTGGGCTGGGTTGGGTTGGACTTCTCGAGCACGCACTTCAATCAACGAAACGGACATGTTTGGACAGCTGAATTACACGATTTTTTTTCGTTTGAAAATGACAGCGTAAGTAGTGTGAGTAGGAGGAAAACAACAAGTTGTAAATTTCCGACAAGTCCGAACAGTGACACTAAAACCGAAATTCGAAACCTCGATTACGGCAGCAGCAAAATGAGGGGGGAAAAACAAGAGTTGCAGCGCAGGAAAAGCTATTAAATAATAAAGTGGGAAAAGCCGGGCAAAACGAAACCACCGGGGCCAGCCGAGTTGGGGCCTGAAATGATAAATGTTTTCCGCCTTATTATGGCACATTGAAGATTGAAAGAGGAAAAATCAAATGATTTTAGCGTGAATGGTGGTGAGTTATTTTTTCTCTTGTTTCGGTTGCAGTTTTATTATGTTGTTGTTGTTGTTGTCGGTGATAGTGAATGCAGTTCAGATATTGAAAGTATTGATATATTGATTCCTGAAAGGAAAAATGCAGGTTGTAGAAGGAAGTGTCCTGTCATCGCCATCAATAAATCGCCTTGGTAAAAGCATTGGCACGGAAGCAAATATTTTAATCCACGTTTGATTTATAGGTGTTTTGAAGGAAATTTGTTTCCTTGGTTTCAGGTATTATATCCGACATTTTATTCTACTGTTAATAATGTTCAAAGATCACAGCAGAATAAATCAAATAAAAATGTTGTTTTTGTCTACTGAAGTCATTGATCATACAAGATCAAACAATCATCAAGATTATCGGAAATGTTGCGTTCACGAACAATCCCCGAAAACTTCCTCCGGAATCTCGAATCCGGAACCACATCGTGCTACTAACAACGTCTTCATAAACGCATAATCAACTCAGTCAGACAATGGACCCCAGTTTCTGATCAATCAGATAATCCCTCCCTCATTACCACCCTAATGAGGCCCGTGCCCATTCACCACCGATGGTTTTTTTTCGGCTGCTCCCGCATTGTGCTTCGAATTTACATCTTTTACGGCCATCATCTAGCTTTAACGATCGTACGATTTTTATTGAACCTGTGGACATCAGACGGAGTTAGCGTTCACATAACCCGCAAGATCTAGTTTTGTATTTTTTTTTTCATCTTTTAAACTAGTTAGCTTAACTTCCTTTTTCCACCCCTACCCACCCACACATTGCGCGGTATAAACAATCGACAGCATGGCTGCCCTGCGAGCGCCCATCGAAGTAGGCTGTGATGGGGGAGGCAAATGAGAGTGTGCAAAATAAAAAAAAACTAGCGAGTGAAAGTTTTTTCTTCTCGTGCAATTTTTCTCCTTTCAAGTGGGCAGTGAGGGTGATTTTATTGGGGTGATTTGGTAAATTGGATCATTTTTGGAAATGTTTCATAACTTTTAGTTTGAACCTCGATTTTTTTTTAATTTCAACATGGTGGCAATAAAAAATTATCACATACTGAATTAATATAAATAAAAATATTGTTTGGCAAGACAAGTTTTTTTTTTCAATATTTTAGAATAGAATTATATATTTTCTCTGAAATACCACTGCCATAAGTGAATTGCAATTCGCGAGCTCTAAAATTTCTTTGGAGTTTTTAAATAAACAAAAACAAACTTGGAACAAGAACCTGAAGTTTTCCACGACATCGCATTTTTTCAGGTACTCTTCTGGTTTCGTATTCTCATTCTATTTCAGGAGTCGATTCGTTAATTTGAATTCCGCTAATTGATAATTCGATAATTTGAATCCCGATGGTTTGAGTAAGTTTGTTGACAGTCGGATTATTGCTCTACGGGCCATTTTTTTTCGAAAATATTGAGATTTTTTTGTTCTTTCAATAACATTATTTTTTTGTTTTTTTTTTTCATAATTCATCTTTAATCTGTTTTAGTTTTTTTCTACAGACTCCAATGAGTATCTTTTTTATTTGCTGTTTCCATAATTCCATATTTAAGTAACTTTTTCGTGTTCTAATGTTCATTATTCAAATTATCAAAAAAAAATAAACTTGATCCATTATGTGTCAGTAGTAATAAATTGTGTCAAAAAATAACAAAAAATAATGTATACCAATTTCAAAATTAAAGGAAGGTTATACGGCAATCATTGACCTAATAAAAATATTTTTTTTTCAAAACATTTGCAAATGAAACTTTGCAAAAAAAAAAAAACGAAAAACCATTAAACCAAAGATTTTCTAAAAATTAAGCTTTTTATTTGAAAAAAAGTTTTTTTTGTGTTTTCCAAAAAAAAACGTACAATTTTCTTAAAACCCAACCCAGCCCCTAGACAGGTGTCGATCTAAAAATTCACCAAAAATCAATTTTCAACCAATTACTGTACTGGGGTAAGTTACACAGTCCATACACTATTTTGGAAAAAAACTTTTTTTTTATTTAGTTACGTTGAAAATTCTTAGTTTTAATTCCGGGGTCACTTGTTAAAATCATATTTAAGATGTTCAAACTTTATTTGTACGTTAAATGTACCATCACTTAAGTACCTGATATATTTTTTAAGAAAAAAAATTATGTTTATATTTAGTTAATTATTAGGTAAAATTGTTAAAAAGTCGGAATTTTGCCTGAAATTTTTTAAAACTAGTCTTGTTTATAAAATTATCGATTTATATTGCATTTTATACTGAATTCGAAGCACGAATCACAAGTTTTCACATTTTACATGAAATTTGTTCAACTGAAATTGCCTATAAATTTTGAGATTTTTATTAATTGTGTTTCAAAAACACATATTATTTATTATTTACAAACTTATGTAATCTTCTCCTAGTGGAAAATTGTCCAAAGAATCCGAAAATGCATTCCGTTTCCGATTCAAAATCATGTTCATTGAGAAAATCATGACACTTTGAGAAGTTTAAAATAATGACTTCCATCGACTTTTTCTAAACTATAGTTAGGTGACTTTTTAAACTTTTAAACATTTTATGAAAGGTTCTTTTTGAGATACTTTGAACACTTCTCTATTACGGTCAGTATGATTATAAAACAATTGCGTACGTATTTTAATTGTACTCTTCATTTTGCGGAAAATCGCAAAAATATCAAACTCACCCCGTTTTAAGGTAAATGATAATGGTTTCATTCTAGAGTAAAAATGTGAAAAACATGCAAAATATTAAAATAAGTCGTTGTAAAATTATGAAAAACTAAATAGACAAAAGGTTGGAGTATTGGTGGTAGTATTGGCCATATCGATGCCTCTGTGCTCTCATATGCTAACTAGATAGGAAAACCAGCAAGCTTAGTACAATAAAGCACAGAGGCATTGATATACTTTCAGATAAAAAACATAAACTAAACAAGATAAATGCAATCATAAATACTAAAAGTAAAACATGAAAAACATAAAACAAGAGAAGTGAAGTTTTTCAAAATAACCTCCTAAACAAGGGAAAAATAAAAAACTTCGAAAAAAATATTTCGGCACTACATAGGATTCGATTTTATGCGTTTTTTTACAGAAATAAATTAGGTTTAGGTTGATACACATTTTATTTAAAGTTTTTGTTGCTCGGCTTTGAGAAAAAATAGCGGAAACTTATTGGGTAATAAATACCTTTTTTACAAAAAGCTATAAGATAAGAAATTTGATTTTTGGGTAATTTCAGAGAAAGCAAAAAATCTTGTAAACTATGATCGGACACTTTTTATTGGAGGTCAAAATGTTAATTTGATTCTCTCAATTTTCTCATATTTATAAGAAATATGACAGATATGTACGTGAACCCATCGATTTTATTGATAAAAATCCTATAAAATCAAAATAAAATTAAAATATTGATCTACACTTCTTGACGATATATTTCGATGCTCCCCGCTCTTCTTTCGTGGTGCCAAATATTAGATTTTTTTTATCTTTATGATCTTGGAAAAAAAAAACAACAAACAGTGTGTTCTGAATAGTTTACAAACGATTTTACAAAAATGTTAAATGCAAATTTTAAATGCAGTCAGTATTTTTTACTTTCCCTGATTGTTTGGGAAATTCTGAGGTTGGACCAAAAAAATCAAAATTAAGCCTGTTAAATTATACATATTTTTAGATTTTTTTCATTATATTTAATGTTTATAAAATTTCAAAATCAAAAATGATTACAATTTATGTGTGAAATTTAGAAAACATGTAGCAATTAAGCAAATTACCCCATCAAAAAAAAAGTGCAAGTGCTTCAAAAAAGCATGCAAAAAACGATTCAACGTTCAAATTAGATCAGTTACGCCGCGTCCGTCACACCATCCTTCATGCTTCTCTCGCCGCGTTGGAGGTGGAGCCAACCCGTCAATAATAATTGGCAGAGTTTATTACGGGATTAAATTTTTCCAGATTTATGCTCCTCCGTCAGGCCAACCCAACCGCCGCCGGCGGCGACGACTTTAAGGTATACGCAAAGAAAGTGAATGTGTCGTTTCGGTGGTGCACTAACGGAGCATTACAATGATACATAATTAAAGCTTGCACGCATTAAATGCAGCTTTTCGTGGAATTTTGTATGCTTCATTATTGGCTTAACTTTTCTATTTTGAAGCTAATTGTTTATTTGTTTAGCTGAGAGTCCGGTTTGAAACTAGTTTTTTTTTATAAAATTGGTTTTTAAATCAAATATTTTGAGGACGCAAGTCCAATAACATCAACATAAGTCTTTACTCTAGATGTGAACTTAAAACAACCCTCTTTCCCACCTGATCGAAAGTCGCACACGCGGTCGTCGCACGAAGAACGTTCAGGATTTCGGAGCATATTGGGCCTCGTCGTGTGAGCTTGGTACGGTTCAGGATTGCGCAACCACGTGGTTGTTGTTGTTGCGTATGAATAAACAATGTATTCATTGTGGAACTGCCCTTAATCGTTGGAATTCTTGAGCTCTTGTGTGTGTGTGTGCGAGGAAGGTGTATAATGAAGGCAATTTAGTTTGGGTTGGGTTAACTTAAGGCTCGGCTTCGAGAGGAAACGATGTCAATTGAGATTGCGAAAATTATGCAAAAATCGATTGTGTTAGATTTTGCAAGATCAAACACCTTTCTGCTAATAGTTTAGTATCTTATCGATAAAAAGTGAATACTGACGAATCCAGGTCATCACCAACTGATCTTTCTCCTTTTTTTCTCGCGATCTTACGCGCACATTAAAAGTTACGCAACTTAAACCACTTTTTCACCGCCATCGCTCCATACTTTTCTCCAAAAGCAATTCATTACCCGCGCGCCAGCAAATCGAACAGGTTGCTCGTTTACAACGGTGGTTGGCCCACTGACTGAGTGACTTACAGAGCCTGCTGCTCCTGACGATCATCAGGAGATTTCAACTGCGATCGCGCTCCCAAGCGCTCCGAACCTGTTTCGAGATGGCTTGCAAGCAGATGTTGTAAACTGCGATTACGAGACCCTTTTGAACTTTTTGACTTTCTGATGGCAATTGAACAAGTGCAGAAAAAACAAATAAGTCGTTAATGTTGGCTTCCCTCATGCTTGTGGGGGTTTTGCGGTGAGCATAATTACGATTTACGATAAGTGTGGTCTGCACGTGGTGGAGAAGCTAACCTGCCGACTCTTCCCACACACTCACGCCAGAATGATGGGCACTTTTGGTGAAGATTTTAAGGTGAAAAGTCAAGTAAGCTAGCCGTCGAGACAATTGAAACTCACGTTATCACCTCAATGTCGCAATATTTAAGAATGCAACCACTTGAAATTCTGCTAAATTTGCTCCAGATCGCACGACACCGATTTATCAACCTTCACAGTCACTTCTTTTGGACGATCGCTCAGATCTCCCACGAAGAAGCGCACCGGAAAGTATAGTCTCGTCAAAAAGAAACAAGAAAATAGGAACAAATTTGAGAGCCATGAAACCCGGACAGGTTGTTGTCTCATCTCCGAGACCCCAAGCGACGAACCCTTTCGTTCACGGGCACCAGACACCGATTCGTGACTTTGCTCACCTGATTTTGGCCTGAGTGATGAGCATCAAGAGACGAGATTGCGCTTGTCTGCTTGATTTGGAAATGAAGCAGTTAATAGAATTACTGGCACCATGCTTTGCAGGGGAGCAATCTTCGCAATCATTACTCATTGATTTGGACGTTGATATTAATAATTCTGTCAAGGTTTTGTAAAAACAAAGTTTTGAGAAATTTTGAGCAATTAAGCTCATAACCAGAAATATTGCAGTAATTCTATAAATCTCATTCGTGTTTTGCCTACCTCACCATACTGAGGAAAGGCTATATAATCACTCGAAAAAAGGAAATTCTTAACTCCGAGACCCACATTCGATCCGTCTTGGGGTCCCATAAGTCGCATTTGAAAATTATAAAGTTAAGTTAAGTACTTCAAAAGTTATGCTAAAAAACGATTTTACAAAAGTACGGAATATTGTAAAAAGGGTGATTTTTGTAAGAACCCCCGTCATTTTTAGTAAGGTATTTAAAAGACCTTTTCAACGAGTTTAAAAGATTGAAGATCTCCCGAGCGTGGGTAAATAACAAGGGAAATGCGTAATAATACCTTTCTCTGGTATCAATACCAAATTTTGGTATTCATGGACTTTTTAAAATTTGTCTTAAGGATTATGCAAGAGAAAAATGTGGTATCATACCAATTTAAGGTATTGTTTTGGTATTGCAAAATTGCAGAATTTGTCAATGATCGAACACCACATTTTGGTATTCTTTTGGTATTACAGTATATTATCAAATTCCTCTGAAACTATGGGAAAAGTTTGAACAATTTTGACAAAATAATTGATTTTGCGCTAAAATAATGTCTCAAAGCGAATGCTTTCATTGAAAACCGGAAATTTCAAACTTGATTTTAAATATTTTTGATATACCTACTAAAGAAATGACTTGGAGTTGTGGAAAATTTTCTAAGTCAGGATGGCACATTTTGGTATTCTTTTGGTATTGAAGTGTTTCATCAAATTCCTCTGAAACTACGGGAATTTTTTTTATAAATTTTGACGAGATAATTAATGTTGCGCTAAAATGACTTGAAACCCAAAAATGTTAAAGCTGATTCTCATTTTTTTATATACCCAAGATTTTTTTTAAATCTTTGAAATTTCTCTAAGTCGCGATGACCAAATACTTTGAAAAACGAGTCAATCGACAGATTTTTTTTTTAATAATAGTTATTTTTCAATCTTGTTATTTTTCAGAAGCTTCAAGAACTTCAAGCACAGGCCGTTCATCAATGACAAATGAATTCGATGTGGTGAAAAATATCACTAAGAACAACATGGAATCATCAGGTGAGTAGATTTGGCTGTTGCATATGGATCATTTCCGTTTTCTCACTAACTGCAACTGCTGCACTAAAAATTGTATGAAAATACCAAATTTTGGTATTACTTGTTCAAATACCAGCGACCATAATGTGCTCTTGGTTGCCCAGTAATAGATGGTAAAATATCATGAAATCATACTAAAATCATGTATTTGGAAGACCACAGGAATACCAAAATCTGATTTTCCAAGGGCGCGGGAATACCTAAAAATTAAACCATGGCAATACCATGTTTTGGTACTCAAGCAATGTTCAAAAATCCAGAAGACCTCAACTTGGTATTGAAATGGTTTTATTTTGTGGTATTATTTTACCCTTGGAATAACATGGTCTGGTATTGTTGTGCCCTTCCACTTACAAGATTTTGGTATGATTTTATGGTATTTTACCATCTATTACTGGGCAACCAAGGGCACATTTTGGTCGCTGTTATTTGCCCAAGTAATACCAAAATTTGGTATTCCCGTGTTATTTACCCCTGCTCGGGCTGACGACCCTATCAAAAGTTATAAGCACTTAAGTGCCCTGAATTATCTGACTACCCAATCTGATAGTATGAATAATGAATCGAGTTTATAGAACACTGAAAGGTCCGCCCTTTTGTACCTATTTTGGATAGCATTACCCTCTAAATGTGAGGAAGGCACCAACCACCAAAGGGTGGATTAAGTAACGTTTTTTTTTATTTATTTCTCCGATGTTTTAAGTGTTGCCACAGAGTGTAAAATTGCTATCGAAGATCCCAAGTAACCTAAGTTAACTTTAATTTAAGTTTTAAAGATAAGGATGTTTTTTCGGATTTTGTTTGATTTATGGATTCTCAATATTTCTCATAATATGAAAATATATTTGTTTTATAATCATTTCAAAACAGATTAATCTATTCTTTCGAATTGAAATTATTGAATTTGAGAATTGATTATTGTTAGTAATAATAATTTAATAAATCCCTGTATTCAACTCGAACACTTCTGTGACACTTTAGCTGTTGAACCACTGTATCCGCTATTTGACCACATTCCTGAATTGTGATTTTTTCTATCTGATCACAAAACTTGATGATGGTTTGAACAGAAGCCTCCGTCATTTTGCACGAAATTATTGTGATTTTTCTCAAGCAGCGTCCAGACTGTTTCACAAGTTTTATAATAACAGTGTCGTCGACTGACTCCATGTTCTTCATGAAAATTTCTTCCAATTTTGAACATTCGCGAAACACCGTAATGATAGAATGTTTTGACATGGGGCAGTCAATTAGTTTCAACACTCTTAAACTTAGATTTATTTTTAGGAAATAGTCATCGTTGCAAATTTTTCGTGTTGAGACATACGACAATTCTAAATGGCGAAGATGTGTCAAATTAGAACATTGCATAAAAAACTCGTTCCAACTATCTATTACGCAAGATTCAAGCCTAAGGAATTTGAGATTTGGAAAGGTCTTTAGCCAATTGTTATGCAGTGTATGCTTTTGAACATCAAGACTTACTAAACTGCAAAGCACTTGCCTTGAATACATGAATTCTGCGTTTCTATCATTGCCAAAAGCATTGACTTTTAAATATTGCAGCTCTTGCAAGTCCTCAAAAAAATCTGAAGTGTAAATTGACTCATACTTTAAATGCGTATTAAATTCAAGTTCCTGTAACAAAGGATGTTTTTTCCCCAGTATTTTCAACATAGCCTGAAAGTAAATAAAATATTTTACTGGAAATACAAACAATTAAAAAAAATAAAACTTACAATGTTGTGACCGCTAGTCAGATGTAGGGATTCGATGCATGGTTGCTTCAGATAGTATTGTTCACCAAGTGAGTTATTTTGCAATTTACAAGTTAGGTGCTTTAGTGCAATGGTATTATTAGTAGACAAAATTATTTTTTTACAGAAATCATCCGATCCACATCGGACGGTCAAATTTTGCAATGTTTTTTTGAGAGACATAATAAATTCCAATGCTGATTCATACAATTTGTCATTGTTGTTTATTTTGTTGTAACTATCAAAAAAAGGTAGTTTAAGTGTGTTTAATCTTGTACACACATTTTTAAACAACTCCAAAGTTTCTAGATGAGCGAAGCCACATAGGTCTAGTTTTTCCAACGATTTAAGCTGAAAGTTTACATTGGGTAAAACTGAAGGATTATAAATACAAACTGTTAATTCTTTTAATTTCGTCGCTTGCTCCAACATTTGAAGCAGCTCATCTAATAGTACCCTACACTGAGTTACAGTTAGGGTGTGAAGATTTGCACAAACTTTCGGCCACCAAATACTAGGCTTAACTATCGTCACTTGATCAAGAACCATTCGTTTATAATGAGTTGATTTCAGAGCACCAACTTCTCCACTGTCACTGCGTAAGATGGTGTGAGAAGGAAAACAAATTTCCATCCTGTCCATTACGGAACTAGTCCCAACGATCCGATTCCAAAGACGACACGTCAAACGAACCTGAAACAGTTGATGCACGCTCAAGTTCTGGAAGACCTTTTCCCAAAGATCATCTGGTAGTGTCGTCGTCTTTTTACGTGATCTTTTTTCATTTTTCGCTGTCGATGGAGGTGTAATCGTGGAGCAGTGTTTTTGTAGTCGAGGTTCAACCGCTGGACGTGTACTCTCAATCCTTCCAGCCACACCACTTTGTCTGTCCATCTTAGCCTTCAACTGATCGTGACACTTGGCGAACCCCGAATCTACCTTCGCCTCCAGCCGATCAATTCGCGCCATAATGTCCTTCAGCGTAACTTCGGCCGACTCCTGTTTGGGAGACTTATCGCTACGACACTCGGCACAGAACCACTTCAAACCGTCGTCCGAAGCCAACGCGGCCCACATGGTTAGGTTCAGATCGGCACACAACGTATGGAAGCACCGTCCACATCCTGGCGAACCACTGCACGTGACGGTTTTATCCCTCGCGGCGTTGGCCGGTTGATGGCAAATTCCACACAACTCGACGTTTTCCTTGGCGGTATGAGACATTTCTTTACTACTTTCTTACGCGAATGCTGGAGATAAACTGATTTGGTTTGAAACAAAATTGACTGTCCTTTGATTTAAGGTAAACAGATTGGAAAGTATAATGTACTACCTACAAGCATTAGTGTGGTTCATTTCAGAGTATTCTTCTATACTACCTCAAAGATCGCTCGGCTAGGGGAGAAATCCAACAGAGAAGCGACACAAACACCTCTAATCTACTGTTTGATTGGTAAAAGTTGCAAACTTATAACTATTCAGCATCTTCTCGGTAGATATCTAATTCCCCAGGATCTGTTAGAAACATTTTCAAAAAAGTGTAGTTGTAGTTAAGTGCCTCGAAATAATTGTCAAAATTGAGGGCCCCGATTGCAGAGATTTCTACGCTAGGCTAAATTCCAAATTTGAGCTCACTCTGATAAGCGTTTGGCCATTCTTATTGAAAAAAAAACTTTGAAATCACTCGAAAAACGAACTATTCAAATATTCCTCTCGGAACAGTAGTCTTGGAACTTGGGTCCTAAAGCCTTACAATATTATATTCTGGAGTCCGTTGCTTTCCAGTTTTAAAACAACTAATCAATTTTTATTTTTCAATATATCTCGTTATTTTTACTTTTAAACTTTTTTTTTCGAAAGGAAATGCGCTAAGAGGCAAACCTGGGTGCTGAAAAGACAGAATGCGTCACGTGATTTTCGAAAGATCCCCACTGCTCCCCACTAATACAACAGCACTACAGCTGTAAACATAAACAAAGTAGAAGGCTATGTTCAAGCTCAAGCGTGACACATTTTTTGCTGCTGAAGTGAATTGTTTTGAAACATTTTGGATCTGTTGATGTTGATGTTTTCGATGAAAAATTTAGTGCGTCCCACTTTTTTCTTCGTATACTAAACGATGGGCGGCCAAAAGAGGCCTTTTTTGTTTTCCACGTGATGAAAAATTATGTCAAAATTGGGTGGAATTTCGTCAATCAGAAGAGCAACTGAATGGAAGTTTCGAGATTATGCATCTTTGATGTGCAGTAATAACATCGGAGTAAGATTATCCAATATTATTTGGCAGGTAAAATTCATAGTTATTGATAATTCGTCGCTAACATTTCAAAAAGCGTCATAACATAGGTTTTGCATGAGACATAGCGATTTTGAAATGTGAGCAACGAATCATGCCAATCTCGATTTCAACCCTGTTCTTAAGATGTTTTGACTTCGAAAACCTTAATAGCTCGACGCCATCGACTTTTTTTTATTCCTGACAAAATAAATTATAGATCGATCACAATACTTGCCACTTTTTGGTATTATTTTGCGAACAGTAAATTGGTTCCACTTTGACAGTTCTAAATTGAGGCCGCTTTGCGGACAACTATTCTGCACCCAGAGGCAAACATTACACAGAAAACCTTTTTTTGAACAACCACGACAACTTGTTTTACTAGACAAACTACCTTTACATGCAGCTGACAGATGCTGGCAGATGTCCTGTACTAAAACGGAACCGACGCGTTTTGGTCACTATTTTTAACAGGGCATTCAAATGTGAGAATTGGGTACTAAAGCCCTATGTAAATTTTTATATACAACGGTAAAAAACACGATTAAAAACCATTTCTAATCACTTTTTTTCATTTTAATGCAATTTTTTTTTGACAAGACAACATTTTTTCGATGGATCAACTATGGTCCCCTTGGAACGAGCTGTCAAGTAGGAGCTTTTCTGTCAAGAAGGACCGCGAGGTTAATTTTTCAAAATTGATTTAAAAATCCATTTTAAACTCTTTGTGGTCGTAAAAGGGTCATTGCACTCAGAAAAAAAAGCTTTATCGCTGTAAACAATAATATCAGCAATCTAAGCTTCATTTTAGGACCCAATTGGGTCTTAAAATTAAGATTTAACTGCTGATATTATTGTTCACATTGATAAAGCTATTTTTTTGACTAATATGACCCTTAGTTAAAATGGATTTTTAAATCAATTTAAAAAAAAAATACTTCGCTTCCTTTCATCACAAAAAAGGCTTTTTCCAAGAGGAACACACATTTTTTTGCATTTAAAAGGTATCTGTAATGGTTTTAATCGTTTTTATAAAAAATGACATGAGGCTTTAGGATTCTATTTCGTTATGTCATGAAGTTATTTGTTTTTATTTTTCAATTTTATAGAAAACTGTTATGTTTTAAAAACAAAATTTTAGCATATTTGCGATCAGCTTGGAAAAAAAAAATCTGTTCAATAAATACGGGATTATTGCTGTGATTTTAAGACTCAATTGGCCGTAGTATCGCGAGCCTGATTTAAAACAGCAATAAAAAATATTACAGTCCAGAGGGATAATCTGAAGTTTCGATTATCCGAAGGTTTATGGGACTTCAAATAATCGAATTTTTTTTTATTTTCTAGTTTTAAACATTTCGAATTTTTGATTGCATTTTAGCATACCAAATAATTTTTTCAGTATTTCAACCGCGCCATTTTGGTCGCTATTTTGGATTTAAGAACTTTAAATTGCTTCAGAGCATGTTTGGGGTCATATTCAAGCTTAACATTCAAAAACAAGACAACGACCAATTTTTTTCGTGAATCGATTATCTGAAGATTCGATTATCCGAAGTGAAATTTTCCCGAGGCCTTCGGATAATCGAGTCTGGACAGTAGCATGAAAGTGGAATTTTCAAAACTTTCGTTTGCATAACTTCAAAAAATCTGAGGAATCAAAAAATACATTATATAGCAATTATTTTTGTATTTTTAATCAAATACAGCACTTTTAGACTTTTTGCTGGTTTTGAATTTTTGGACCACAGATCGGAAAAAGATAGGAAACCTTAGGGAAAAAATATTTTCATAAATTCAATTGAAGTTTCGCACATTTTTGATGGTAACATACCTGTCATAATGTAAAGACCATTTTAAAGTTGGCTTGAAATTTGAAATTTCGTTATTTTTGGTTAATTTTAGTTAATTTTTGTTTAACAAATTTGTTTATAACAAACATAATGTTTATCCGTCTATCTGCTATTTGATAGATAGTATTGATTCTAGATTGATAATATTGTTTTTTTTTCTCTCATTTGCCAGATTTAATTTTAGTATCTCTACCGTTTCTTTGGTGTACAGTCCAGACGCGTTTATCCGAAAGCCTCGGATAAATTTCACTTTGGATAATCGAATAACGAAAAAGATTTTTTTTCGTTATCTTATTTTTGATTGTCAAGCTTAAGTATGACCTCTAAGCTACGCTAGAACGGTTTAGAATTTTTAAATCTAATATGGCGGTGAAGAAATATTGCAAAATGCATTTTGTTATTTAATTGGTAACTATTGAATTCGCTCCCCCGCAACTCCCCTCCCATCCAGGTGTCCACGTGGTTGATGGGTCAATTTTTAAGTCAATGTAAGTTTTTCAAACTTTTGATAAAATTTAATATTTTTTATCATTTTCCTTTACAAAAGTTCTCAATTTTTCTGGAGAACTTTACAAGATTGAAGTCCTCATGTTAAGTGCTCTAGAAAAAATGTTACCCGGATTCTATAATAAGTTCAGAATTGGCCAGCGAGTCGCAGTTTGGTGTCCTAGATTACATCTTCTAGTATACATTCGACTAATAATCAAATTCTAAGCAATGCCGGTTTGTAGAAATGAAAATTGTGTTAATTTCTCGGTATCGGCTGAAATTCCTCTACATGAATAGAAATCCTATAAGCAAATCTGGTAACTTTGTGTTTTTGTATTCGACAGCATGGAAAAATGTTTCCATAATCGTCATTATTTTTTTTCGATTTCAATGAAAATGTTTCCAAAATCGATAACATTGTTGTTCAAAATCGAGAAAAATGTTGACGATTTTGAAAACATTTCCATGCTGTCAAATTCAAAAACACAGAATTGCCGGATTTGCTAACAGGATTTCTATCCGTGTATTGAGAAATATTAATCTCAGTGAAGTTATTCAAACGATATGCTATGAAAACGATATTTTTGATACAAAAAACGATAAAACAACCTCAGTTTACCCGCATCTGTTCAATTTTGTCTGTAAATGATGTATTTATAATATTTGAAAAAATAAAAAGATGGACCTAATCCGCTCAAGTATTTGCGAACACTCACAGCTGAACAGTTCATGCAAATTGCTCGTCTACCTCTGTTCACCACAAAAGCAGCTTGGTGTATCTTCCTCATTGGTAGTACATCAGAAGCAGCAGTAGAAAAAAACACGAAGCCAGCACTAATCGCCCAGCCAAGCAAGTACTAAGAAGTAGTGGCGCCCTCTGGGAGCCAATTCGCAATGACCTTCCCAGACACATTTCTCGGTTCAACGAAACAAAACAGCGATTCTTCGACCTGCCTGCAGTCTGCAGCTACTGCTACTGCAGAAGAGGTTGCTCATTTTCCCACCCAGCACACCCTTTCCAAAGCGGTGTTGGCGGGCAGCATTATGTTTACGGCCCAGTTGCAATTCGACTCTTATTTTTATTTATTTTATTTATTTTTTTCCTCAGCAAATAATGGGAAGGGTGAAGTGATTTGCAGTGATTTGGCCTCGAATGAGGAAGGTGAAGCAGCGAACGTCGTGGCTCGTCGGTAGGCAATTAGCACTCTCTGGCAGCGTGATTTAAGTGTGTATTAGGTTTGAGAATCACTTACTATAGTACCTTGTTACTTGACTTTTTGAAAACTGACTTTTTTGAGGTGATTTTTTTTTACTACTTTAATTTATAACATAGATATTCAAAAAATTTGAGGTAAAACAGACCATGCATCAACGTTCGACCCCACACGTTGCACATCAAGTTTTTACACACTCTTGAACAACAACAACAAAAAGCCAATGAAAATATTGTTGTAGCTTCACAGCATTGCAAATTGCGCAAGCAGCCGACGCCAAGCCACTCCGACCGAAGAGGTCGTGTGTCGGATCAAAGCAAGCTCGAGGAAGATGTCGAGTTCAAAGCACTCTCCTGAAAGCACACGGCCTGCTTGGGGGGTTTTCCGCGCAGTAGCCGGAAAATACAGAGGAAAAAAAATTGAGTGCGATAAGATCGGTAATTTGACGAAATTGTTGAGCTCGCCTGCATAACACAACCACGACGCATGTGTTACGCGTTGCACAAAAGTGTGGCCCCCCGTTCGGAAATGCATTTGGCACACTTTGACGGTTGGGAAAAATGGTGGAAATTATCCGCGGAAAGAGTGATGCATTCGGTTAAAAATAGACATAATTTGGGTGTGTTTCTCACGTTGGATTTGAGGTTAGATGAGTTATCAGCATTTTCTTGTATTGTATCATTACATTGTTTTCCGCAGTAAAGTGAAATGATTCTTTTGCAGAACATTTAGAGTTAAAAAGTTCCGAATAATTTTAAATGTTTTCGTTTTGGTTTACGAGGATTTCCCTTAAGCAGTTTAAAGATTTGGCAACTCTTTGAATTCTAAAAATGAACTTAAAAATTATACAATCGACTCTCTAGTTGTCGATCTTCTCAAACTCAATATTCCTCCATTGATTAAAGGTTTCACATCTTGAAGGTAGTGCACATTTGGATACTTTCTTTTTACTCTCGAAAATCTCTATAGCTCAACGCCTTCTCTTCTTGATGATCCCTTCGACTTCATTTTCTCTGGTAACTTTTTGCAATTTTTAATGTGATTTTCTCAGTGCATCCAACCCAGAATTTCCCGGGGCAGAATTCCCGGAAATATTTTGTAACTGAGAATTCCCCAATTCCAAGATTTTATTTCATTTTGTCTCGGATTTCACGAAATGAAAAAAAATGCCACAGCTTTTCGTCTTGAATTTCAGATTTGGTGGGGGAAAATTTGATCACATGAATACTAGCCTATACCATGCCTAGCTCTTTTAAGATTTTCTATTCTATAATTGAATAAATTCAATATGTTCTTCAATATATTTTTTTAAAATAAGAAGGTTAATTTCATATAGCAAGACAAATGCAGCGAATTGGGACAGCTGTTGAAGCTATATTCTATGCACAGTCTTTTCAAATTTTTGGTTGATTTAGGTTAAAACAGAAACAGAACAAAAAATAGTACATCGATTTCCAAATTTAATGCTGCTATCGTCTCTATTCAGATTCGAAAATTATTTTATGAACAAAAATCCCAATTCTAAAGTCATCTAAAATTTAAAAATATCATTCTTTTTTTTTCGAACGTTATTAGTAAACACAATAAATATTTTTAATCATTTCTAGTCTAAAGCTTCTAATTACTTTTGCTTATTTAATCTTGAACAAATTTGATTAATTGTTTTGTATGATTGAAAATCCAAATCACAAAAAAAAATGCTTTTAATCCCGGGAATTCACGGGATTTGAAGAATAATTTTCCCGGAAAAATTGGGCGCACACTTTGTTCGAGGTTCCCATTTTCATGAACGCTTGTTCACGATTTTGGGAACTCTTTTTTCTCCGTGTGTATTTTAATTCCCTGCAATCACACTTTGACTTTGATTTTTTGTCATAATAATGCTTTTGATTTTAGAAATTAGTCCTTTCTATAATATTTTAGATTTATTCTGAGTTTTGGGTAATTTAAACGAAATTCAATGATTTGGTGATGATGCTCGTGGATATTGAAGAGAGTTATGAAACTTTTCAACATATTTTTTATTGGGCTTTATGTCAAAAAATATTACCACTAAACAAGGTTTAAAAAAGGAATTTAGAAAAGCTATTCTTTAAGTGTCACTTTTAAAATTCGTGAAAAATTTATTGTTCATTGAAAAATTACACTTTTAAAAACAATTTCGAAATAAATAACTCTAAATGAAAATAAGTCTAAATGGATAAAATTGAAAACAGTTAAAATTCAACTTGATCATATATTTTTTTCATTTCTCATCAATTGTTCCAGTAAATTAAATATTTTCCTCACTTTGTTAAAATGGAAGAAATACTGTAAAAATAAGTACCTAAGTGTCAAATAAATGACGTTCAACTTCAAACCGTTAATATTCCATAAACTAGTGATTTTTTTTCAATGCTGTTATTTCTTAGCATTTATATTTTATTTTCTAACTCCTCGACATTTTTTTAATTTGATATTCTAAGTACGCGATCTGCAAACAATAAAACCCAAAAATGTGTCCATTGTATCCATTGAACACAAACAACAAGCTTTACTCTAAAGTTTAGTTTCATTCGCCTATTCATTGCAATACATTTAATTGGCTCTCCACCCAACTTTCAGTAAGATTAAAGAAATATTTCAGAATAAGAATTTTTTGAAATATTAGTGCTTTTGTAGTGTCATTGGCATTTCTTTCTAATTATTATCTATATTTTTTTTAAATTTTACAAAGTCTTGAAAAAAATGTTATTTAAATAATATAAGTTTTGTTAATTTAAAATATCAATATTATTTACATTATGAAATTTACGATGGAAACATTTACTGATACTTTTCGAAGGTTGAATTCTTTGAAGGGTTTTAAATGTTAAAAAGAAAACCAGTAGCTATGAAGCTGTGCATGAGTCACTTCGTTTAAACGGAATATTAAGTAGATACACTCACATGTTGCATTTCAATCAAATTAAATCTAACAAAAAGCCATAAATGAACGAGTACTAACCGCATGATGAGTATGTTTGCTGTCCTGTTGCACTGGATCCGGCTTAAATGCAAATTCAAACTTTTTTTTTCTCCTCCGATATCCTCCTGAACCAGCTGCTGCTTATCAATTCACCACCAGTTCCTCTAGGCTAATAAAAATCACTTTCTTCTGCCTTCGATTACCGCACTCGATTCGATTAGGCTAATCCCACTTGCGCGCGAGCTGATCTGATTAAATTCACTTTTTTTCCTCTCCGGAACAACAATTCAAACCGAATCCAAACACTTTCGATCACGTTCACTTTCCAGCTCGGGGACTACGGGGTCTTTACCACGCTGTGGTTACCACAAACTGCTGAGACGACGGTCTGGTGCCGACTGACGGATTGGGCCTCTGCTCCGGCCAACCAAGCCAACCAACCCCCCAACTCAGTTCACTTTTGCTGCCGCTGCAGCACCAACAACAAAACACACAGAGAAAGAGACTTTTGCAGATGCATGAAATTAAGGCTTTGCGCGCGCCCGCGGTTTTCCCACTTTTGCCCACCAAACCAAACCAAACACCCCACACACCACCTCGTGATGATGTTTCTCGCACGTTAATTATGCTTTATTATCGTTATAATATTAAAACGAAAGCATGCTCGTTTTTTCCTCACCAACTGCTACTACTTTTCCACGGCACTTGCATCTTGGAGTAAATGTTCGCAAAAAAGAAGAAAGAAGTTGAAATCGACATTCACTCTCGCATGCTGGAGATGCTAAAGTCGGAATTACTAAGCTACTGAAAAAAAAACGCGGGAAGACGCCCTTCAACCTCCAGATCGTAGCAGGCAAATGTTCTGCCCGACTAAGTAGTTTTTAGTTTTATACCAAGTGTGTAGGAGACCCCATCCCGAAGTGCTACTATTGGGCATGAAGCGAACCTAAATTTGTCATCTATTTGTGTTCTTTGAAAATCTGGAAATCGTTTTGAAAATGTCCTCAAACCCTGTTCAAGTTCAATAAATAAACAATTTCAACTGTTTCACAAACACAAATCAACGCTAAAACTACAAACCTCAAACCCTTTTCAAACCATCCGCCAGTGGTGTAGGTCGTTGGGCGACCTACCCTCAAGCCCCCTCCGTTCAAACGCATTTAAACACCATTCTCATCTGTAGCCGCCGCCGGTACTAAACGCAGCTAAATTAGTAGTCGCTCTGTACGCTAAGTAAGTATCAAATTGGTCATTTGCGCGTAAAGCATCACTCGAATGCGCGCGCGCCAACATTCGCCATTGTTGATGCGTTTTTTTTTTTGGATGGGAAGCTGAACCGACGTTGAAATCTGTCACCTCCCGTGAATGGATTGTGATGAATTTTGAGTGGGAGCGCAATTGGGTGTGAAAAAAGATAGCTACTTTGATGGTCACGTGGTGGAGTTTGAGTTTGAATGAGATAAATGAGAATGAGACGAATCATTACGATGGATTGCTTGTGAGTAATAATTTTTGATTATTTTCCCCCCTAAACCTGTTTTATTTCCACGCTTCTACTTAGCCATACATATTTAGCTAGCAAATTGTGAAAGAGAATGAATAACAAAATCTGAGTTCTTTTAAGATCACGCTTTTTTTTAAACCAGATAAATCTTTGGAAAGATATATCAACTCCCTATCAAATAATGGGTTTCAATGTGGATTCGTAAATATACTTTATTATTTTATATTTAAAAAATCTGGCACACAAACTACACATACATTCCTGAATTCTAAGAAAGGATGCCCAGATCATAACAAAAGACGTTTTGTCTCTAAATCCAAGAGAATTAATACTTGATAAAAATCTTACCTTCATATCACATAAAGTTTTTGACTGGTAGACCAATTTGAATTTTGATGAAGCTTGCGGGCCAAATTTCTGTAAATAATTTTAAATAAAAGTATCGCTTTTTTGTTAGCTTAATACATTTTCAATGCATCAGAATTAAAATAATATCATTTTTTGCAATTCCGTCGTGAAACTACTTACTTTTCCTGTCATTCTTGAACGACGAAATAGCCTACTTTTCTGTACCAAAAATAACAAAATCGAATAGCAACACTTTTCAAAATAAATGCTGAAAAGTTCTACTTTTCAGCACTCAAATGGGTGCTGAAAAGTTGAACTTTTCAGCACTTGTTTCGAAAAGTAACACTTTTCAAAAAATTTTTGATTAAAACGATTTATTGACAAAATACATGAAAATTTAACTTAAAATTTCACTTAATGGGTGTTTTTTGGAATTGCAAAAAATGTTGTATGGAACTCGTTGCAAAACTTGATTTTTTCAACACTCTTCGTATTTATCCAACTCGGTGAACCTCGTTGGATAAATGTACGACTCGTGCTGAAAAATTTCTCTTTTTGCAACTTGTTGCATAAACTACTGTTATATTTTTCAAGTTTACGTCCCTCAACTTTAATTGAAATCAAAAAGCAAGACAAATCAAGAAGTGTTATAAAATAGATACAATCTAAATTTTGAAGAAAACCATTTTTGTGAGAAAAGCAATAAAAAAACATTCGATCCATCAAAGCAAAAATTGAAAAAATCACTTAAAACAAAGCAAGAAAATAAAATTATCAATGGAAATGTTAAATTTTGCTTCAATCAAAAAATTTCAGAGTTGGAGGCGTTTTTGAAGGAAAGAGTTGCATTTTTTTTTTGTAATAGACTAATTAAGGCGGCGCAAGCCTTAAATTTTTGAAATATTTTAATATTTTAAATGAAATTTCTTAAGAATGAAATGTTTTTATTGTAAACTTTCCAGCTCATTTTTTAAGTTACACTAGTTTTATTATATTTAGTTATTTTATTATGGGCTTACATACATGTAACTGGCATAATTGTCAAGGGTTTAAACTATTAACAAAATAAAATTGATAACATTGGTTGCATCATTGTAAAGATAATGCTATTTGAAGTTAACAGTTTCAAAAAACGGATGCCACGATATCACAACCAAATTGGCTAAAAATGTTGGTGATTACTCGTAAAACATAAAAAACAACAGCAGTAAAGAAAAAGTTCATATCAAAGCTTTGGCATTACTTCTGTTGTTTGTATTGTAGGTGACTCAAACTGCAAAAACATATGTTTTCTAATTTCCAAAAATTTACTAGAGATTTAAAAAAATTACTATGTAAGACATTTTGATGTTATTTAATTAAACTAATAAAAACATAATTCAACATTCAAAATAATCAAATATAAAAAAATAGCTATTCAAACTCTTAAAATTAACATGGCGAGCCAATTTTAATGTCAATTTCACAACAGGCTCACTGGGCACAAAATTGGCAAATAATTCCTACTAGAAGCTAAATTTTCACAATTGCTTAATCCTACTCTTATTTTTTCATTGAAAAATAAAAACTGAAATCATCTATTTTATTTGTGAGTTCATAAAAAGATTTCGATTTACAGGTTTAAATAACATGAAGGATGATTTTTTGTTTAGGTGGGGAAAGAATTGTTACAAAACATCAAATTTTAATGTATTTTTTCGACCCGATTCCGATTTTGTTTGGTTTATTTCCTGGTACTCAGCTATGAGAGCTTCATTTCGATAGTTATAATGTCCATTGAAAAGCAACAATATACTGAAATAGATTTTTGATGTACATGAAATACATAGCCCCTTGTAAGGGATTCCTCAAGCAAGAGAAAATATCGAGGAAAAAAGTGCATCGAAGCAGGGGAAATATGCCCATTTTAAGCCTAATAAGCGGTCGTGTTTGAATGATGCTGGATAATCTTGATTGTTCCTTGAAATTCACTAAAACCAAGTACACCAACGAGTAGAGCAACTTTTTGTGAACATTTCTGTTTATTTTCACTTTCATTAAAAGTTAAGCTATTCCTTTTACAAGCATTTAAAAAAAATATTTTAAAAATTCATTGTAATCAGTCGAGTGCATTGGGCCACGCCCATTTTTCTATTTTCAGCTTAGTTCTTTTTTTCTTCCAGCGCTCTTTTGGGTCTGCTTAGTGCTGCCAAAATTGATGAAATTTTAAGCGAACACTCACGAAAAGTAGCATTTAATGCGAAATTTTCCTGGCAGCACTTGCTCACTCCAATAGGCGCTGCTGGTGGTGTTGGTGGCCACCCTTTGTTCTTTATTTCAGTGTCTTGCGAACCTTCGTGGTGAACGGACACTAGAGCTGCGGTATTTTTTACTACCTAAGCTCAGAGTTATTTCAAAACAAAATTCACAGTCTTTTTAAAGACTACCTGAGCTATTTTCCAAAATTCTGAACAGTCTTTTCAAGACTAACCCCACCTGAAATTTTGTTGTATTTTACAAACGAAGCCATCTTTTTAAGAGAACTTTGCTTGCAAAATGCGTCAAAACAAAGGTAAACGCAAATCTTCTGAAGATTTGGTCGTTACGTCGGTGAAGCGTTTGAACGCTAAACCGGCTAACGGAAACAGAAAAAGAAAACAGCCTCTTCTGAGGTCTGATTCTGATTCTGAATGTGAGGTCAATCCTCCAATTCCATTGACAAACAGTTTCGGTGTTTTATCCGAAACTGATGACAAGGAACCTTCTCCTCGTACTGAGCCTTCTGCCGTCGAGAAACGAGTAAAGGCTCCACCAATTGTAGTGACTTCCGTCTCCGATTTGGCCAGCTTTCGAGCGCAACTGAAGAATTGCAAGGAAACTTGCAATTTGAAAGTTTCGTTTCAACTTGGTCGAAGAGGAGAATGTCGCTTGTTGACGGAATCTTTACAAGATCACAAAACTTTTGTTGGTTATTTGAAAAATCACAAACACAATTTCTACACGTATGAGACCAAGAATGCTCGTCCATTCAAGGCGGTCTTGAAAGGTCTCTCCAACGACTTGTCGGTGGATGAGATCAAAAACGAACTTAAGGTGTTGCTTGGCTTTGCCCCATCTCAAGTAATACCGATGAAGAAAAAATCAAACGGGAATATTTCTCGCTTTGGTTTGACTTCACAATTTTATCTGATTCATTTCAACAGAAATGAAATCAACAATTTGAAACTTTTGGACAAAGTTCAGTTTTTGTTCCATGTACGGGTAAAGTGGGAGCATTTTAAGAAACATGGCGGTAATGGCCAGAATCTGACCCAGTGCCGGCGTTGCCAGGCATTCGGTCACGGTACTGATCATTGCGCCATGGTTCCAAAATGCATGGTTTGCGGGGATTCTTCTCACGACAAGGACAATTGTCCCGTGAAAGAAGTCACCCAATTTAAATGTGCAAATTGTGGTGGAAATCACAAATCAAATTTTGGGATTGCCCCATCAGAAAAAGGTTTTGGATTCTCGTGCTAAGCATCAGCCGAAATCCAAACCGAAATTTTCTCAAAGTCAGGATGTACCTGCATCTTTAAATCAAACGTTCGTGCTGTCTCACTCGAACAATTCTAGAAATACCCCTACCGTGGAAAAGTTAGGTAACAACAATGGCATTTCTTATGCTAACGTCGTTTCGGGTTCATCCACGAATTTTAAATCCTCTACCAATCTTTCTGAAATTGGGCAGGTACCTCAAATCTCATTTGAAAATTTTTCTGCTGGCAACGCTTTGGGATCTTCTGATCTCGGCGATGTTACGTTTGAAAAAATGACTTTTTTGCAAAACTGACTGTTTGGTTTGATTCAAACAATGAGTAATGCTACATCCATGATGGAAGCAATCCAGATTGGATTAAAATTTGCGAATGATGTTGTTCTTACCCTGAAGTTTAATCATGGATCTAAGTAATTCCATCAATATTATGAATTTTAATGCTCGCTCTTTAAAAGCGAAAGAAAATGAATTTTTCAACTTTTACGAGTTCATAACGTGCATGTTGCTGTTATAACCGAAACATTTTAAAAACTGGCACTTATTTGAAAAGTGATCCAGATTATAAAGTTATAACTAATAACCGAATGAATCGAAATGGCGGTGGAGTTGCAATAGTTATCCACCGTAGTATGACTTATAGCACGTTACGTGACTTTAAGTTAAAAGTTATTGAAAGTTTGGGCATTGAACTTGAAACTTCTTTTGGGAAAATAATGATTGCAGCTGCATATTTGCCATTCCAATGCACTGGGGAAAATAAAAATTATTTCAAAGGAAAAATCCGGGACCGTGGTGTTGGGGTAAGCGTGATTGCCTCTCACCCAGTCGGCCTGGGTTCGATCCCAGAAGGTCCCGGTGGCAAATTTTGAGACGAGATTTGTCTGATCACGCCTTCCGTCGGATGGGGAAGTAAATGTTGGTCCCGGTCTAACCTAGAGGTGTTAGGTCGTTAGCTCAGTCCAGGTGTAGGAGTCGTCTCCCTGGGTCCTGCCTCGGTGGATTCGCTGGTAGGCAGTTGGACTCACAATCCAAAGGTCGTCAGTTAGAATCCCGGGGTGGATGGAAGCTAAGGTGTAAAAAGAGGTTTGCAATTGCCTCAACAATCAAGCCTTCGGACACCTAGTTTCGAGTAGGAATCTCGCAATCGAGAACGCCAAGGCAAAGCTGTAGAGCGAATAATTTGATTTGATTTGATTCAAAGGAAATTTGAATAAACTTACTCGGCATAGATCTCGATTTTTGATCATCGGTGATTTTAATGCCAAACACCAATCTTGGAATAATTCAAAAGTAAATTCCAATGGTAAAATTCTGTTCAGAGATTGCACTTCTGGTCTTTATTCGGTTTTATACCCGAATGGGCCAACTTGCTTTTCTTCTGTTAGAAATCCGTCAACAATTGATTTGGTTTTGACAAATCAAAGTCAGTATTGTGGTCCTTTAGTGACTCATGCTGATTTTGATTCTGATCACCTCCCAGTAACTTTTTCACTTTCTCATGAAGCAGTTACCAGACCCAATAGTTCTGTGTTTAATTACCACAAAGCTAATTGGGACAGGTATCAGCATCATATTGAGAATAATTTAAATCATGATTTTGTTTTAGAAACCAAAGCTGATATTGATTCAGCCTTGGAATCTTTAACTAATGCAATTTTGGATGCTAGGAATATGTTATTCCTAAAGCCCAAGTCAAATTTGATTCTCCCATTATTGATGACGATCTTCAGCTTCTGATTCGTCTGAAAAATGTTCGCCGAAGACAGTATCAACGTTCTCGTGATCCTGCACTGAAGCGAATTCAAAAAGATTTGCAAAAGGTTATTGACCACAGATTCACTCTCCTGCGAAATGAAAAGTTCGCAAGAGATGTCGAACAAATTAAACCTTATTCCAAACCTTTTGGAAACTTTCAAAGGTTCTTAAGAAACCTCAAAACCCATCCCTTCTTTAAAAGATGGTGATAATATTCTATTAACTAATGGGGAAAAAGCTCAAAACTTGCTCAGCAGTTTGAGAGTGCTCATAATTTCAACTTGAATGTTTTGAGTCCTATTGAAAATCAAATTTCAATAGAATTTCAGAATATTGTTGAACAAGAATTTTCATCAGATGAAGTTTTTAATACGGATCTGAATGAAATAAAATCTATTATCAAAAAATTTAAAAATATGAAAGCCCCTGGTGAGGATGGCATTTTTACATTTTAATTAAAAAATTACCAGAAGCAACTTTAAGTTGCTTGGTCAAAATTTTCAACAAATGTTTTGATTTGGCATATTTTCCCAGTAGTTGGAAAAATGCCAAAGTAATTCCGATTTTGAAACCGGATAAAAATCCTGCTGAAGCCTCAAGCTATCGGCCGGATGAGGAGTTGAGGATGAGCAGTTTGGATTTCGCCTTGGGCATTCAACTACTCATCAGTTGTTGAGAGTTTCAAATTTAATTCGAAGCAACAAATCTGAGGGCTATTCTACTGGCGCTGCTCTTCTAGACATAGAAAAACCATTTGACAGTGTTTGGCATAAAGGTTTGATTGCGAAATTGAAAAGGTTTAATTTTCCGATTTATATCGTGAAAATTATTCAAAATTATTTGACGGATCGTACTCTGCAGATATGTTATCAGAATAGCAAATCTGATCAACTACCTGTACGTGCTGGCGTCCCTCAAGGAAGCATTTTGGGTCCAATTTTATACAATATTTTTACTTCTGACTTGCCTGATTTGCCCCCAGGATGTCAGAAATCACTTTTTGCTGATGACACAAGCATCTCCGCCAAAGGCAGAAGCCTTCGTGTCATCACAAGAAGATTACAAAAGCTTGGATATTTTCAATTCTTATTTGAAAGAATGGAAAATTACTCCAAATGCTGCAAAAACTCAACTTATTATTTTCCCTCACAAACCAAGGGCTGATTTTCTTAAACCAAAAAGTCATCACATTATAAAAATGAATGAGGTAAATTTAAAGTGGGAGGATCAGGTGAAATATCTTGGACTTGGTTTTGACAAAAACATTACTTACAAGGATCACATTGAAAGTATCCAGGTTAAATGTAACAAATATATTAAATGTTTGTATCCACTTATAAACAGGAATTCTAGACTTTGTCTCAAGAATAAACTGTTAATTTATAAACAAATTTTCAGACCTGCCATGCTTTATGCTGTGCCGATCTGGACAAGCTGTTGCTTAACCAGGAAGAAAAAACTTCAGAGGATTCAGAACAAAATTCTGAAAATGATTCTGAAACTTCCTCCCTGGTTCAGCACCAGTGAACTTCATCAATTAGCCGAAGTTGACACTTTGGATGTTATGTCCAATAAGATAATTGATGCATTTCGACAAAAATCATTGCAGTCTTCAGCTGCATTGATCCGCTTTTTATATAGTTTATAAGTTAGTTTTAAGGTATCCCTTTTCCCTTTTGTACATGTAGGACCTCCTACATTTGAAATTACTGAATAGCGAAAGCTACAATATTTCATGAATAAATGAAAGTTGCTAGTATTTAAAATTGAGGTGAAAAGTCATCGTTTGTGATTGGACACTCAATAATATTTTAACTGAATGAATGTACATGGAAAAGAAATTTGAATAAACATAAATTTAAAAAAAAAAAAACGCATAGGTGGATTTAGTTAGTTTTTTGATGGAAAATAGTTTTTTTTTGTTCTTTATTTGCCTTCGCTTCTCGCTCGGTTTTCTTCAGCCTTCGATTGGAATGGGTAGTCAAAATTGAAACGTCAAAAGACTTAACGCGTTTGTTTTTTTTTATGGCGCTTGCTAATTATTTACATGTTTCGGGATTATTTTTCAAGTGAGTGACTAACTAATGTTCAAATGGACATGTTGCCGGTAGTTGGAAGCAATTTTATATCTTAAGCGCTTTGAAATCGTTAGCGCAAGTGAAAAGATATTGATGGCGACTTTCGTTAAGCAGTTAACCTCTGATCTTGCGTGTGGATGTGTGTGCCTCCAAAATGATGAGAAATGGTCTCGCAAAATAAAAATTATGATCAAAAGTGCATTAAATTTGATCTTTTTGGCCAGTAAATGGCATAAATTTGCGTGCTTACTCGAGGCGGTGCTGTTGCTGGTAAGTTTATAGCCTAAATAGTATTTTGGATCTTAAATCGAGCATCAAACTCTCCATATGACGAAGATAGGTGTTTGATTAGAAAGGGTATATTTCCCCTATGCAGTTTGAATGGACTGAAGAAATCAACAAAAGATCGAGCAAATAGATTTCGATAAGATCGACATCTAAATAATCGACTTTAACACGATTTTGTTTTACTTTCAGCTCTCTAGCATATGTTTCCAGAATCATAAGCTTACGAGGTTCCATTTTGGATATCTCCGATAAACTCTATAAAAATATAAATTTGGCTCATACTGGTTCAGCAGTTGCATAAATTTAACCAGAAAATTACATAAAAGCCCGCACAATCAACTCGTTAACGCACTTTCGTTATCTGCTGAACTGAATCTGCGCCATCGAACGAAAAACTTGCAAACAACAAAAAACGAATCATAATAATAATGTTTTTCCCACACACATCGAACACCCAATACTGTCCCACATCATCGTATCAGTCCGATCTTGTCTTGTCTTCTGGCCCGATATCACGCACAACTTTTCCAGCCTGTGTCAAAGCAAAGCCTACTTCGCGATCCACGATCGCCGCCGTAACCATAACCACCGCCATATAAATCGACAATCATAATGTAATAAGCCACCTGTTTGAAACAAGTTCGCGGAGTTGCGCCAAATGCACGCACGCCATTTCTACCGAGATGGCTTCAATTTAGTAAGCCATTAGTCATTTCGACCCATTTCACCGACACCGAATGTCGCAATCGACAAAAGTTGCCGCCTTTTTCAAAGTGTAGAGCGAAATAAATTTTTCATCAAATATTAACCTGGCCGAAATGGGCGTTGTTGGTGTGAGCTTTTGGACCAAGTGAAAATTTCTTCGAACCATTGCGTTTTGCATGAAGTTATTTGTGCAAGTTACCACACAAGCGACGAACCTGCCTGAACGCATTGAAATATTTCATTCGTAAGTCCTGCGAAAAGTGTTGCGTACGAGCGGACCCTTGTCGTGCACGGGTCCTACTTTAGGTGACCCAAAGCCTACTGCTAGACTGTGCACTGACTGACATCGCGCAACGGTTCTGGTTTAAAAGATAAATTCACGTCAGAGTCCAGCTACTAAAAGAGGTCTTGGAAGGTGTTGTTATGTCATCGCACTTGGAGTCAACGACTGCTGCGACCCAGCGCACGCACTTTGGTGTGGAATTTGACTTTAATTAAATTTAACGAGAAATTTCTGCACGAATTTACCGCGGTGATTTGACCTGGACTCGAATAAACGATTGCGATCGTGGTTCGAGTTTTACACTCGAGCTGTTAATGGGAAATTCGCCAGGGTTGGTGTCGGTTTCATCCAATGCATTGGGTGGCAAGTCGAGGTTATTGGTCGCATTTGGAAATTTGGGTCAAACAGTAGATGAAACTTGTGTTCGGTCACGATTTTTACAGAAACAGTCAAATAATTCTGCGTTATCTGCTAAAAAAGCACACCTGTTACGAGATCTTAAGTTAGGAGAAAGTACGTCAAACTTTCGTCCACTAGAAATTTAATTTAGTCAAAATTGCTGCAATTTCCAGCCAGATTGTACACCATAACCTCTGGCCCATTAACCACCGCCATGATGGACCGCCGGACTTTTACCTTAGCCGGAACGGAACCCATGCAAAGCAAAGCCGCGCCGCCGTAACGGTCCTAATTGTGCAAATCTTCTCCGAAATGCACCCATCATAACTTCACTTCACCGGCAAGCGACGAAGATAACGCTCGAGATGTGTGTGTTTCACTTTCATCGTGAGCATGCCGACAAAAGTGCACCCTAATGGTAAACAAAAAGCTTCAGCAGTAGGAGAAGCAACAACAACAATAACGGTAAACAAAAACAACGAATGCAAAAGTGCCTTCTTTCTCGAAAGGTAATTTCTGCTGGTGAGTGTCGGATATTGTACCGTATTGAGTTGTATTTTGTTACAATCTACACGAAATAAAGTATTGCAAGAAACATAAACTTTGACTATGAAAAACAAAAAAACAGAACGAATTCTTTTAAATGAATTCATAGCTATTCATAGGTAGCGAAATTTGAACTAATCAATTTAAAATTGGAACTAAGTGTATTAAAACATAGATTTTTGAGTTAAATCACACCAAAACATGTGATTTTTTTTCGTTATTACAAAAAAAAAATCCAAAATGGAGGTGTAATAACGTCATTCCAAACTCAATTGCAAGAAAACACAAAACATGGCAGCTGGAGCATTTTTTTTCAAATCTATGTTTCAAAATAATCGTAAAACAATAAATAAGTTGTGTTACTTTAACGGAAATTAAAGAAAGATTGGTTATGTTGGTTAAATGGAGTATTTTTTGAATTCGTGAAAAAATAATTATCTGGATAAAATTATAATATCAAAAGCTACAAAAATTTAATTCGGCCTGAAATTTTCTTAAATACTAAAATTTCTCTTTTTTATTTTACTTTCGAGCAATTCCAGCCCAAAACAGGAATTTTTTAGGTACTTTTTTCTCGACCCTCTCCGATTTCAATGAAACTTTGTAGACATGTTATCCTACGCTTATATAAGCCATTTTTGTGTATATAGAGTCAGTTACACTCGATAGTGACAATTGAGAAGGGCGTAAGTGTTTTAAATATTTTTGTATTTCGTAATTTAAATATTGCTGTATCTCGAAGCCGTTGCATCGTATCAAAAAGTGATCAAAGACAAACTTGTAGGAAATTTGACGGGCTTTTCGAAAAAATACACTGAAAGAAAAAAACACTCCACTTTTATGAGATTTTTTGATTTTTAAGTAAAAAAGTCAAATTTGAAGGTGAGCCCACGATTATTTTTCGCTCAAAATTTTTGTGAAAATAGCCTAAGATGTTACAAAAAGACTCACGAAAAATGCAGGATGGAGCAACTCACCTGAAAAAATACAAAAATCATTTACTGAAACTGTTTTTTTCAAAAGTGCTCTAAACATCAAAATTTTCAAAATCTGAACACGAGAGTCGATTCTCCAGACAATTTTACATAAAAGTCTCCATATTGACCATTGTCCTAAGTCCAATCCTTGTGAAGTTACAGTTTTTTTTATTAATAACATTGAAAATCGGACCATTAGTTACTGAGATCTCGACATTAGAAAATGTTGGATTGTTTGGGTGAGACTTAGAAAACTTCAATTTTCTTGTTTCTTTTTCTTTAAGCCGCTGTATCTCAGTAACCAGAGGTACAATCTTCAATATCTCTTAAACAATTTCATAGGGAATTTCCTGAACTCATGGTCACGATTTTTAGAAATCGAAAAACTGCAAATATTTCTTTAAAATCAATCATTCGGTGGCTTTATCTAGAAAAAGGAGCCCTTTGTCAAAAAATCTGCAAGGTACTTTTAAACTGCAAATTCAATTTTGCATGAAAAAATGATTTCTTTCTTTTCATTCTTTTTTTTTTGGTACAAAATTTCGATTTTTTCCAAAAATCACTATTTGTTATAAAATTATAACTCGGCGGCAGATTTTTTGACCATACTTCTCTATAGCTCAAAAGTGCGGGTTTTTGCCTCCTTAAACATATCAAAAAATCTCGAAAATCAAAAAATCCGTATTTTGGGAAATTTAGTTTTTGTGAAAAAAACTAACTTAATCCACCTATGTGGTTGGCGCCTTCCTCACTTTTTACCAACATTTGGTGATATGATGGGTTTGGACACCAATTCCATCCAAAGCATTCCACCTAAGGTACTCGCGATTGAGTGTGTAGTAGTGCGGTTGTCAAAATCAATTTCGCGGTCATAACTTGAGACTGAGCGTTGCCAGATCTTCAATCTTTACCATGATGGATCCGGACATAGTATACAAACATTTAAGTGAGATCAGGCTTCAAAAAAGTACATCAATATCACTTAAGTGGTCATATCTCGAGACAGGGTTGCCAGATCTTCAATGTTTTGGACTCATTGGAAAGGTCTTTTGATTACCTAACTAACGATGGGTCGGATGATAGATCCGGACATAGTTTTCATTTAGATAAGTGAGATCCGGCATCAAAATTCCAGCACCTGATGCGCAACTCTGACACTTTTTTATACGTAACTTTTGAACTACTTAACGGATCTTCAAACAATTCAATAGGTGCAGTATGGGGCACCAAAAAAAATCGAATGCAACTTGTTTGACTCAAATTTGATCAGCCAGTGCCGAGAAAACTTGGCACGAATTTTGAGCACCAAAGTGAATACGCACACACATACACACACACACACAGACATTTGTTCAGTTTTCGATTCTGAGTCGATAGGTATACATGAATATAGGTCTACGAGCTGTTTTTCAAAAGTTCATTTTTCGTGCAGGATTATAGCCTTACCTCAGTGAGGAAGGCAAAACATGTTAAGGCCGATGCAAATATTTAAAAAAGTTTTTGTCCCTCGGCCCTGGCCGAGGTCAAGGGGGGGGCAAAAAAATAAAAAAATATAAAAATTTAAATAACAAGCCATAGTCTTCACATTTAAATGAAAAAAGTGTTTTAAAATGCATTTTACACTAGTTCAGTTGTTTTGCAATCATTAGTTTTCAAAAAATCTAAGATCTGACAAAAACAAAAATTGTATAAAAAAAAAAAGATTTTGCATCGAAAATTTTCAAAAAATCTTAAGATTTTTTAATAAAGCCAAACATGCTAAAAATGATTTTAAACGCAGAAGAATGTATTTTAATTTGATATCAGCTGGTTGCACTTGAATTTTCATTGAAACTTTGAAGTTTATTGTAAAAATATTTTTTTTGCCCCCTGATTTTTCGGGCCAATTTTGAAGGGAGGGGGGGGGGGGGTGACAAAAACTTTTAAAAATATTTGTACCAGCCTAATAAAAAAATCGGCAATTTTTTCCGTGTACCTATTTTTTTCTCAATAGTCCTCAACAATACCTACAACTTTGACGAAGACACCAAATTGATCAGAAAATTCACTCAAAAGTTACAGCTGTTTGAATATTTACGTACCATTTTTGTATGGACAGCTGCCAAAATTGTATGGAGACTTGTATGGGTGAACCAATTACACAAAATTGCTTGTTTGGTCATAGGGAAAGCCCCACAAAGTTTGAGCCAAATCAAAAAATACAAATAAATTCCATTTCCGGTTTTGGTAGAGAGTTGCTCAAATGGATAAGGGCAATTTTTGACTTGGTTGAAAATTAGGAGATTCACGATTAAGTATTGAGTGTTTTTGAAAATCAAACTTTCCAGTAATATTTTTAGTGTTTCTTTTTTGTATTCTAGAAAGATGTTGAGCTTGCCAACCCAAGCAATTTTGTCCAAGACATCAAAATTTCATCTCGCGATCTACGCCTTCTACGACCAAATGTAGAAAAAGCATCTGACCAAAACTTCAAAAATCAGTTTTTTCCGTGACAATTAAGGGTCAGTAGTTACAGCCATTTCTAGGAAAAAAGATGCAATATTAAAATATAAATATCTTGAAAAAGCGCAGGCCAAATTATAAGCGCCACGATGCATTCTAGAAAAGTCCTTTTTGATTTTTTGATCAATTCTGAGGGCAGATTCAGATTCAGCGGGTAAAATTACTTTTTAAAACAGAAAGTTGAACAATTTTAGAATTTCGTTAGGGTGGTCCCATGCACTTTCTTTTGAAAATATACATTTTTAAATTAAGATGTCTCGAGTTTGAAGAAGAACACCCCATAAAATATTTCTTGTTTCAGGTAGCCTTGTTATGAGACTAATTTAAAATTTTATCAACGTATGAAAAGGTGCGAATTTATTTAATAACTGAAAGTTGGTAGCCTTTTACTCATCAAACCTTAAAAAGTTAATCATTCTGGAACTTATTGATAGTTTCATAAATTTAGATTTTTTTTAACACATGGATCACCAGGATTTGTAAGATTAAAGTAACACATAAAACGGTATCAGTTTCGAGCCCTACACAAATTTCGACTTCAACTGTCCGTTTCTCGCCGAAGATGGAAATAACGCATTAACGCTGGGGAAATTATGCACAAATACACACAGAAAAAAATAATGTAAATTTGGAAGCTGTAATTTTGGAAGGTTGAATATTATCTCTTTTATGATGTAATTTTACCTCAATTTAGACTGAAAAAGTTACATTACACCAGAAAAGTGGTAAAATTACACATTTCCAGAGGTAAAATTACACTTTTTTTCTGACATAAAAGATGTACCCCTTCCCAGATGTAATATTACCATGATTTTTTTTTCTGTGCACCTTCAGCTCGAGCGGTTGGAAAAATCTCGTTACTCCACGCGGAGACAGGCGCAAATTGGCCCGCGTGTCCGCTAATCACACGTTCGCACGCGTGTCAATTTGAGCAGACCTTGGCCTCAAGATACGCCTCAACGGTACGTTAGGTTATGTATTCTAACCCGTATCGATCCGCGGCCAACCTTCACTCTTCAAATTTGTTACGCCATTATGCTGCGAGGGGCGCTGCCCCAAGCCCCACCACACCGGATGTTCCAAATCGAATGTGGTTCAATTTTCTCCCCCGGGGTCCATCGGGTGCGATCAAGGCCGGTCCAATCTGGGCGAGCACGTGTTCACAGTACACGCAGCCCATTACACGAGAGTTAACATAACATCCGTGAAAGGCTGCCCCCGTGATGAGGTAATAATTGGAGTTGTATTATTTTTGCACACGCGGGATTTTATTGGAAAAAGCTGACACAGGGAGGAATGAAAAACGTGAAGGGGGTGCGCATTAATCATGATGGGCAGTCCAGTCGTCCGGCATCCAATTTCAATCAAGGCCTTTGTGAGGTAGTGACTACTCATGCGATTCAATTGGTTTAGCAATGATCAGCATTTATTGAGTTGTTTAGTGAAATATTTTCTTCAAAATTAATTATAAAATTTTGGATTGGAAAATGTGATAGTTTGTGGCCGATTAAATGTCAATGAGCTGCCAAATATGTTGTAAACTATCCTCCAAATACCCTCATCTTGATTTGGGTAACCCGAGACCTCCCCGTTGGCTAAACCGATCGATGACCCGCGTGACTCCATATATCATCTCAAGTGTTTTCTGCCCCAGGGCTCCAAACGGTGGGACCACACACGACGTAGCACAGCGTGGGGTTGTTGGGGCAAGGTCGTGAGTGCAAAAGGAGGGCAATTTTTGGAGGGTTTCGGCAAACAAATGTCGGCGCGACAACTCAAACCAGGGGTAGTATTGCATAACCTCACTGCTCCGAGATGGTCATTCCAGTTTAATGCCCTTCATTTTTGGCACTCAACTTTTCGTGGGTCGTGATTATTGCATTATTCCATCTACTTCCAAGACCACCCCCTAGAAGAAAAAAAGAGGTGCTCGCTATTAATCACTTTTTCTCCCCATCTTTGGCCAGGGGAGAAGCCAACCAACTGCAACCAGCTGCCATAAATCGATTTAATTTGACATTTGTTGCCGCTGGACCTAATTTACAGTTATTACGAAATTAACACTTTCTTGTTCGCTTTTTTGCTACACAGACAGAGTTTTGGGGTGCAATTTTATGCAACCGATCTATCATTAAAACGAGAGGAAGTCGAAAAAGCACCCAATAATGTAGATAATTTTTAATTGCCCAAGCCACTGCACTGCACTGCTGTTTAACTTCTTTCTCTTGCTTAATGCCGCCCCCCATACGCACGTCAAGACCTCAAATCAGCTATCATTCGCACGATCAACATATAATTTTGCGAAAATTGATTTTGCCTGAGGAGCGGAAATAAACTCCCTTGCAATCGCTCGTACAAGATTGAGTTCATTGTGAGGTGATAATATTTTTTCATGCAAAATATTAGACAAAAAGGATGGATTATTTTTGCATAACAAACAAACTTTGAAACTTATTCATAAAATCACATTTATCAAATTGTACTAATCAGAATTATTTCTATTGAAAAAAAAAAGTCTTAAATGTTCAAATAACGAATTCAACAAAGTACATAAATAACCCTTATTAAGTGGTCAAAACATAAGACAAGAGAGCAATTCTCTACCAAAACCGGAAATGGATTTTATTTGTATTTTTTGATTTGGCTCAAACTTTGTGGGGGCCTTCCCTATGACCAAAGAAGCCATTTTGCATCATTAGTTTGTCCATATAAATTTCCATACAAATTTGGCAGCTGTTCATACAAAATGGTACGTAAATATTCGAAAATCTGTAACTTTTGAAGGAATTTTTGATCAATTTGGTGTCTTCGGCAAAGTTGTAGGTATTGTTAAGGACTATTTAGAAAAAATAGGTACACGGAAAAAAATTTCCCGATTTTTTATTAACTTTTTCACAAAAACTCAAATTCCCAAAATACGTATTTTTGATTTTCGAGATTTTTATATGTTTTAGGGGACAAAATCCGCAACTTTTGAGCTATAGAGAAACATGGTCAAAATCTGCCGCCGAGTTATGATTTTTGAAAAACTGGTGATTTTGGAAAAATTGAAATTTCATACATAAAATTTTTTGACCTCATTTTTATGCAAAATTGAATTTGCAATCGAAAATTACTTTACAGATTTTTGATAAAGGGCCCCGTTTTCAAGATATAGCCACCGAAAGTTTCATTTCAGCGAAATATTTGCAGTTTTTCGATTTTTAAAAATAGTGACCATGAGTGACCATTTCTAAAAATATTTTTTTTGAAAAGTTCAGAAAATTTGCTATAAAATTGTCTAAGAGACATCGAAGATTGGACCTCTGGTTGTTAGCGGCTTAAAGAAAAGAAACACGAAAATTGAAGTTTTCTACGTCTCACCCAAACAGCCCACGATTTTCTAATGACGATATCTCAGCAATTAATGGTTCAATTTTCAATGTTAATACATGAAACATTCGTGAAATTTTCCGATCTTTTCGAAAAAAATATTTTGAAAATTTTAAATCAAGACTAACATTTCAAATGGGCATAATATTCAATGTTTGGCCCTTTTAAAATGTTAGTCTTGATTTAATTTTTTTCAAAATATTTTTTTCGAAAAGATCGGAAATTTTCACGAATGTTTCATGTATTAACACTGAAAATTGAACCATTAGTTGCTGAGATATCGTCATTAGAAAATCGTGGGCTGTTTGGGTGAGACTTAGAAAACTTCAATTTTCGTGTTTCTTTTTCTTTAAGCCGCTGTATCTCAACAACCAGAGGTCCAATCTTCAATGTCTCTTAGACAATTTTATAGCAAATTTTCTGAACTTTTCAAAAAAAATATTTTTAGAAATGGTCACTCATGGTCACTATTTTTAAAAATCGAAAAACTGCAAATATTTCGCTGAAATGAAACTTTCGGTGGCTATATCTTGAAAACGGGGCCCTTTATCAAAAAATCTGTAAAGTAATTTTCGATTGCAAATTCAATATTGCATAAAAAAATGAGGTCAAAAAAATTTTATGTATGAAATTTCGATTTTTTCCAAAAATCACCAGTTTTTCAAAAAATCATAACTCGGCGGCAGATTTTGACCATGTTTCTCTATAGCTCAAAAGTTGCGGATTTTGTCCCTAAAACATATCAAAAATCTCGAAAATCAAAAATACGTATTTTGGGAATTTGAGTTTTTGTAAAAAAGTTAATAAAAAATCGGGAAATTTTTTTCCGTGTACCTATTTTTTCTAAATAGTCCTTAACAATACCTACAACTTTGCCGAAGACACCAAATTGATCAAAAATTTCTTCAAAAGTTACAGATTTTCGAATATTTACGTACCATTTTGTATGAACAGCTGCCAAATTTGTATGGAAATTTATATGGACAAACTAATGATGCAAAATGGCTTCTTTGGTCATAGGGAAGGCCCCCACAAAGTTTGAGCCAAATCAAAAAATACAAAAAATAAAAATGGTCGAAATCGGCCGGTTTTGTAGAGAATTGCTCAAGATTTTCTTCATTTTTTGTTATACTCTTTGAATAGGCTTTTCGATTACCTAACTGACGATATTTAAAATGCTGGGATTTGAGTTTTCACCTAGCCATTTTTCCAACATCCATTTATTTACGAGAAAATGATTTTATACATAACTTTGGACTTTTTATCGAAACTTCAAACAATTCAATAGTGCAGTATGAGACCCTAAACCAGGGGTGCTCAAAGTTTTTGGATGCCTTTGAAGCTCAAATGAGTTTGCGGGCCAAATGTACAAAATAGTTTATTTAGATAAGAAATAACGTTATTTTAATTTAAAAGACAAAAATCATCTATCGCCTTAAGTTTTTTGAAATTTCTGCAAAAAAATCTAATATTTTTTAAACATTTTCAGAACAAAAAATTACAGCTTTCATAAGTTCTTATTGTTTAAAAAGAATAAAATAATAAAATGGTATTTTTTTAAATATAGTTCTGTTTTCATTGATATTTTTGCTATTTTAAAAATGGTGACATGAAATCTAAAAAAAAATTACGGCGTAACTTGATCTAGAAATTAAGTATAAAAAATGAAAAGTCGTTGCAAAATAATTTTCAAAAATGGCCTGCAATGGCAAATGCAAATATAAAAAAAAATGTCCTTCGATTCTAGGGAGGGATTTTTAAAAATATTTTAAAATAGAAATTAAGGCCAGAATGGTAATTTTTGAACACTTCAATGAAAAAAATGTTGGAATATGCATTATACACCCGTACATATTTGTAATCATTTATTTCCAAAAAAATGCAAGATTTAACAAAAAAACTAACTAAATCCACCTATGTGGTTGATGCCTTCCTCACTATTTAGCAACAATGGGTAATATGAGTGGTTTAGACACATATTTCAGCTATTTTTTTTAGGTCCAGAAAAATATGTACACAGACATAACTTAAGTTGTCATAACTCGAGACAGGGTTGCTAGATTTTCAATTATGTGGACTCATTAGAAAGGTCTCTTGATTACCTAACCAACGATGGGTTGGATGATGGTTCCGGACATCGTTTACATACATTTAAGTGAGATCCGGCTTCAAAAAAGTACATAAATATCACTTAAGTGGTCATAACTCGAGACAGGGTTGCCAGATCTTCGATGTTGTGGATTCGTTGGAAAGGTCTCTTGATTACCTAACCAACGATGGGTCGGATTATGGATCCGGACATCGTTTACATGCATTTAAGTGAGATCCGGCTTCAAAAAAGTACATAAATATCACTTAAGTGGTCATAACTCGAGACAGGGTTGCCAGATCTTCGATGTTGTGGACTCGTTGGAAAGGTCTCTTGATTACCTAACCAACGATGTGTTGGATGATGGATTCGGACATCGTTTACATACATTTAAGTGAGATCCGGCTTCAAAAAAGTACATAAATATCACTTAAGTGGTCATAACTCGAGACAGGGTTGCCAGATCTTCGATGTTGTGGATTCGTTGGAAAGGTCTCTTGATTACCTAACCAACGATGGGTCGGATTATGGATCCGGACATAGTTTACATACATTTAAGTAAGATCCGGCTTCAAAAAAGTACATAAATATCACATAAGTGGTCATAACTCGAGACAGGGTTGCCAGATCTTCAATTATGTGGACTCGTTGGAAAGGTCTCTCGATTATCTAATCAATGATGGGTCGGATGATGGATCCGGACATCGTTTACATGCATTTAAGTGAGATCCGGCTTCAAAAAAGTAAATAAATATCACTTAAGTGGTCATAACTCGAGACAGGGTTGCCAGATCTTCGATGTTGTGGACTCGTTGGAAAGGTCTCTTGATTACCTAACCAACGATGGGTTGGATGATGGATCCGGACATCGTTTACATGCATATAATTGAGATCCGGATATATGTGAAAACACATTTTTATACATAACTTTTGAACTACTTATCGAAACTTCAAACAATTCAATAGCGATGTATGGGACCCTAAACCAAGTCGAATGCAACTGGTTCGATCAAAATCGGTTCCGCCAGTGCTGAGAAAACTTGGCAAGATTTTTGAACACATACATACATACACACACACACACATACACACACACACACATACACACACACACACACATACACACACACAGACATTTGTTCAGTTTTCGATTCTGAGTCGATATGTATATATGAAGGTGGGTCTTCGAGCTTTTAATAAAAAGTTCATTTTTAGAGCAGGATTATAGCCTTACCTCAGTGAGGAAGGCAAAAAAAAACAAAAAAAACTGTTTGCGATACATACTGTGCATTGAAAATACAATACAATTGAAAAAAGGAGAAGGGAAACAACTTTGTAAAATATTTGCATCAGCCTTATTCTGCTGAATTTGATCAAATTTTGTCTGCCTGAATTAGATGATAATCAGTCATGAGTTTGAATCCCGAGGTATACGTGGTGTAAATTAAGTTTGTGGCTCAGTTCATTAAAAGGGCTATTCTGACTGTTAAATGGATATGGAATATACACATATTTTTTTTGCTTTTATTACAGTTTTCTACCTAAGTCAGTAAATCTGAATGTTTCAAATAAAATTTCCGAAAATGTTTGATGAAAATTTTGACGAAATCTACTTTTTGCAATCACATTAATACGTGTAATATTGTTTCAATTAGAATGATTTTTGAACAATTTGTGTCTTATATGGGGATAAAAATAAGGATAAATCAATGGTTTTATAATTACAAAAAAATATTAAAAAAAAAACAAATGTTTATAATAAACTTTCACTTTAAAAAATATAAAATCACTTTACAAATGGACAAAGGGCAATTTTTCATGATCATTCAAAATGGATCCGCGGGCCACAAAAATGACGTCGCGGGCCATACTTTGGTCACCCCTGCCCTAAACCGAGGTGAACGAGACCGGTTTGATCAAAATTGGTTCACCCAAAGCTGAAAAAAATGGCCAGAAATTTGATTTGGTGTAATTTGATCAGTTTTCGATTCTTAGTTGATAGGTGTACATGAAGGTTGGGTACAGATTTTTTTATTAAAAAAAAAACATTTTATAATGTATTAATGCTGGGAAATCCAATTCTAATTGTTTTCAGATGATTAAGGTTTTATTTCCGTTCAAATGTTAAAGTCTTTTGAAAAAAAATGAGTTTGCCCCTGACAAAATATTTGAAAAACATTTTTTCCCGAAAATATTGAAATTATGACAAAAAAATAACATTGACTAACTATTTCAATGCAAAATCACGTTTGCAATCGTAAAGTGAGAAATTTTCTCCAAGCATTTTGTATCATTTGTTTATTCATACAATGTTCGATGTAGTTTCGGCTCAAAAATCGTCATCTGATGCAAGAAATATATGAAGGATATAATGTTGTCTCAAAAGTTTAAGGTTTAAAAAAAATAGTTACACTCTTTAAAACATTATTTTTACTAGTTCAAAAAGTGACCTTGAAATTTCTAAATAAAGCATTTTTATATGTTTAAGTAGAAAAAATGCTAAGTAGCGTCTGCCAAAATTGCAGCATAATCACTCAAAAATATTTCTAAAATTTGAAATAGAAAATCTAAAAAAACATGGGAAAAACTGAACCGAACCTAAAGATATTAAAAATAGTTTGATTTGTCACAGCATACACAACACTCCTTCAAACCAGCAATAATCTATTGGGTACAATCAATAATCCAGTTGTGATAATTTGTCAGCTTTGGACTAATCCTTGAACTAGTTATTTTTTCCCAAGATGTATGATAAGTGTTTCCTGCGAGCGCCCCAGATTAGTCACACGACACGTGTAAATCGCGTCTCCGAGAGGTGGAATTCAACTCCCCCCCGCCACAGTTGTGCAACAAAACCACCCTGACAAATCGGTGCGCGACATAATGGGCGCACATATCCAAAAAGCCCATTCAACTCCCCAAACCAATAACAACAAAAGCTGCACAAGAGCAAACAACACAATGGCACCCAACAATCACTCCAAAAATCAACCCCTCCGCCACCGCTGCTGACGCTTGACACTTGCCAGAAAGTAGGCCCTGAAAAGGCCGACATCGGAGAGTTGTGTTGCCACAGTAACAACCCCTTCGGGCTATTGTTGGTGGGTTGCTGCGATTGACATTGCACAGCATCACCGCGTCGCCATAGCTGTCATTAAGATCAATCACCCCTTTCGTCGTCGTCGTCGTCGTCGTCGTGACACAAGGCTTTGCCGAACACCCCCTCGAGGGGCGACCCTTTTCGGACAAGTTCTTCACAAAATTTCATCAATATAGGTATCTGCGCAAAAGTGGAGTTGCATTTCGATTAGCGCTGGTTCGCCGCTCATTAAGGAGGAGTCCAACTGAGTCAGTAGTGCTCGAAGCGGCCTTTGACCATCAATACCAGCTCCCCGCTTGGCCGTCCCCGTCGGCCCCTTCTGATTGGATGCGACGATGCAGTAATTATGCGAATTCGATACCTGCTTTACTTAAATAGTCAAGTCATTAGCGGCTTTGCACTGATGCTGCTGCAGCAGTGTGGAGTGAATATGATTGTCGATGGCCGAAGCGACTATTTAAGGGTTGATTAACGGTATTGCAAATACTGGCCGGCTTAACTCTTGCTTGCCACCCATGAGATCGCACCATGATTGACGGCGGCGGCGATGATTTGCCGAAGAGTCAGTCAGTTGCGGTCTGAAAAGGAGTCTGCGATGATGGAAAAAGTGGCTAAAGGATTTTTTCGCAATCAAAGTAGCCGCTGCTTGGCGCGATGCATTCGTGAACCGGTCAAGAAGTTTTGTGAATAAAATGTCATAAGCGGGTATTATGTACGTATGGAATGTCGGAGAGTCATGGCGGCGCCCGGAGGGCGATTTTGCAATCGTGATCGGTTGTGTTAATCGGTTCTTAATATGTGTGTCGATTGAATGGATATCTTGACGATAGCAATCGTGTTTTATTTTCTCTTTTTAATGTTCAATCTTGTCTAAGCTATTGAAGCTGTTAAATCATGCAAGAATCTCGATTTTCACCCAAAACTTTTTTTTTGCAGCTCACATGAGTTTTATAATGAACTTTACATCACTCTTTTCTGGGCTACATTTTTGTATGTGACAATTTTAAAAATGATCTTAATTTTATGAAAAGTCGCGAAAACTTTTTTTAAACATCCAAATCAATCATACCTTGACGAAACTGAAGCGTTTAATGGCATCAACTTCAAAAACGTCGAGTTGTGTTAATTTGTGAATTTGCTGGGGAAAAGCCTTCTTAGAAGGGAATTAAATAGAGACTAACAATGTTGCAATCTTAGTAAGTAATAGTCAAATTTTCAGTTGCAAAAATATAAAAAACTCCTACAAAATTGAAACAAATCCATATAATCAAAGTTTCGAAATCTTTTGAGTTCCAATTTTAAAATTTTTACATAAAACATTTTTTTTCTTCTGTGAGTGTTTCGCTTTCCTCACTAATTTGAGGCTATAACTCAAAAATGACTTTTTGGCAGGCATTCAAGGGCTTGGACGATTGCATTTAAAGTTCAGTATCCTAAAGTTAAGTTGAATTTAGTTTCCGAAGTCCCGTTTTATATTAAAAATGTTTACGAAATTTCATACAGTTTTTTTAATTTTTAATTTTTTGATAAAGTTCCTCGTTTTTAAGATACTTCTGTTTTTTAAGTTCATAAAATTTATTATAAAATTGTCTAAAAGATATTGAAGATTGAACCTCTGCTGGCTTAGATCCAGAGGCTTAAAGAAAAAGAAACTGCAAAATTGTTCCTATTTTTTCTGAACAGTTCTCACCAACACCTACAAATTCCTTCAAAAGTTACAGACTTTCGAATATTTACGTACCATTTTTGTATGGACAGCTGCCAAAATTGTTTGGAGATTTGTATGGTTGAACCAATGACACAAAATGACTTCTTTTGTCATAGAAAAGGCCGTCATAAAGTTTGAGCTAAATAAAAAAAAAGTAAAAATGTAAAAATGGTCAAAATTCACCGATTCCACAGAGAATTTCGCAATGGCGAAATTTTTTTTTCAATTTATTTTAGTTTATAATTTGTTTAGCAAACAAATTAATACTGTATGTTTTAGATTAAAGGCGTTTCTTAATCCACCATTAGGTGGTTGGTGCCTTCCTCACATATACAAAGTAATAATGAAAATAAGTTCATGAAAAAAATATTTACTTGATAAAAGACCCAACCTTTTGAGGTTATGCAAAAAATCACCCGTTTTTGTAGATAGAAAAATCTTTTTTTTAGCATAACTTTTTAAATACTTTACTAAATAAATTTTAATATGGTCTTATGGGACCCCAAAACACGGGACTGTGGTGTAGGGGTAAGATCTCACCCAGTCGGCCTGGGTTTGATCCCAGACGGTCCCGGTGGCATTTTTCGAGACGAGATTTGTCTGATCATGCCTTCCGTCGGAAGGGAAGTAAATGTTGGCCCGGACTAACCTAAAGGTTAGGTCGTTAGCTCAGTCCAGGTGTAGCAGTCGTCTCTCTGGGTCCTGCCTCGGTGGAGTCGATGGCAGGCAGTTGGACTAACAATCCAAAGGTCGTCAGTTCGAATCCCGGGGTGGATGGAAGCTAAGGTGTAAAAAGAGGTTTGCAATTGCTCAACAATCAAGCCTTCGAACACCTAGTATCTAGAAGGAATCTCGCAATCGAGAACGCCAAGGCAATGCTGTAGAGCAGCTATTCTCAACCTTGTTCTAGGCCGGTACCCCCTGCCATGTAAATCAAGTAGGTCCGGTACCCCCGTTGAGAATCGCTGCTGTAGAGCGAATAATTTGATTTGATTTTTTTGGGACCCCAAACCGAATCGAATAAGACGATAATCAAATCGAAGAATGATATCAACTGTTTTGAAACTTGTTATCAGGTATTTCTTAACTTAAATAAAACTTCCGGTATGATTTTATGTTTTGTTTATTTATCCCTTAAAATATGTGGATTATCCAAGATTCAACAGATGTTTTGGAAGTACGATTAAAATATATAATCGAGTTTTAAGGAGTGCCTTTTACAGCAACTGTACACATTCAGGACGGATTTCGTTCAATCGTTGTAGTGTTGTTAGTTAAAATATGTATTAACAATTTCTTGGTTGTGTGGCCTGTACAATTCACGTGATATTTACAAGAGGGTGCCACTCGAGGGTGGTTAACATTAAAACTGATTTAAAGTTGAATATAAGAAGGTTTTCCTAACACAATACGAGGAGTATTTTACCAGATTTCTTATTATTTTGTGTGTAGAAACTAAAGCTAATAATTGAGGCTAACGTTTATCAATTCTTTTTCTTTAAATCGTTCAATGGAACAGTAAATATTGATTGCTTTCGTTGAAATTGTTTGATGTCTTCACCTTAAACTATACACATTGCAGCGCCTACTACTTGACGTTTACCCGACTTTAAACGTAATGGCTGACTAAAACTTATTCAAGGTAAATAAACTGCTGCTCGATTAAAATACGAATGAAATAAAAACTGCCCTTGGGAAGGTTGCTTATCAATTTCTCTTCTAACCTCGGATGCTCTTGCTCCGAGGTTGCATGACTTTTGGCGTTCTCCCTGACACCGGAACGCGATGCAATTGAAAGCAAAAATGATAAAATCAAAATACAATAGTGGAAGGAGTAAGTTTGAACTGAGAGAGTTGAAATCGCACATGAAATAATAAAGATAGATAACGAAACGAAAGTAAAACAATGCAAAATCGAAATAAAAAAAAACAATAAAAAAAACTGGAAGGCACTAACGAGAGAGATGGTTGTGCACGAGATAACGGCTTAATTTGACGGCTGCGATGAGGGGGAAGCTTTCTTCTTCCCCTCCCTACTTTCCGCTTATCTCACGCTTTAAAACCGAATCGCCGCAGCCACCTTGGATGCAATGACTGCACTTTGCCACCTCGAATCATTCTCTCTTTCTCTTCGCGCACGTGCACGCAACGCCTACTTCTTGTCCTTGTTGTAATCGACAAAGACTCGCACGACCTCGCCGGAGTACTTCCGCTGGGTCGGGGTAAAGTACAGATCCGAAGATTCCGTCATCGGCGGCTGGCTGGCCTGCTGGTAGTGCATTCCGTTGCCGTTGCGTTCGACTCCGTTGGTGACGGAACTGGTCGCGTAGTGGCTTCCGCCCCGATCCCGATCGCCGCCGGCCGGATTGTGGCTGGTGCGTTTGGCCGTTCGTCGGTCCTGGGTGTAGTACTCGGAACCGGGTCGTTGCATCTGCTGCTGCTGCTGGTGGTGTTGGCGTGATTCGCCGTGCTGCTGCTGCTGGTGCATTGGCCGGGGCAGCGAGTAGGCACGTTCGGCGTACGACGTGCGGTCACCGGCGCGGGTATCGTACACCGCACGGGGGTGCATCGAACCGTTCCTGGAGAGGGATAATTGAGAAGAGATTTAAATGCATGTTGTGTCGTTTTGATGAACTCATGTTCAGTCTTTCGTTTTGTTTCGATTGCGAATCGATTTAAACTAAATTTTTCAAAAATATAATTTTAAAACCTCTGCCATTTACTTTTAAAGTTTCTGTTTAATGCAGAATTTTGTTTATAGTAAAACAATATTTGCCAAAGTTGCAGAGAAGTCGTTCTTTCTCAACAGATATGAACTTTAAAGATGCAACAACTCGATTTTGCAAACATTACCTCCTTCTATTTTTTTTATTTTTTTTAGTACCAGTCAAAAAGTGGCAACTTTCAAAAATGTGCATTTTGGGATGGAAGGCCACTGGAATGTTTATACATTTTCTAAAACTCCGAATTAACCCTCTTACGCCCATGGTTGCACCAGAGCACCACTAATTTTTTACTTCAAATTGAAATTTCTCGAAAACTAATGAATAAAATGATCTCATTCTTCATGCACAGTGTTATTTAAGATGTTTAATGCCTAAAATTCAAATTCCATCCAATTTGGTTAGTTCTGTAGAAAATGGCAAGGAAAAATATAAAAAAATCTCGATTTTGCGCTGGGCGGGAAGGGGTTAAGAACAATGAATTAAAAGTTTCAAAAAAAATGTTTCAAAAAAATGGATAGTATTTAAGATGGCAAAAAATCAGTACTTTGAGCTATTGCACAAGTTAGTGAAATATAAAATTTCAATAAAAAAATTGCTGTTGGCAGAACTGAAAATGCCTATGATTTAAAAAAAATCAAAAATCAAAACATTCAAATATTTAGTAACAATAAAAATAAATATTCAATTTTTTTTTATTCAGAAAATCAGAATCCAAATATTCAACCCTTCCTCCCCTGTAGATTCTGTGAAATTTCCGTTCACAGAATCCTCTCTGCGGTTAATGCAACGCAGTAGACCTGGCCACTTTAATGAGCGTATTACAGCTTGGAGTTTCTCAAAAGAACTAATGACGAGATAGAAATTGGGGCCAAATCCAATCCATTCAAAAATTCTAGGAACTTTAAAGTTGATTCATTTTCTTAAAAAGATGTGATTTCAGTCTTCGGCTGTCAAATTTGAAGAGATAACTGTAGGACGAACCGATAAAGAAAATGTTTTTTTTTTGTCACAGGCAGCGATGGAATAATCACCATCAACAGAAAATCTTTGGACGCTCATCAAGAGAGAAAATTCGAAGGGAGCTTGCCTCTCCTCTCTCGGAGCACGAAAGATCGGTAAAAGGGATCTAAAAAAATCATCACTTGATTATTCGGCGGAACATCTTTTTCACTTCCGCACTTGCAAGTGTAATGTCATACGTCGAAAAATGACCTGTCACATTTTGTAGATGGGCAATGTGTGTAAACAAAGTGAAATAAATTATTTTAAGCGGTGCTGGGAAGGAAATTCACAAAGATCATCAGCAGATTGATTTTCTTAGAAAATTTCGGGAGCGATTTTTTTTTTGCGTGATTTGCCTCCTCTCTTATTCGCGGTTGAAAAAATTCGCAAGCGAAAATGATTTTTTTTGCGATTATTCCATCCCTGCAAAGGGAAGGTATGTTCAGAGTGTCAGGCAAATAAAAAAAATGCAAAAAATATAATTTAAAAAGGCCTTAGAGAATTGCTCATTGTTGGTCGGAGTAATCCAAAGTCTGTAATGATATCTTCGGTATTCGAATCATTTTGAATTTTATTTTTTTAACGAATAAAGTTTGCGTCTGGTTTTCTTTATTTTACATATTTTAAATATTGAAATTTATGCAATCAAAATATTAAAATATTTTTTTTAACAATTTATTTAATTTGAAATGTAGATTTTTTGAATCTTTAAATTTTTCAAATTTTTAGTTTTCAAGTTAAGGATTTTAGGATTTGAAAGTTTGCGATTATTTTATTTTTATTTTGTTTCCCAAAGAACGGAAATAATGCACAACTTGACGACAGTCCTTTCGAGCTGCGTATTCAGCTTATACATGTGATGAACTCATGCCAAATATTGTCCGTTTCTTTCAAAGGTACACGTCGCGCGGCATTTCAGAATATGCCATAGACATTGTTGCCAGCGATTTTCTGCACTTTTGATGCAATATAAAACATATCTGACAACAATGGCAGGCAATTTGAAGAAGAAGATCAACAAAAACAAAACGCGCAGTATGGGATTTGACAGCACGCATTTGCCGAAAGTGCGGCGCGTCGTTTCGAGGCTGGTTTGCCGCGTGTCTTTTTCGGGAATACGCGCAGTATGAACCCTCTACAATACAGAGATATAGGGTAAAATGGACATAGAAGTCAATTGTTCGAAAAACATCGAAAATCTTATAATTGCTCGCATTTTCGCAAAATATGACAATATGGATTCTATTTATTGCATTTGAAATGTTCTTTTTTACAACGGCAAAAAAAACTTATTTGCTACAGGTAGCAGAGGATGTGCTTTTTCTAACTTAACGTCCAATATCCCATTTAATAGGTGACGAACGCTGAATCGCGTTTCTCTCGGAATACTTGAATTGGCATATTAGTCGATTCTATAGTTATGGGGAAATTACTCAATTTATGAAAATATTGTTTTGAGTATGTTAAAAAAAACCTAAAAACTTGCATCAAATACTGATAATAGAATACGAAAAAATATAATGGAATACGTTAAAAAAAAAGAATTTAATTTCGGTCGCGAAAGAAAAAGTCAGAAAACTATCAGAAATATTTTTTTTTAATTCAATTAGTGTTTTGATGAGTTCTGCTCCAGGATGTTTCATTTGCAATTCAGAGATTTGGATAACATTTTAACTGAGATCAATTATAATAAGTATTTGCTCTTTTAGGGAACAAAAGACGTTTTTGGGTGAGTCTTTGACTACAGCAAATGCACAGCAAAAAAGTTAAATTTTGGAAGGTTGAAAATTGGTTGGTTCAATATTACAATTTTTGAGTAATTTTACCTAAAAATTGTGAAAAAAATACGAACTTGATGAAAATTTACTAGGAATAGATAAAAAAATCACCAGTTCCTCATGAAATACTACACATTTTTTTGACACAAAATCTGAAACCATTCCCTGATGGATATTACCATCATTTTTTTCGATGTGGTTACCGCGCATTGTAACGATTGAAATAGTATATCTCTGAAGGGACAACTAGGAAACTATATCACGCAACCTGCATGAAAATCCAGATGAAACAATCATGCTTTTCTCGAAAATTAAGAAGCCATAGAATGTTACCCACCTGGGATCCCCTCCACCGTTTCGGTGCATCCCGTCGGTCCGGTCGATCTCGTAGTACTGGGCCTTGTTCGGCGAGTGCGACATCTGCAGTGTCGTCTGCTGGCTGTTCCCGTTGCTGTAGCCACCACTTCGATCCGACCGGTGATGCTTGCTGCTGTGCTGGCTCTTGTGCGTGTCACTCTCAAAGTTGTCGAACGCGTAGTTCGTGTTGGACGAATAGTCCTTCCAGGCCGAGTTCGGGATCAGCTGGTTCTGTTGTTTTGAGGAGGGGGGAAGTGGTTGATAAGGTTGACTTTTCTTTTTGATCATGAGGTTTCAACATTACCTGAAGACGCTTCGTTCGGCGGGTCTTTACGATGGTGCACGTGGCCTGAATGATCGCGATGAAGACCAGAGCTGCAATACAGCCCAAAATGGTGTACAGTCTTGTTCCAGCCTTCTCGAAGAATGATGGTTCATTCCTGATCGGTTGCTTGTCTGAAAGTGAACATTGAATTTAGTTTGACCTCCTCTTTGAAGATATCTAATGAGACTTACACTCCAAAGCCTTAAACTCTAGGAATTCGGGATCCACTGAAAGGGCTCCCACCTTGCCAGACGACAGGTTGTTCTGAATCAAGTGTTGAATGGTCTGCTCCAGCTTGGCTGGATCGTCCACCAAGTTAGTTTCGACACCGTCCTTGTTCAGCAGGATGTTCATCTTGACCACCATGCCATCGGCATCCCTGAAAAAAATGACAACTTTTTTAGAATTGAATACATTCTTCTATCACGATCACCATACTTTTCAAAGGTGACCACATCGGTCTTGTGGAATCCACCGACTCCCTTCAGCATTCCGTTGAAGCTGTCCGTGATCGACTTGGACAGATCGTTGTACTCCGGTGTTCCGGAAGCTGGCACCTCGAATCCAGTTGCCAAATTGGTCAGTTTGATCGATGCTCCATAAGCCAACCGATCCGGGGCCGGAGTGGCCGCTTCGTTGAACAGATACTCAAACAGATGTGGGCACGACTTGACGCAAACCTTGTTATCTGTCACGATCGGCGTCGATCCGTGCTTGGCGATCTTCTTATTGACCGCGTTGAACATACCCCCGGTCAACGGGAACATAATGTACAGGCACTGATCCTCGGTAAAGGCCAAATCCGCCTCATCTCCAGTATCTCGCTTCCTGGTAAAGTCCAAGATCGTCAACCCGTTCTCGATCTTTCCCGCGGCATTGTAGAGATCCTGATTTTCGTCCAACTTTGGCGCCGAATATCCATTAATCCAGGTGTCCATCAAAAACGGTCTTCCGTTCTTGTCAACCCATCCAATAACCGCATCAGTCTGGGACATCTTGGCGTTCTTGCTGAACCCAATGCCCGTCCACAGCTGCGTCGAGTTGGTCTCAATGTGGAAGTGAACTGCATCACCCTTTCCGGTAACCTCCCAGCTGGCAAAGTATTCACAGTTGAACTTGTCCTGCTCGCAATCCCTCGGGTACTTCCAGAAACCCTTGCACTCGTTGTCCAGCTCGTGGCTCTTCGGGCCAGCCGGAATCACCACACCGTCACCGGTCGCCAGTTCCGAGCCGTTGGCTGCCACAATGGGTTCGAGCTTTTTCTCTTCTGTAATACAGGACAAAAAATAAACATTTTTAAAATTCTTAAAATTCTCTAAATTTTTAATTTTTAAAATTCCTAAAATTCTTAAAATTAAAAAAAAAATAATTTTTAAATTTATTAAAATTCTTAAAATTCTTAAAATTCTTAAAATTCTTAAATTTCTTAAAATTCTTAAAATTCTTAAAATTCCTAAAATTCTTAAATTTCTTAAAATTCTTAAAATTCTTAAAATTCTTAAAATTCTTAAAATTCTTAAAATTCTTAAAATTCTTAAAATTCTTAAAATTCTTAAAATTCTTAAAATTCTTAAAGTTCTTAAAATTCTTAAAATTCTTAAAATTTTAAAATTCTTAAAATTCTTAAAATTCTTAAAATTCTTAAAATTCTTAAAATTCCTAAAATTCTTAAAATTCTTAAAATTCTTAAAATTCTTAAAATTCTTAAAATTCTTAAAATTTTAAAATTCTTAAAATTCTTAAAATTCTTAAAATTCTTAAAATTCTTAAAATTCTTAAAATTCTTAAAATTCTTAAAATTCTTAAAATTCTTAAAATTCTTAAAATTCTTAAAATTCTTAAAATTCTTAAAATTCTTAAAATTCTTAAAATTCTTAAAATTCTTAAAATTCTTAAAATTCTTAAAATTCTTAAAATTCTTAAAATTCTTAAAATTCTTAAAATTCTTAAAATTCTTAAAATTCTTAAAATTCTTAAAATTCTTAAAATTCTTAAAATTCTTAAAATTCTTAAAATTCTTAAAGTTCTTAAATTTCTTAAAATTCTTAGAATTCTTAAAATTCTTAAAATTCTTAAAATTCTTAAAATTCTTAAAATTCTTAAAATTCTTAAAATTCTTAAAATTCTTAAAATTCTTAAAATTCTTAAAATTCTTAAAATTCTTAAAATTCTTAAAATTCTTAAAATTCTTAAAATTCTTAAAATTCTTAAAATTCTTAAAATTCTTAAAATTCTTAAAATTCTTAAAATTCTTAAAATTCTTAAAATTCTTAAAATTTTAAAATTCTTAAAATTCTTAAAATTCTTAAAATTCTTAAAATTCTTAAAATTCTTAAAATTCTCAAAATTCTTAAAATTCTTAAAATTCTTAAAATTCTTAAAATTCTTAAAATTCTTAAAATTCTTAAAATTCTTAAAATTCTTAAAATTCTTAAAATTCATAAAATTCATAAAAAAATGCTATTGCAATGGTAAAGTGTCTTTAATAAAACTAATAATAATAAAATTCTTAAAATTCATAAAAAATTTTAAATTCTTAAAATTCATAAAATTCTTTAAATTCTTAAAATTCATAAAATTATTGGATTTTCAAATTACAGATATATTAAAATCTCAAAATTCTTTTTTCTATATATTTTTTTTATAGTTTTGTGAAAAGAAATTGAGATTTTTTTCTCTCAGTGCTCACCCAAAAAGTTAATCTGCGTCACTCCCCGCTGCATCCGATGTCCGTGGTACTTCAGCTCATCCCGCACGTAAAACTCCCTCACGCTGGCCGAGTCCTTCTCCAGCCCGGACGGTGGCGAGTGCACGTACTCACCCGGTTCCTGTCCCTTGGCCCAGATTACGTGCATCAGATCGTCCACGATCGAGTGATCGGTCGGTTCGTTGGCCGCCAGCTTCCGGCGGAACACGATCGTCGTGGTGCCGTCCACCTCGAACCCACCGGTGGCGGTCAAGTCCGACTTGCCACCCCAGAAGGTGTCCACTCGTGGCGTCGAGCGATCCCGGGTGTAGTAGTCCCACACTCGGTGAGTTTCCCCACGGGCCGTTCCGATCACGATGTCCGTGCAGTCCATCGGGTTGAAGTCGTGCCGGGGGGTCCACGGGTTGGTGGTTTTTGGTTTGGGCTTGGCCGTGGTTTCCGCCTTGGGTTCCGGCTCGGAGGACGGCTCGGACTTGGGTTCCGATTTGGGCTCCGGTTCGGACGCTGGCTCGGACTTGGGCTCGGATTTTGGCTCGGGTTCGCTCGCTGGTGGGCGGGAGTCTAAAAGAGAGGTTTCATTAATATGTCTGGAAGAAGTCTGGAAGACAAACACTCGAAAAAGTACACTCAAACAACTCTCACCTCCGGTGGCACGCTTGGTCTTCTTGGACTTGGGTTCCGCCTTCGGTTCCGAGCTCGGTTCGGCGGTGCTTTCAGCGGATGGTTCCGGTTCGGAAGTGCTCTCCGGTTCCGGTTCGGAGGACACCTCGGGCTCTGGATGCGGTCCTTGTTCGGACGTGGGTTCGGCCGACGGTTCCGAAGCGGGTTCTGAGGACGGTTCGGCCGTGCTTTCCGGTTCTATGTACAACGGAGGCCGGGGGTTAGTGGTTCAAACCAAAACGTTACGTAAATCAACGCGAACTCCACACACACTCAAGCTTTCATATCATACCTGGTTCCGTGGCGGGCCCCGGTTCGGTCGCTGGCTCTGGTTCTGCGCTCGTTTCTGGCTCGGGCTCTGCACCTGGTTCGGGTTCGGCAGATCCCGCTTCGTTACCTCCAGCAGCGCCAATCAACGGGAAGTTTTTACACTCGGCCGTTAGTCGCCGTGGTCGCCATCCGAGACCAACCCAGGACGTTCCGTTGGCCTTGAGGACCACCTCGATTTCCGCCTGCTCCTTCAAGATGCGCCAGTACACGTCCAGTGCCGGGGACAGGGTCTTCTGCTTGTACAGAGTGTAGTCGATGTCCGTTGACTTGATGGGCGATTCTGAGAAAGAATTTGAAGAGTCAATACAGTGAGATATAAGCTGTTGATAACGATGACTCACTCTTGCTACACCCCGGTCCGAACCATCCGAGTCGGCAGTAGCACTGCTTGCGGGGTTGCGAGGTTCCGCCCAGATCGACGCAGGTTCCCTGCAGGCCGCAGTCCTGGTTGGTGACACACTCGTCCCAGTACTCGCACCGATTGCCGTAGTACTTCTTCTCGCACTTGCATCGAGCGATGAACTTGCCGTGGCCGGAGCAGGTCTCCCGGTACTCCTTGCGCTGGACAATGTCCACATCGGCACAGGACCAGAACAGGTAGTTGCCACCCCATTCGTCGGCCTGCCGAGTCAATCGGATGCTGCAGTCCGGGCAGGTGAAGTCCTTTGGCAGCGATACCTGGTACTGCTGAGCACTGCGAAGGAAGCTCGTTTAGAACGGATTGGAGTAGGACTACGCATCGGGTGACTTACGTAACATCCTCACGGAGGAATGGTTTACCCTTGGCAGGCACTGGAGTCAGAGTCAGAATAGGTTTCTCCTTCTGGTCCAGAACTTCAAGCCGGAAGCCGCCCTGCAAATGAAGAGAAAGTAGAACCAACGGTAAGTCACGCGAACTAAGTCACTTATCTTTTGAGAGGTACTCTCGAGATGGTCAACAAATCAATCTTATCAAAGCTTTTTTATCAATTCTAAATCTGTGCAAATTTGTTCTCAAAATACAAACACACTTCATGAAGTGGTATAAAACGGCTGTTCAAGACCGGTAGCTGGTCACTAGTGTGTAGTGCGTAAGATCGGTTGGTGTTCAAAATGTCCCCAAAAAGTGTAGTTTTAGTGGTAGTACTAAGCGTGTTCGGCTCAAGATCGGTGTCTGCTCTGAATTGCTTCCAGTGTAACGGAGCAACCTGCACCAACGAGGCCACTTTGGGAAACGTAGTGCAATGTCCGGATGGCGATCTAGTGTGCTTTTCCCAATTTAATGGATGTAAGAGGAAAATTCTTCAAGAAATTTACAAATACTCAAAGAAATGCTAACCCTTCTAAATCCTAGTTCTTCTAACGCGCCGCGGATGTTGGTCGGAGTTGGGAGGTGAAGTCTCGGTTGCTGATTGCAGCGGAGGGGACTGTGCCAGGTGTCAGGAGGAATACTGCAACGGGCTTAGCCGAACCGACCACAAGTGTGTCTCTTGCACGTCGACTGCAGACGGACAGTGCATCAGCAATGCGCAGGATCTCCCAGCAATGCAGTGTGAGGCGGCTTCGGTGGATTTGACGAAGGCGCAGTGTTATACGAGAATTGTAAGTAGTTGTTTTTTTCGTATAGCTTAATTTACTGTTTAAGAGTATTTATTCAAAATATTAAGTGTATTCAAATAAAAAAAATCTCGCATTAGTTTTTAAAAGGACGTAAGAGCCTTTGGTTTTTCAAAAATGGTTAATAGCTTAATCTACACGTCCTTCAAATACCCAACGGAACCAATGCGCCATAGGTTCCGTTCTTATGTAGATAGGACCTAATGGAAAAGTATGCGAGAATTTTTAGATAAAATTAGAGTCGGTGGTCACGGTGGCGCTTACTTTTTGGCGGACATTTAAAGTCTTGTTCCGGTGGGCGTACTGAGCCTAAATCCCAAATAAGAGTTTGATTGGACTTTGAAGGTGCTGGTGCTTTGCATTTGAATTTTAAATGGGATTTTGCCCGTAAAAAAGCATTATTACAAAAACACTATACTTAATCCACCTTAAGATGGTTGATGTCTTCCTCGCATTGAGGTCGTAGAAGGTGTCCTTCACTTTTGGGGCAATGACCGTCAATGATGATTCTGAATTCAGGGTCCAGAAAAAGTAAATCGAAATAAAAAAACAAATCACGATATATAGAATGCTTCTACAAACAACACAAAGAAGCCCCTTTTTTGATTGAAGCATTCTGAATCAAGATTTGAATGATTTTGTTAAACAAACATGTCCGATCTGGAATGATGCCTTCCAGAGCCTTAATATACTTTTGATAGGGTTGTCAGATTTTAAATCTTTTCTATTCATTGGAAAGGTCGTTTGATTACCCATCCAACGATGGGTCGCTTGATAGATTCGGACAACTTTTTCATCAACATATCTGAGATCCGGCTTAGATAATGTATATAAAAACACTTAAGTGCTTAAAACTTTTGATAGGGTTGTCAGATCTTCAATGTGTTGAGCTCGTTGGAAAGGTCTTACAATTATCTAACTAACGGTGATCGCCGAAAAGACCCGGACATCATTTTCATCTAAATGTCTGAGGTCCGGCTCCTCCTTGAATAAACAAAAACGAGAGCACGCAATGTAAACAATAACAAATACGTTTTGTTTGGTTGACCATTATGTGCATTTCCTCGAAGTTTGGTTGAATTTGGTTGCTGGAGTCTCGAGTTATAATTACAAATGTTAACGTTAGTCTAACTTGTACGTGCGTCAAACGCGTTCTGACCTGAAATCCCTTTGGCCAATTGTCGCACTTGCATTAATTTTCAGGCTGTGTCAAGATAGCACGACAAGATTGAAACTTCTTTCGCATGAAAAGTGACAACAATGCACGGAGTTTTTTCGGGTTTTGTTGAATATCTCAGGATTGAAATCGAATTTTGGGGATCTGTGAAGGTAAAAAGGTGAGGCAGTGTGAGCGGCACAAAATGGCGTCCTTAACTCAATATGGCCCTTTGTTTTAGGCTGGGCCACGCCTATTTTTCTATTTTCAGCTTAGTTCTTTTTTCTTCTAGCGCTCTTTTGAGTCTGCTTAGTGCTGCCAATTGGGTCCTAAAATGAAGCTTAGATTGCTGATATTATTGTTTACAGCGATAAAGCTTATTTTTCTGAGTACAATGATCCTGTGTACGACCATAAAGAGTTTAAAATGGTTTTTTAAATCAATTTTGGAAAATTAACCTCGCGGTCCTTTTTGACAGAAAAGGTCCTACTTGACAGCTCTTTCCAAGGGGACCATAGTTGATCCATCGAAAAAATGTTGTCTCGTCAACTTTTTTTTGCATTAAAATAAGAAAAAAGTGATCAGAAATGGTTTTTAAGCGTGTTTTTAATCGCTGTACATAAAAATTGACAAAGGGCTTTAGTACCCAATTGTGATGAAATTTTAAGGGAACACTCACGAAAAGCTGCATTTATAGAGAAAGTTTCCTGGCATCACTGGCTCACTCAAACAGGCGCTGCTGCTGGTGTTGGTGGCCACCCTTTGTTCTTTATTTACCTTCGCTTCTCGCTCGGTTTTCTTCGGCCTTCGATTGGAATGGGTTGTCAAAAGATTTTGCGCGTTTGTTTTTTGGATGGCGCTTGCTAATTATTTACATGTTTCGGGATTATTTTTCAAGTGAGTGACTAACTAATGTTCAAAAGAACATGTTGCCGATAGTTGGAAGCATTTTTATATATTAAGCGCTTTGAAACAGTTAGCGCAAGTGAAAAGATATTGATGGCGACTTTCATTCAGCAGTTAAGCTCTCATCTTGCGTGTGGATGTGTGTGCCAACGAAATGATGAGAAATGGACTCGCAAAATAGAAGTTATGATTAAAAGTGCATTTAAAATTAAAATGCAAAGCGCCAGCTCCTGTACCCGAGCAGGGGTAAATAACACGGGAATACCAAATTTTGGTATTACTTGGGCAAATAACAGAGACCAAAATGTGCCCTTGGTTGCCCAGTAATAGATGGTAAAATACTATGAAATCATACCAAAGTCTTGTATGTGGAAGGGCACAACAATACCAAACCATGTTATTCCAAGGGTAAAATAATACCTCAAATAAAACCATTTCAATACCAAGTTGAGGTCTTCTGGATTTTTGAACATTGCTCGAATACCAACACTTGGTATTGCCATGGTTTTATTTTTAGGTATTCCCGCGCCCTTGGAAAATCAGATTTTGGTATTCCTGTGGTCTTCCACACACATGATTTTGGTATGATTTCATGGTATTTTACTGGGCAACAAAGAGCACATTTTGGTCGCTGGTATTTGCACAAGTAATACCAAAATTTGGTATTTTCAAACCATTTTTAGTGCAGCAGTTGCAGTTAGTGAAAAAACAAAAATGATCCATATGCAACAGCTAAATCTACTCACCTGATGATTCCACGTTGTTCTTAGTGATATTCTTCACCACATCGAATTCATTTGTCATTGATGAACGGCCTGTGCTTGAAGTTCTTGAAAATAACAAGATTGAAAAATTAGGATTGAAATTCACCAAAATTCAATAATCTGTTGATTAACTCGTTTTTCAAAGTATTTCGTTACCCCAACTTAGAGAAATTTTAACATTTTTTTTTAATCTTAGTGGGTATATCAATAAAATTTGAAAATCAGCTTTAACATTTTTGGGTTTCAAGTCAATTAAAAATTAATTATCACGTCAAAATTTATAAAAAAAATCCATAGTTTCAGAGGAATTTGATGAAACCTTTCAATACCAAAATAATACCAAAATGTGCCATCCTGACTTTAAACAAATTTCACAATTCAAGTCATTTCTTTAGGGGGTAGACTTCCAATACATCAAAATTTTCACAAGAGTCTGGCCTACACGCCTCGTGTTGCCGAATAAATCGCAAAAATGGCTAATGTGCCTTAAAAGTGTCCTAAATGCATTTAAATGGTCATCAAAAATAAAATAAATTAAAGTGCTTGGAAATCAATGACCGTAAACCTTCGGACGAATGATTCACCCGACATTTTGTAGTAGAATAGTCATACTTGAAGCCTATTGTATGGGTTTTTGCCCAAATTTGCCCGAGGCTTTGTATACCGAGCTCGAAAACCAGCTAAATCATCACAAAATCTTGCTATAACTCATCACATATAGCTCCAATCAATTTGGCGTCTTCGACAAAGTTGTTTGTTTTGATATTACTGACAACTCTTCTGAACATTGTAATCGTCTAAAATCAAAGTTCAACATAGTTTTAGTCAAAAAACTGTTTTTTGGCAGGGATTTATGAAAAAGGTTCCAAAACTGGTATTCAAAGCAAAGATAGAGCTTTGGCGTCTTCTACAAAGTTTGTGGAAATTTTCAACCCTACAACTTTGCCGAAGACACCAAAGCTCTATCTCTTAACTGTCAAAAGTTAGAAATTCCATAGCCTGCTGTGATGAGTATTTTGAAAAACAAATTTCACCAAAAGTAGGCAATGACAACGCTGAACAAAGTTGTAGAACATGTCAAAGCACGAAAATGCTTACTTTTTGCTCTAATCAATTAAGTTCGTCAAAACAGCCTTTTGAACCACTGTGCATTCGCTTTGAGACATCATTTTAGCGCAAAACTAATTATTTTGTCAAAATTGGTCAAAATTTTCCCATAGTTTCAGAGGAATTTGATAAAATACTGTAATACCAAAAGAATACCAAAATGCAAATTCTGCAATTTTGCAATATCAAAACAATACCTTAAATTGGTATGATACCACATTTTGCTCTTGCATAAACCTTAAGACAAATTTTAAAGGGTCCAGGAATACCAAAATGTGGTATTGATACCAGAGAAAGGTATTATTACGCATTTCCCTTGTTATTTACCCATGCTCGGGTAACGTCCAAGCTCATATTTGGGGATAAGGCTCAGTACGCCTACGGAAATAAACCCTTGAATGTCACGGTTTATTACACGGTGTCCTCTCTTGTACCAATTAGACAGGAATTAAATTAATCTCGACAATTTGGAGACAAATCTTGCCAGGAAATAAAAAAAAATCTCTTGGTTCTTAAATCAGATTGGCAGCACAACGGAACGTGGTTGCGTCGAATCGGAACGAACCTTGGAGGAGTGCACGAGCCCAACCTGCCAGACCTGTACCGGCAATGGATGCAACACCGCCGTATTCCCAGCTGGTCGGCAAATGTGCGTCTCGTGCAGTGGTGCCGCCGAATGTAACGCTCAGACCAGTACCGAGTACTGCGCTCTGCCGTATGATAGCTGCGTTACGCTGCAGCGGAGTGATGGTGAGGAGTTACTTGGAGATATTTGGATGCGGATCTAACTGATTATGATATTTGACAGGAACTTATGTGAAAAGCTGCGAAGGTGCCATGGCGACCACGGATCAGACGTTCTGCCAGGCTAATCCGGACAAATGTTCCTACTGTGGAATGAACGCATGTAACAAGGCCGAGCTGAATACGGCCACAAGTCGGAAATGTTACCATTGCGAAGGAACCGGCTGTCTTCAGACCTCCGTGAATATTGAAACCTGTCACAACTCTGACGATGTTTGCTTCAGCATGTTTGATGGATGTACGACAAATATGAAATCGCTTGCTAAGTTATTACATAGTTTCAATCTCATTTTTATTCTTCCTGACAGTCAATCCGGTGCTTCGAGGGTGCAAATCTCAGCTCAGTCAAGCGAAAAAAGCTCAGTGCGAAGACGAGAATGATAAAAGTTGCCAGCTATGCGCGGACGACGTCTGCAATCTCGTCAGTCACGTGGACCACAAGTGCGAGTACTGCTCTTCAGTGTTTGACGCAAATTGCATCACCGCACCAAACAGTCCGGTTCAGTGTCCAGCGCCTACTACCGAAGTCAGCGCCGATGCCCAGTGCTACACGAGAGTCGTAAGTCAACCTCAATGCTCTTTGACATTTCAACACATTCTACAACCGCCTGTTTCGCCCTCCAGATTGGTTCCGTCACGGAGCGTGGCTGTCTTGGATCGGCAACCGATGCGCTGGAATGCGACTCGACGGAAAATTGCCAAACGTGTGCCATCGAGAATGGGGCAGCCTGCAACAAGGCCATCTTCCCGACGGATCGAATCCAGTGTGTGGTCGGAAATACCGCCGATCAGTACTGTCCAAATCCGGCCGATAGCTGCGTCCAGATCGCAAACAATGGTAACGATGGGGTCACCGTACCTTGGGCGTTCAGTGCGGAAGTTGATGCTTTTTTTTTCTCGTTTTGCTCGTTTTCGCAGGGGCAATCATCACTAAAAAGTGCCAGTCATCGATGACGGCCGCGGAAGTGTCCTTCTGCGAGGCCAACAGCAACAAGTGCGACTTCTGCTGGGCCAACAACTGCAACCAGCAGGCCATCACGTTCAATTATCTCGAGTGTTTGTGAGTATAGCGATTTATCGGTGTGGGATTTCTGTTTTGTCGGTTATTTGTCGAAATCAGCTCAATATTTGCGGGCGCTTTGGTAGTTTGTTTAAATTGATTTTATCAAGGGTTTGTTTGCTCGAAACAATAACATAGTAGGCGATTGATTCATCACAAAATTTTCCTCGATTTGATTACATGTTTTTTTGTCATGTAACCCTCTAATGCCCAATTCTCTTCTCGATTTATTTTTTTTATTTTTTCCTTGATCCGTGGTCATTTTGAGCAACTTTTGTTCTACGAGAAACTTTGATTCATTTGTTTTATGCTTTTCTTGATTAATTTTTAATATTATAATTTGCTATTATCTTGTTTAGTCTATTTGAGCTATCATTACTTTTTGCCTACCGTGGGGTGACTATGGGTCAAAAAACGATACACCTCTCGTATTTTCTTAATAACAAAAACAATTTAAATAACATTGAAAATCTTTCAACGTAGATTTGTTCTTTTCCCAAAATACGGTGGATTTTGATGAACACTACCTTAAATGCCAACTGTTTGAAAATTGACCCAATCTCACCCCTTAGAGGGGGTGTCATTGCGTCAAATGAAACTTAAATGATGCTCAAATACAACTGTCGTAGTTTTTGGCCTAAACCGAGCGAGAGTCTTTTCTTTATTTCAAGATCCCACCACCCACCACTTGAAACTAAACTGCTCGCTTCAACACTAAAAACCAGACTAAAGACCTCTCTCTGATTTGCGATGCACCAAAGCTACTCTCCCGCTACCAACGATCCGATGTGCACAGACACATACAAAACACTCTAATTTCTATCTCCCGCGCCGCCTTCGTGTGTTTCGCATTCTCTCTTTTCAACACCAACGCTTCGCGTTGCGTCGACTACACTCAACGCTCGCGACGCACTAATACAGTCGCACACGCATTGCTTGTCTATTTCAAAGCACACCGATGTTGCTCTTGCTTCGTGAGCGTCGTCGCTCGTTCGAAACTCGACACTAATAATACAAATGGTCATAAATGACTTCTCTAAAATATTGCGCACTAATTCTGATATTCTAAGCTATCTCTACAAAACATTATTATGTACACGCCTTATCTGCGACATTTTCCTTCTCCTGTACTCTGTTTAACAGAGAAAAAAACAGCCACAACCGTCCTTAAAACTGACAGAATTTCTCATCGCAAATTTTTACTCATCATCATCGTAAAATTCTTCCTAAAAATTCAGGCGAATGATACAACATAAAGCCCTGTGGGTCATTAAGCCTCCGTTTCCTAAATCTTTGCATCAAATTGAATGAAACATTCTCGCCAGAAAATAAAATCTTTAGCACAGTCATTTCTTTACTCACAATCATCTTTAAATTCTCTCTAGGTAATCAAACAAACGCTCTAACGCAATGCGGATAGGTCATCAGGACTCTTTTTTAAATCTTCGCATCAAACTTATTAAAACTATCAAACACATCGAAACTCGCCAAATCATCATCAACCACAGAGATTAAATCTCAAAGCACAGCGATTTCCCACTCGCATTCATTATTTCTTCATTACCCTAGAAACAAATCATTCCTCCTTGAAAACAAATCAAGACTACCAAATACCACTCTTCAAATATTTGCAGCAAACTGTCAAACTGATAAAAAATCTCAGGTACATCTTTTTTTTTCTCGCTACAATCATTCTTTAAATTCTCACAGAAATCAAATTCTGAAGAAAAAGAGCACTTTTTATTCACAATCATCATATTTAAACTCTCCCTAAATTGTCAATCAAATCTTCCTCAAATTCTCAAACACATCGATTATTTTGATCGTTATCATCATTCTTTTTTCACTAGAAATCATTTTTCCACTAGGAATCAATATCTTAAGCCTAGCAGTTTTTGCACACAATCGCCATATTTAAACTCTCCCCTGAATTTCAATCAAGTCATCATCGATCAAAACCAACTCATTTTTGAATTCTCTTCAGAACTCAATCAAAGGCTCCAATTCAACTCATGTAAGCCTTCAAGCTACCCTTTCTCAAATCCACGCCACAAACTGACCCAAATTCATAATCACATCGATTATTATCGCTCAAAACCAACTTTTCTTATATTCTCTACAGAAATGTGATACTGACTGACGCTCTAAAACTCACGAAAGTTCTCGATTGCAATGATCAACATTTAACATCTCTCTTGAAACACAATCACAGGCTCCAGTCTAGGCTCCAACTTAGACGTGAAGGCTCTTAGGCCACTTGCTTCAAATTAAACGAATTTCCCAAACACATCGATCATTTCTAGACTACTTTTTCAAAACAACCAATGCGCCATATCGATTACCGATAACCAAATCTTTGCCTCAAACCAAACAAAACGATTATTCCGGCGCTCAATCATCTTTTAATTCTCTCTAGAAGTTCAATAATTGGCATTAACAGAAAGTTGTGTGGGTCCTCAGGCTACCGCTTCTCAAGTCTCTCCACACATATATTACTCCTGCTCGCAATCCTCATCTTCTAATTCCTACTCGAAATGACGTTTATAAATACAGTGATTCCTTTACTCACAATCATCTTTAATTCTCGCTAGAAGAATACTCTTTTTAAAGTCTTCGCATCAAACTGATTGAATTTGTCAAAACATCGATGCCCGCAATCATCATCTTTCAAATTATCAACATTGACCAAATTCCAAAACACAGCGATTTTCCGCTCACAATCATAATCCCTTCATTACTAAGAAAAAACAAATCTGCCTAGAAAACAAATCATTCCTCCCTGAAATCAAGACCATCAAATACCGCTCCTCAAAACTTCACATGAAACTGATCAAACTCTCAAGCACATCGATCATTCTGTGCGTTACGCTCATTTTTAATTCTCACCAGAAATCAAATTCTTGAGCACAGCGATTTTTCGCTCATCATAATCTTTAAACTCTCCCTAGAATGTCAATCACAACAAACTTATTTTTTTTTTAATTCTCTTCAGAACTCAATCAAAGGCTCCAATACAACTCATGTAAGCCTTCAAGCTACCCTTTCTCAAACTCACGCCACAAACTGACTCAAATTCATAAACACATTGATTATAACCGCTCAAAACCAATTTTTCTAAAATTCTCCCCAGCCCCCTTTAACTGAAAGACACTCTCAAACTCACGACAATTCTCGTTCGCAATGAAAACCATTTAACATCTCCCTACAAATATGCTCCAACTTAAAATGTTTTGCCTCAAACCGACTGGTAAACCTGAATTCCACAATTCCTCCCGTTAGCAACCAGCTTCATCCCCAAAAACTCAACTATAATTTCTGAATTCTTTCCGGAAACTCAACCAAAGCCCGAAGCGTAAGCGTATATTTTATCAATCTACCCTCCATCATAAGTGATTGATTTCATCAAACTCGACTATTTTTCCTATTCCACCTCTAGTTTTCTCTACAAACCCACAGAAAGGCTTCATCGTAAAGGTTGAACAACTCCAACTAATTTCAAACCTGCAGCCAACAGTCACGCTCCTCCCATGAACCTCGATCTCCGTAGCAAATTAGTAACGCTCGTCTTATCAACCTTTATACTTCACCCTCTTCATCTGAAGTCACAAAACATATATATATTATAGCCTATAGCCAACGAGCAACGTCCGTTTAACAGATACCTCGTTACGGCCATCAAGCAACGCTAGTCTCACCAATACACCCGTTTGGCCAACGACCAACAACGCTCGTCATACAAACACATTGTTAAGGCCAACGAGCCACGCTCGTCTTACAATCACTCTGTTCTTGCTAAAGAGCTTCTCTCTTTTTCGCGTTCAATGAGCAACGTTCACCTTACAAAATACCCTTGATGCCAACGAGCAACGCTAGTCCTGCTCATCTCACAAACACTCCGATGTGGTCAACGAGCAACACTCGTCTCACAAACACTCTGATGTGGCCAACGAGCAACGCTCGTCTCACAAAATATTATCTTTTCACTCAGATCTTTTCAAACACGCACGAAGCAAAATGATCATCGTTCGGTCAAAACGTTCATCGTTTGTGCAAAACGAGAGAGAATTGAGAGAAAAATGTCTATTTCCGGTCTCTTTTCGCTCAATTCTCTCCCATTTATCGTCGAATTCCTTCATTTTCTTGACATTCGCGTCCTATTTCGTACTTCCTGATTCCTGTTTGTGACTTTTTACATGCATTGGAGTTCATCGCTCAAGAAAGTGAGTTCATTGTAAGTGCTCGTTTGAAAACTTACCAATGAAATCGAGAATATTCTTTCTCCTCATGGTATCCAACGAGTAACGCTCCTCTCATGATTTTCCTCGTATCATACGAGCAACGCCCGTCTCATTGTTTTCTTTTCGTGTTTAACGAGCAATGCTCGTCTCACGATTTCCTCTTCATGTCCAACGAGCAACGCTCATCTCATGATTTTCTCTTCGTGTCCAACGAGCAACGCTCGTCTCACGATTTGTGTGTCCAACGAGCAACGCTCGTCTCACGGCTTCCTCCTCGTATCCAACGAGCAACGCTCGTCTCACGGTTTCCTCCTCGTGACCAACGAGCAATGCTCGTCTCACGATTTCCTCCTCATGTCCAATGAGCAACGCTCATCTCATGATTTTCTCTTCGTGTCCAACGAGCAACGCTCGTCTCACGGTTTCCTCCTCGTGACCAACGAGCCACGGTCGTCTCACGATTTCCTCCTCGTGTCCAACGAGCAACGCTCATCTCACGATTTTTCCCATCATGTTCAAATAATTACAGTCGTACCACAACTTACCATGACCAAAACTCTTATTTTATAAGAAAACTCGTGCCATTTCATCCAGACTTTGATCGAAACATTATCAGAATATCGGAGTAATCTAAAATCAATTCGTTCTACAGATAATAGTACTCCAGTCTGGTGTCGTACCAAAACAGGCCAATTGTAAAGCTCAATCAACACCAGGCCAACAAAAAATCGGTGTTACATCGAACAGCTTTCGTACCAATCCAATCTACAGGGAAATAGCTCGACGCTTAAGTTCCGTCACAAAGTGCAACACTCGTCTCACAGTTCTCCGCATTGCTGACCTGCAAACAACGGTCGTCTCACACTGATCTATCTTTTTCCATTTACAAACATTCAGCTGTCAACCCAAACAATCAATCCTCCGCACAACAACGCATCCTTCAACTTTAAATTTTAATAAAAGGAAACGTAAAATGATACGCAAATCATGAAATCCTCACGAAATCGAACCAATGCCTCTACAAAACAATGCAGAAAACAACATTCTTGAAATCTCCCCTCAGTGTTTGATCAACTTGATGCCAAAACACAACTTAGAAAATCAAATATTTCGGCACGTTTTTAACTCAACATCGGCCCGAAACAGAGCATGAGCACGCATACACCCGTTGTCGGTCGGCTCTACACTCACCCGACTCAGCACAAACACATCACTGTGGGTTGTCGTCTCTTCCAATTGTCCAACAAAATCTCAAGCATAACTTACCGGTTGCTCCTAGTCTTCGTATTGTATCACTTGCTCACCTTTTCACAATTTACACTACTTGGGGGGGTGGGGGACCATAGAACATATTTTTTTCGAAGGTATTCTATTTTTAAACACTAAATTCTACCAACTGTGCCATTGTCGTAGTTTTTGGCCTAAACCGAGCGAGAGTCTTTTCTTTATTTCAAGATCCCACCACCCACCACTTGAAACTAAACTGCTCGCTTCAACACTGAAAACCAGACTAAAGACCTCTCTCTGATTTGCGATGCACCAAAGCTACTCTCCCGCTACCAACGATCCGATGTGCACAGACACATACAAAACACTCTAATTTCTATCTCCCGCGCCGCCTTCGTGTGTTTCGCATTCTCTCTTTTCAACACCAACGCTTCGCGTTGCGTCGACTACACTCAACGCTCGCGACGCACTAATACAGTCGCACACGCATTGCTTGTCTATTTCAAAGCACACCGATGTTGCTCTTGCTTCGTGAGCGTCGTCGCTCGTTCGAAACTCGACACTAATAATACAAATGGTCATAAATGACTTCTCTAAAATATTGCGCACTAATTCTGATATTCTAAGCTATCTCTACAAAACATTATTATGTACACGCCTTATCTGCGACAACAACGATATGGTAAAAACAAGTCATGCAACAGTGTTTCAATGTTTCAATGTTTGAAGTGGAGATTTTCAAACATTTGGGTAGTTTTTGAGCAATTCTTACAAAAATATTAGAAAAATGATTTTTCGAGAGGTCATTTTTGGCCAAAAACGTACCCCAACTTTAGACATCTGCCAAAATAACAGGATTTGTTCTAGGAACGAGATTTTTTCAGCGAAGTCATCTTAAGATGTCCCCTACACAACCCTTTCAAAAGAATTCATTTTCATTGAGAAGAACCTGAGAAATGGTAAAATCCGTAAAAAATCACTTTGACCCAATCTCACCCCCCAGACCCAATGTCACCCCCACTGACGGTATTTATTGTTTTATGTTTTTAAGTATCTTTTTCATTATTATTATTTTGCATGCTTTTCACAATTTTAAAGGTTTTTCTTCCCAATACTTTTAGAAGATAAAACCTTGGTTGAAAAATGGATTTTAGACGATTTTTTAAAATGAAGCCCTCCTAGAAGCGGGATTGTGATGTAGAGGCTTAGGTGGGTGTGCCATGTTATTTGGTAAAGACAACTTTTCAGGATTAAAATTATCTTTTTCGATTCCTTTACAAATTTGCTTTGAGGATCTCACTTTTGGAAAGTATTTGAATTGAAAATCAGTGCCAACTGCAGACAACATCGAATAAAATAGTTGGGACAGTTGTCCGATTTTTCCAATACTGAACTACGAAAAATCGGAAATTTCTTTAAACAGTCAAGATTTACATTTCATTTCTTGTTGTTTTCGAGATTTCGTAAAAAGTTTATACAGGTTATTGTAAACCAGAGTAACAATTATAGGCGAAAGACATTTTTTGCAAAATAAAATTATGAAATAAATACGAACGAAATTGTATGGAATCATTGGTAGAAAGAGTATTCAAAGTACCGCAAACTGGGGTGACTTTGATAACCCGGGGTGACTTTGATAGGTTTTTCAAATGTCCGTCAAAATTATATCTAAATATTTTTTGAGAATTTTGAGTATGTAAGCATTAAGGGATAGCTTATTATCGAACATAAATGCAAAAATGTCACACAGCTAAAAAAGTAGTAATCCAGCTGCGTGTAAAAAGCCTCGGTGTAAAATAATTTGTGCATTATTTTATGAAATTCTATGTAATATTACACCCTGAAATATGTAGCCCATCAGTATGGGAAACCTTCATGACCGAAATATCAAGCTCATATATACGTTTATCCTTACAGCTTTTCATCGGTCTGATGGCCGAGTGGGCTAAGGCGCAAGCCCGTACTGTTGGTGCTGGGTTTGAATCCCGTCGGTTGCAACTTTTTTTTGTGTTTGCAAAAATTGTACATGTAGTGTGTAATATTAAGTGTTTATTTTGACGAAGGTGATATGCATGCTTTTGCATGCGATTTTACCATCGGATTTTTTGCTGTGCACTGTTACATTGGATGTATCAAAATTAGCAGCCAAATCAAATTTCTATCAATGTCTTCCCGGGCTATCAAAGTCACCCCAGTTTACGGTACCTCAAGAAGTGTTTTTAAACAAATTTAAAAAGTTTAAAAGTTAGATAAATATAACTATGCAAACATTGATTAATAATATTATTCCAATAATCTCGCATTTTCGGATTATTGAAAGGGGTTCTTTTTGAATAGGTCCTATAAACATTTTCAAAAAAAATCTAGATTTTAACAATTGAACATTGCAAAATTGAGCAATTTTCTACAATTTTTATTTGTTGTTTACTTGCCTTGAACTTTGTAAGGGCCTTCCCTATGACAAAAGAAGCCATTTTGCGTCATTGGTTTATCCATATAAGTTTTCATTAAAAAAAAATACAGCTATCCACGTTAGAATTGTACCTAACATAGGTAACCTCAATATTCTGAATCTGTATCGAAAACTTTTCAGAAAAAAAGCTACATTCTAAAAGAATACGCAATTTTTTATTCAACTCTTCATAAAATCAGTGTTGTCATTTGAAAAAAATAAAAATATTTCAAATAAAATGGGGGAAAAATGTCTTTATTTTCAAATTGTTACAAAAAATGCGAAAAATTATTCAAAATCAAAAAGTACCTCACATAAATATCGTGCACTGTTTTCAAGTTAAATCAACTAAAACTTGATTTTTAGCTAAAAACATAACTTTTACTATACCTGTTAATGTCATTCAACCTTGAGCATCCCTGGAAATACTTTTTCGAAAACATTTCTATAAGGCTGTTTAAAATGTTTTTCAAAGTGTATGTCAAAAAATAACTGTATCGTAAAATTATAATAGCCTTATGATTTTTTTAATTAAGAAAACAACCCTTGCATTTGAAAATATTTTTATTCGAGAAATAAATAAAAATACGATGCGGTGATTTTTTGACATTGAATATCAGACGCACTTTTTAACTTAAAAAATCAACGCTTTTTTGGCGACACGAGATTTTTTTTTATTTTTCCAGTGGCTGCATCTCAGCAACGATTTTTTTAATCGTAAATATCTTGGATTCAAATTAACAGCATTTTTTTCAGAGACAAATATGTTCAAAAATGGTCAAGCTTGGTTTGACTTTAACAGGTTAAACAAGCCATGTTATCAAAAACATTTTGTTTTGGTGGATATGGATCTAAAACGGCGCAATATATCAAAATTTATATAAAGCATTTTTCGATTGGAAACTCAATTTTAGATTTTTTGATTACATCTTCAAACGAAGCCATTTTTTAAATTTTTGACCATATTTTCCAAAAATTAACAACTTGAGTCATAGCTCAAAAGATGGTATTTTTTTTTGCCGTAGGTCTTGCAAAATTTGTCTCAGATGCGATTTTGGCACTTTCAAAAATAATTTTAAAAGAATAATATTGATAGTATACTATAAGCATACAATTATTCTTTGTGTTTTTTATGTGAGAGTAGTGAAACAAATTTAAAATTAACTCATTATTTGGTAATTGTAAAAGTCTATTTTTGTACTTGCGAAGCTTCCCTACTGAGGTAAGGTTATAATCCTGCTCTAATAATGATCTTTCCTCAGAAAGCTCGTAGACCTACCGTCATGTATACCTATCAACTCAGAATCGAAAACTGAACCAATGTCTGAGTGCATGTGACCAATATTGTAACACAGTTTTATCAGCACTGACTGAACTGATTTTGTCGCATTCGAGTTGGTTTAGGGTCCTATACGTCGCTATTGAATTGTTTGAGGTTTTGATAAGTAGTGCAAAAGTTATGTATAAAAATGTGTTTTCTCATATTTTCGGAAGTTGAATAAATGGCCGGAAATCGCACTGAATATTATCATGTTATGTATCGTTGGATTGTTAGTCGAAAGATCTTTCCAACGAGCCCAACACATTGACGATCTGGCACCCTCTTTCAAGTCATGACCACTCAAGTGATATTTATATACCTTATTAAATCCGTATCTCACTAATATGTATGAAAACTATGTTTGGATCAATTCGGATGTGACCTATCGTTGCATAGGTTAGATAAAAGCTTTCAAACAAGCTCTTTTTTGTGACCCATTTTTGGTAAAGAGTGAGGAAGGCACCCACCACATGAGTTGATTAAGTTCGTTTTGTTAATGTTCAGAAACATGTTTGTCAAGTAGAACCAACACTAAAATATATTTGTTCAAACCCACACAGCTCCTGCGAATCAACAGTGGACGGTCACTGCACCACGAACCCGTCGGCCATCACCACCGTAGACCACTGCACCACGTGCGCAACGCTCTTCTCCACCTCGACCAACGCCCTGAAACGTGGCTGCCTCCAAAGTCTGACCGCCGCGGAACAGGCCCAATGTGCCGCCGGAGATTCCTCCTGTTCGACCTGCACGACAAACCGTTGCAACGGAGTCGTATTCCCGGCGGATCGTCTCTCCTGTTACAGTTGCGCCCAAGGGGAGTGTCACTCGCATGACGGGATCAGCGTGGAGTATTGTGGGCATTACAGTCAAGGTGATAGCTGCGTAACTCGGTTGGATTCCAGCGGGAAGGTGACCTGGATGGGTTGTTTGAGTTCGTTGAGTAGCGCTGTTGTGACCACTTGCAACGGGAATGCAAATCTTTGTAGAAAGTGCTCGACGGCGAATTGTAACGAACCGGGGAAGGTTTTGGCCAGTGGAAGTTGCGTCCAGTGCATCAGCTCAACGGATCCGGATTGCGTCGAGGCTGCGTCCAACTTTGTTGTTCAACCTTGTAACGATCCCCAGAACTCTGCCTGTTACTCGCGACTGACTTCAACCGGTGCAACCGAACGAGGCTGCTTCAGCGATCTGGACTCAACGTCCAAGACCCGCTGTCAAGCCGGCACTGACTGCCGAATGTGCAGCACCCGGGCCCGGTGCAACTCGCTAGAGTTCCCCATCCAGATCAAGTGCTTCCAGTGCGACTCCACAACCACGCCCGAATGTAAGAACGCCCAACTTGGCACACCCTCGAACTGTCCGGCGTACAACACGGCCAACAAGTGCTTCACCGTGGTCCAGGAAAACGGAGACACGGTCCGGAAGTGTGGCACCGGAACTCGTGACGCGACCTGCGGATCGTCAAAATCGTGCGAGCAGTGTCTGTTCAGTGGCTGTAACAAGCGAGTTTCGACGGCAATCGTGCCGACCATTATTCCAAAACCTGAAATCGTTCCGATCAAGAGTTCCGCCAACGGAAGGTTCGTCGTCGGGGGTAATTTGGCGCTGCTCATCGTCGTGGTCGTGCGAAGTATTCTCATGCGTTGATGAAGAAGAGACGATGTGACATCATTCAATAAATGTGAGATGAATTATGACTAATTTCGTGGTTCCCACAACTGAAGAGTTGTGAGTCGGCAAACGGTAATAATGTGAAAACGTCCCACTTTGGCTCTTTTGAGTAGTCTAATAAAGTGTGAATGAGAGTGGCATTAATCGTCTGCGTTGAAGAAGCTTTGAATCACGTGACCCGAATAGTTTACCTCTTCTTGAAAATCTATTTTAAATCTTTAACATAATTTATTATTTTTCAAAAATTATAAACATACTTTTGTGAAAGGTTTTTTTTGCATCACAAAAACCAGTATAAACTTCAATTTTGCCATTCATCTTAAAACAGCTCCATAAATCACATGACTCGCACTAATGATCCAAACGGCCTACTATTCAAACAGATTAACGACATCCAAAACCTGATACAAAGTCATAACCTCCCGTCCAAACCACTCACATAACTGCTGTCCGTTATCAATGTCATATTATGCAACCTCCTCCAACTTGCAAACATTCTCATTAGCCGTCAGTGCGGCAGAGGCTTCAAAGACCCTGACGAGCTATCATCAAAAATGATAGCTACCAACGCTCCCATAAATCTCCCACCCGCAAACAAAAGCAAAACAAACTATCATAAACCGAAACACTTACCCGGTGCGGATACGCCAAATGCCACGAGACGTTGAAAGTGCTTCCGGCCAGGAATGACGTTTTCAATGAACCTGAAAAGTGGAAATCAAGCGAAAAGAACAGATATTAGGCGGTGAATGGCAGCACTGCAGTATGGAAAAAAAACGCTTTCTTTTGATGTAACTTTACGTTTCTTGTTGAGAAAACGAGCAAATGTTTGAAATTGTGTCATTACTCTAGAAAAGAAGTTATTTCATAAATGTATTCATATTGAACAGTTCAAAACATTAGGTGGATTGCTCGAAACCGCGTCGCGTCGGCATCTGGTTGCAGGCGGAACAATTGGCTTGAGTTTTGCGTTTTGTCTGTGGCCAATTGCAGCGCCGTTTAGTGATGATGATATGATGATAGAGCCCACTCCACCCACACCACAGGGTAAGATGCCGCCAGGTGGCCTCTTCAAAGCTTCCGAGCGGGAAGCAGCGGTGACGTCCCATGACTCATCGCGTATCGTTTTGCATATCGAGATGGTTGTTTAGAAAGGGCTTACGGATTAAATTCGAGGCTTATTAGCGAAAAGTGTTCATGCTTCAATTTATTTGAAAATAATTAAATTTTTGCTTTAGGACCTACTGAAACGTTTATCTAGAATTCATTTGAAATATTCAGGAAAACGCCACCTAAGAAAAGTGACTCCGATGTAACAGGTAGCATCGTAATGAAGCTGTTAGGTAATCAGATGGGTGGTGGAATATTTTAAAGCTAATTGCATATTGTTTTGGTAACGAGTTAAACAGTTTAATCAAGCTGCGGTTTGTACGAAAGAAGCTTAAACCTTCCACCTCTAGACTGTCAAACTCAAGAAAATATATATTTTCCACATAAAGTTTGTGACACAACATCTTGTTATACTAAGATTGAGCCAAAGGATTAAAAAATGATTTTTTTTTCAAAAGCAGTGTCTGTAATAGTCTGAAAATAGTAAGATTTTTTAAATCATAACTTATTTTTATCAGGACCTCTTAAATGCTCTTCTCACTTTTGAAAATGATTCAAAAATGTTCCAACCATCTTGACACACTTTTGTTTCCTAAAACTTCACCATTTTATCGAAGTTTTGAATACAAACAAGAGAAATCATCCTTCATCCTTGAAAAAAAAAATCAATTCGAAAAGCTGAGGAAATACAAGCAATGAAAATTACCGATTTTTTTTTAATTCTACCCAATAGACCCTCCTGCATGTCATGCTTTGGCCAACCCTGCTTCAAATTGATCAGGGAGTTGATTGAACCTAAATTTCAAGTTAGCTATTTAAATAATGTGCAGGTACATTTTTTAACGATATCTATTTATTTGGTCATTTGTAGGCTTAGTGATTTTTCACGCTCGAAAATAGAAAATTTCACGGGGACCTCGATTTCAAAACACCAAATTTCACGCAAATTTCGCGGAACTTGAAAAATGTTAAAATAACTTTAAAAATCCTATGTTTAAATCACAGAAACTACTTTTTATGCTACATTATATGTTATTCTTCAATAAACTTAAAAAAATCTTCACTTAATTTGAATGCAAAAATTTTCCTAATTAAAAAATCCTCCTGGTGTATCGATGGGCCCTATAAATATATGTTGAAACAAAATGTAGGGCACGCGTATTCTCATTTACTAAACTGCTCTTTTAATATTCGACTGATAAAGCTAAAATGTTTTCGCTAATCATTTTACATTTTATTGAATTTCATATCAAAGCAGTATTTTACAATCTTGTCCAGTCAAAAATTTTCGAAATTAGTTGAATAAATTGTATTTTCTGCGACATTTAGTCCATTAAATATATTTTTAAGGGTTCAGCACACTTTTCAAAAACAAGATTTAAAATCAATTTGCAAAATTAATATATTTTTCAACAAAAACGATTTTTTTATTCTAAGGGTAATTCTCCGCCAACTCACACAGCAGTTGCCCCGACCCCTCTTCGATTTGCGTGAAACTTTGTCCCAAGGGGTAACTTTTGTCCCTGATCACGAATCCGAGGTCCGTTTTTTGATATCTCGTGACGGAGGGCGGTACGACATTTTGAACATGCGAAAAAGAGGTGTTTTCAATAATTTGCAGCCTGAAACGGTGATGAGATAGAAATTTGGTGTCAAAGGGACTTTTATGTAAAATTAGACGCCCAATTTGATGGCGTACTCAGAATTCCGAAAATCGTATTTTTCATCGAAAAACACTAAAAAAAAATTCTCCCATTTTCCGTTACTCGACTGTAAAATTTTTGGAACATGTCATTTTATGGGAAATTTAATGTACTTTTGAATCTACATTGTCCCAGAAGGGTCATTTTTCATTTAGAACAAAATTTTTCATTTTAAAATTTCGTGTTTTTTCTAACTTTGCAGGGTAATTTTTTAGAGTGTAACAATGTTCTACAAAGTTGTAGAGCAGACAATTACAAAAAATTTGATATACAGACATAAGGGGTTTTCTTATAAACATCACGAGTTATCGCGATTTTACGAAAAAAAAGTTTTGAAAAAGTTGGTCGTCATCGATCATGGCCGTTCATGGTCACCCGCGACAGACACGAACGACGAAACAAAGAGAAACGCAAAAAGTAACTTTTTCAAAACTTTTTTTCGTAAAATCGCGATAACTTGTGATGTTTATGAGCAAACCCCTTATGTCTATATACCAAAATTTTTGTAATTGTCTGCTCTACAACTTTGTAGAACATTGTTACACTCTAAAAAATTACCCTGCAAAGTTAGAAAAAACACGAAATTTTAAAATGAAAAATTTTGTTCTAAATGAAAAAATGACCCTTCTGGGACAATGTAGATTCAAAAAGTACATTAAATTTCCCATAAAATGACATGTTCCAAAATTTTTACAGTCGAGTAACGGAAAATGGGAGAATTTTTAAAACTTTTTTAGTGTTTTTTTCGATGAAAAATACGTTTTATCGGAATTCTGAGTACGCCATCAAATCGGGCGTCTAATTTTACATAAAAGTCCCTTTGACACCAAATTTCTATCTCATCACCGTTTCAGGCTGCAAATTATTGAAAAACACCTCTTTTTTCGCATGTTCAAAAATGGAAGGGGTCGTACCGCCCCTCCATCACGAGATATCAAAAAACGGACCTCGGATTCGTGATCAGGGACAAAAGTTACCCCTTAGGACAAAGTTTCACGCAAATCGAAGAGGGGTCGGGGCAACTTTTCCCGATTTCGTGTGAGTTGGTAGAGAATTACCCCTAAATAAAAAAAGAAAACATAAAAAGTAGTATTTTTACCTTTCACGGGAATCATCCACCCAAATAAACAAATATTGTTAAAATAAAGCAGACCCATTAAAAAAATATATGTTTTTAAAATAAGATTTCAAAAAATAAAAAATACTCTTCATTTTATTTTGAATAAAACAAATCTTGGTTCTTTTAATTCCTTTCATAACTATTCTTTTCAAATGGAATAGCAGTTAAATTTTTAATACAGCGAATGAAAATATTACTAAATTTAGTTAGTTTGTAATAAAAACTCAAAATTCTGAACATTACTTTAAATGGTTCATATTAACTTCACATACATATATTTTCAAGCTTTTTAATTGAAAACTAATTAAATTTAAATAAAAAGTCTTTTTGAATGTAATACTTATTCAGCAGTTATTAAAAAAAATATTTAAGAAAATTGATAAATTTCGCGAATTTCACGCTGTCCGCGAAATCGTGAAATTTCACTAACCCTAGTCATTTGGAAACGTTGCAATTTCGTTAAATAATTTCAAAAAAATTCTCACATCTCACTGAATACTGGCTGTTTAAATATAATAAGCAAAATTATGATCAATTAGGGCGTCTAATTTTCCCGGGTTTTGAATTTCGCGGGAAACGGAAAAAATATTTTTGAATACCGGGAAATTTTTTGAACAGTCATAAAACTAATGTTTTCATTATAATTGATATATTTTTCAAGCTTAAAATAATAGAATTACTCAATACTATTAATTGGTGATAATGTACACTGCAATCTAAACAAGGACAGCAGTTTTTAGGTAGCTTAAAATAAATGAAAAAAATGTTTTGTGCTTTGGATTTGAAATTAATTACAATGTTTAATCCATTGTGATTCAAATTAATTAAGTCTCTTATGTTTATATTTTTTTCCTTTATCTACCAAACATGACCAGATTTTTTTTTCAAATCTTTGAAAATAAAAAAAGCAACAAAAAAATAAATGATACATGTCAATGGAAAATTTTGGCCTAGTTTTGAATTTCATGCTTTATATAAAACATATTTTATGAATTATCTTTAAGTTACTACCGCCATCTAGGGAAAATCGGGACTACAGTCTGAATAGGTAAAGGAGATTTTAAAGCAATAAATTTGTAAATCGCAGTAATTATTGTTTTGTGTTGCTCCTGTTTTAACCAACATTATAAAAAAAGCATTCAAAAAAATAGTTCTAAACAGCTCTCTTAATTCGTTCATTTTTTCTTGATTTGCCCAGGTACCAGTGTTTGATGATAAATAATTACATATGTTGTAAACGTAAATATATTTCATACCCAGTCTTTTAGAAATAATATAAAATTAAATAGAAAATATTTAAAGTGGTACACATTTGCGGATCTGTTTAGTAGAATTTCAACAATTTTCCCTGATATAGCTTATCATGCTGATATGTCGAATACAAATTTAATGCTTTAACATTCTCATCGATTACTAAGTATTCAACTGTTTATCTATTTTCACAACTAAATCTGAATTTCCAGACCGAATTATGATTTGTTTTCAATTTCGGGAATTCCCGGGACAAAATATAAAAATTCCCGGGATTCGGAAATTCCTGGTTTTGAGAAAATCCTGGAAATTTTGTCAATAAAAAGCCTAGTTAAAAGAGAAATAGAAAAAAATGAAAAGTCTTGTAAATTCAATCTTGACAAAAGTGAAAATAATGGCCGTTTGTAATACTTTATTTGTAACTATGAAACTAAAAAACAACTTAACAGATGCGGAAAATTAAAAAAAAGTTATTCAAATCAACTGACTCAACAAAGAATAAATTAACATAGGTAAATGGGTAAACATTTTACTTTTCATCAACATATTAAAAATGAAATCAACCTCGTCACACACCTCAACCAGCCGAACGTGACCAGCAAAAATCTCAAATTACTTGAACCTCCCAACTCACTGAACTCCGTCACGCGGAGTTCAACCAATGAACAGACGGGCGCACGAATTGACCTCCAAATCGTAATCCAGCTCCGGTTGAAGGTGTAAAGGAGGTGTTTGTATATTCAGCAGGTCCTCGCTCTCGCATTGGAGCTTACAAAAACAGTCCGCGTCCGAGAATGTGAATGAATAGCAGCGGCAGCAGCAGGTGAATAACAAGTGCGATTGACCGCCAATACTACCGCGGTAATTGTCACGCGGCTCAATGTTACAGCTGTGTGTGTGTGAGTAGGTTGTTACAGTTTTGATTACGGCGTGATGGTCATTTCCGGATAAGCTTACATCATGCATGTTTTTGAATTACTAGACCAGAATTTATCACTGTGAACTCTAGCTTAGCTGTGACTGTCTAAGCTATCTCATAGAACGTGCCAATCGCCAATTAGCTTAGCGTCGGCGTCATTAAAATTGTTTTGATTGACCCACGTCGACGCGCGCGCCGTCCCCTACTTAACTTAAGCTGATTCGATTAGCTCAACGGCCTAGGACGTGACGGTTGGACGCGCGAGGATCCTTCGACCGTGTCCACCAACTCCACACACCGGGCTAGTTGTACTATTAGTACCTGCTGCTGCTGATTCTGAAGCTTCTGCTCGACTGATTCCTCAGATTCTGCCCGCCGTTTGGCGGTGATCATTAGAAGGGGGGTCATAAATCCCCCCGCTCGCGGCTGCCCTCACTCAAGGTGCTCGGAGTTGAACCCGGTACGACCTTGGCCGCAGATCAAAGCGGTCAATCATGAGGCGAGTTAAAGAGTCTGCTTCGTGAGTACTTTTGCAAGGGGAAAAAAGCAAATAAACGTGAATTTTTTTTTTTGAATTAAATATACTTTATTGAATCTTTCTTATAATAATTACATTTGGTTTACATAATAAGTGGTCAGCTGTGGCTCTTCAGCTTTAGTTTGCTTTTCGTGATTTAAACACTGTTCATATTCATAACTTTAAAAGTATATGATTTATCATTTTTGTAACACTAGGTACAATGAAGAAAAAAAAAATTAAGAAAACATAACCTAACCTAAAACTAACTTAATCTTACCATAAACTAAACCAATCCTTGAATCAAGGGGTATTCAGATATAGCACATTTTTCCCTGAATTTCAAACATTTTTCTTGAATCTTCTGATCCAACATTTTTACTTCTGCTAATTCATGAACCTCACTTGATCTAGTCCAGCCAGGAACATTCAAAACCATTTTGAGTACCTTGTTTTGGACACGCTGGAGCTTCAATTTATGAGTTCTAGCGCAACACTCCCAAACAGGTACTGCATACTCAATAACGGGGTAAATTATTTGTTTGTAAACTGCTAGCTTATTTTTCAAAGATAACTTTGATTTTCTGTTAATTAAAGGATACAAACACCTGATGAGAATGCTGCACTTGTTCAATATTTTATCTACATGCTGTCGAAACAATAGTTTCGAGTCAAGTATGAGACCTAAATATACAACTTCCTTTGACCAGGGTATTGAAACATCATTCATTTTAATCAAAACATCATCCTTTGGGACAAATCGGGCCGATTTGGAAAGTGGAAAAATGATGGTTTGAGTTTTGGCTGCATTTATGCGAATTTTCCAGTCGCCAAAGTATTCGGAAAGAACGTCAAGACCCTTCTGAAGACGGCCAACTAAATATCTGGTTATTTTACCCTTATAAATAACGGCAGTGTCATCAGCAAAAAGTGACAACACACCATTACCAGGAAGAGTAGGCAAATCAGATGTAAAAATATTGTACAGAAGTGGGCCAAGAATACTTCCTTGGGGAACCCCAGCATCAATGTTGAATAATCCAGAAGCAATCCCATTCAGAAAAACCCTGAACGATCTCTCCGAAAGATAGTGCTGGATAATTTTGATAAGATACATTGGAAAACCGTATAAATACAGTTTATGTATCAAACCATCATGCCAAACATTGTCAAAAGCCTTCTCAACATCCAACAAAGCCATAGCAGTTGATTTAGACTCAAGCTTGTTCTGCTTGATGATTTTAGTTACTCTCGTAAGCTGATGAGCAGTATTATGCCCTTTCGGAAGCCAAACTGCTCATTCAAAATTATATTATTATCGTTGGTAAAATCCAAAAGCCTTGAATAGATGACCTTCTCAAAGAGTTTGGACAGACTACTCAAAAGACTAATGGGACGATAACTTGTTGGCGATGTTGGATCTTTTGAGGCTTCAAAATTGGTATGACTTTGCCCAGCTTCCAATTGGTGGGGAAGTAACCAAGTTGCAAACATTTATTGAAAATATTGGCTAGATGTTGAAAGAACTGATCACTCTGTTTTTTCAACACTAGATTAAAATGTTATCAAAGCCAGGAGCTTTCATATTTTTCATTTGTTTAACTGCAACTTTGACTTCCTCACCAGAAACATGGGAATCTGCAGGAAATTCAAAGGTAGAGTCATTGATTGTTGAAATACTATTGGCAACTGATGTTTCTTTACGGCTGGTCATGGAAGCGCCAAGATTATGTGAACTAACAAAATGAAGCCCAAGTGCATTTGCCTTTTCCTCGGATGTAATCAAAGGAGAATCCTCAACAATAAGAGGAGGAATAGGCTTTGGTTTGTTTTTAAGAACTTTTGAAAGTTTCCAAAATGGTTTTGAATAATTCCCAAGCTGGCTTACATGTTTTGAAAATTCTTGATTTCTGATATTGTCAAGTCGGTCTTGTATGATTTTGTTCAAATTGTTAACTGAAATCTTTTGTCATAGTCCCCAGTCCGTTGATATTGTCTCCTATAAACATTCCTAAGTCTAATCAAGTGTTTAGTATCTACGTCAATATCAGTTACCTTAAAATTAACAGGAACCTCCCGAACGTTGGCAGCCTCTGCTTGGTTGATAGCCTGCTGGATCACCTCCAGCGAACGATCAATATCGGCAGAAGTTTCCGGGTGTTGATCATAGTCGATGTTGCTGTCGACCACTTGCTGAAACTGCTGCCAGTCAACGTTGTGGTAATCTTTCCGGGTTGGTTGCCGCTGCGGAGTAACGGAAGCTCCAACCTCCACAACCACCGGATAGTGATCAGAACTCAACTCTTCAAACACCTCAGGATGAGCCACGTTCTCAGCCATATTGGTAATGAAGAAGTCGATGATTGAGTGATTCCCAGACCGAGCCACCCTCGTTGGACGATCTGGACTCACAACGTTGTAGTATCCGTTTTGCAGATCGTTGTGCAGAATCACTCCGTTCCGATTCCTCCTGCTGTTGCCCCAAACTTCATGCTTCGCGTTGAGGTCACCAGCGATGATGTACTTTGCGCTCCGCCGTGTCAGCTTCTGGATATTTTGCTGCTGAACCATCTCTGGAATTCACCTGACGTCAGTATGCAGCAATGAAGAGTGGGCTGGGAACCACTCCAACGGCCTCGATGATGTCCAGCTTAAAGTGTGGCAGCCGGCGTGGCTTGAGATCACGATGAACAGCGACAAGCACACCTCCTCCTCCAGACGTGGTCCTGTCGAGCTGCGTCGCGATCTTGTAGTTTTGCAGATAAACTTTTTCACCGGGCTTCAGATGAGTTTCCGTGATGGCAGCTACGTCGATCTCCTTCTCGCGAAGAAAATCCACCAGCTCTAAGTTCTTCCTCCTAATGGAGCAAGCGTTCCAATTCAGCAGCTTGAGGGACCTACGATCCATACTGGATGACGAACGAGGTCAGCACTTCAATCTGCTGGGTCTTGGTTTTGCATCCACGCAGTGCAGCGGACATCTGTTTGAAAATATTGAGGAGTTCGGTTGAGGTGTAAAGATCATTACCATTTTCCTCAACTGCTGGTTCTTGGGTTGGTCTTGGCTCCTGGCTGAAGCCCGGTGGTGGCGGTCTCGGCTCCTGGCTGGAACCCGGCCGTGGATGATTCATCTCAGCTCTCTTCCTGGGATCCAACGGCAACGGTGCCAAGTTCGGGACCTGGCGTCGCGGTTGAAGAGGTGGAAAATTTTGCTCCACCAGGGCTGGAGGAGTTCTACGACGCTGAGGCTGATTCTTCGTCGATGCTTGCTGCCGAATTTTCACGAACTCAGCTCTCTTGGGGCACTTTCGGTCGGTTGACGAATGCTCACCGTTGCAGTTGAGGCACTTCACCAGCGAATCTTGGATGCACTGGGACGTGATGTGCGCATCAGTACCACATTTGGCGCAACGACGCTTCAGGTGGCAGTTCTTACCTCCGTGCCCGAAGCCCAGGCAGTTGAAGCATTGTGTGACGTCACGATGCACTGGTCGGTATCGCTCCCACGACACGATAATGTTGAAAACCGCTCGGATTGCCTTCAGCTCAGGAAGCGTCGTCGATCCCTTAGCCAAATGCAGCAGGTAGAGCTGGTCACGGTACTTGATGTCTTTGTTGCGTCGGCTCATTTTGTGCACGGCCAACACATCCAGTTTCAAAACTTTTAGCTCGGCAGCTAATTCCTCCACTGGCATGTCGTACAGACCTCTGACGACGATTTTGTACGGCTTATCCATGACGACATCATGGGTAAAGTACTCCGCCTCGTTTTCGGTCAAGTAATCCTTGACCAGTTGATAGTGCTGCCTGGATTGCACCAGCACCTTAAATCCGTCCTGACACAGACGAATGTTGCCTTGGACTTTCCCAGACTTGATGAGTTCAACCAGCCCCGCTCGAAAGTCGATCGTTGCTGCTGATTGCCGCACATAAAAAGGAGGCAGTTTCTCCTTTCGCTGTTTCACTTCATTCTCCTTTGCTTCCGCTACCTGGTCCTCGTCAGGCAGTCCAGCGAACTTGTTGTTCTTCAAAAGCTGCTCCTCGTGCGATGAAGAGTTCTCCTCCTCCTCATCCATCGGTACAGTACCGTCGCTCTTTTTCGTCTTTTTGCTGTTCGATGTCACTTCCAAAAGCACCTTCCTTTTGGAAATTCCCGGTTTTTGGCCATCAGTTGAGGCCTCAACCTTTCTTTTGGAAATTCCCACTTTTTTGCCTGCTTGAGCCGCAGGTAGGGCAATATTGCCGGCGTTTTGCGCCGGGACGCGACGAGTCATGTTGATTCAGACAACCTTCACCAACGAATGCTCGGATAACAATGCAAATAAACGTGTGTGCGATTAATGTGGGCTTTTTTTTAGATGTAAAAACGTACTGCAAATTTTACGTTTATTAAGGTTGTGGTGGTGTCTGGGTGATGATGGTCAGCAACTTGATCGTAGTTGAACGATCACTATTTAAAGGTATGAGGGAGGTATTGGACGAACGTGTCGAAATCGTTCAAGTTTTTCGAAGAGGTTCGTTTTTTGGATTGTGTGAATGGCTTAATAAACCATTAAAAGATTTCAATCAACACATCGGCAGACGCTTTATTGCATCGTTATGTTTACTTTTTATTGGTTGTGAAGTTTACCTTTGCATGCTAGCCTACCTAGTCGAAGTGTTGAATTAAAATAAACAACATGATTTTCAAAACCGGTGTTTCATACAAAAATATGTTTAGATTGCACCCAAAACCAATCAAGTTGGCCATTTCGGTTCGCCCCGCATAATTTCAGAGCAGAGCCTACTTGGATGCAAGACATCGCGACTCAAATGCAAATCAGCTAAATTTCAGCCAACTTTGATTGATTGCCCATTTCTTTGCTTATCTTTGATCCGCAGCCAAGTTGCGCAAAACCAATCGCTGAATCAGGTTTCGAGTCCAAAAATATTCATCCACACAAGATCTCCGGTTGATCTACTGCTGCTGATCCGCCATTGATCGTCCACCTGAACTGCTTCGCGACGGAGTTGGCACACGCTGCCGGAATACTTAATACGATCGAGCGCGTACCTACTCGGGTTGCTTCGCCTGGGAGGTTAAAGCAATAAAACCAAGGCCTGCTGCCAAAGTACTTGGACATGACTTGAACATTCCGACCACGTTCCGGCCCGCATTCGAGTGCGGATTTTGAACGAAATTTGCAATCGCCGCTGCTTGGTGCGATCAAAAACAGTTTAGCAAATCTAGTGAATAAAGTCAAAAAAAAGTGCAAACAATTCCATGAAATATTTAAGCATTCCGGCAGCAGCAATCGTCGAAAGGTGGCGGTTGATTACCTTTGAGCAAGACACGTTCGTTGGCAGCACTGTTTCAGCAATGAGCAATTTCATGCATTTGCGGAATAAATAACACCAGCTTGGTAGATTGCACTGCCACCGCGTTTGATACAGACCTGCGCCTGCAATATCTAACATTTGCCAGGTACTTCGACACTGGCGCAGGGGATCGGGAGCCTTAATTGATTGACATGCTTGGAGCGAAACATGTACAACACGCGAGAGGTGCAATTCGTTGCTTCATAAACGGCATTGTTTTGCTGCACGCTTAAACATATCAATTTTGATTGGTGTGTTCATTCTCATTACACAGAAAAAAAAATCGTGGTAATATTTCATCTGGGAAGGGGTACATCTTTTATGTCAGAAAAAATGTGTAATTTTACCTCTGGAAATGTGTAAATTTATCTCATATATGAGATAATTTTACCTCATATATTGAGTAAATTTGCAACAGAAAATGCTCAAAATTACCTATGAATGGTGAAAATTGTCTCTGAAAATGTGTAATTTTGCGTATTTTCTGTGGAGTTAGGCGGATAGATATAGAGTTGTCATCAAGTATAAGGAGTGTAAACAAACTTTGCTTTATAACAAATTCTTTTATTATTTCCGTCAAATTTGTATATTTAGGGCCAAGGTGAGGGTTTTTGGCCAGCAAGAACGCTCTCGAGAACGGGCTAGTACGAGATCAATTAATTTGCCACCGTGTCATCAACTGGACCTGAATTATCGCGAGCTTTATAAGTGTCCTCTCAAAAAATAACTTACTTTATGGTTCGTTCAACAGCACTATCTTTTTGTTTTTTATTGGTTATTCCTATCTCTCCTAAACAGTTCCAAGAACGCAAGTCCTTCCCTAACTAAGCGTTAAAAAATACTCCAATGAAGAGCGCAATTTTTTTGCGAAGTGTCGGAGAAGGAACCGGAAGATGTTTGGAGAGTACTCGGCGGGGTGACCGTGGTGGCGCGGTCAATCTCCGCGTACCGTACAGAATTGTCAGAAAATCACGGCCGTGTCCGTCGAGCTGAGCAACTTGGGCCGCTTCTGCAGCACCGATATCCGGCGGTAGATGCTGGAATGGGAGAAAGAGGGAGAGGGAAAGCGGTTAAAAAATATTTGCAAAATTACAACTCGTGCAGCAACTCACCGGTACACGGTCAGTCCGCAGCATAGCCGGTAGGTCTCTCGGCCGGCAGCTGCAGCAGTACTCAAAAGTACGTAAACGATTCGTCCACACCGGATGGACAATGCGCAATCCCATCGCACAAGATGGACTCGTCGACGCACGCGTTCAGGTCCGGACGCTCCTCGGCGGTGGTTAGGACTGTTAAAAGAGCACTGATGGTTAGTAAAGAAATTGTCGAGTGTTTGTGCTGATTCCACTTACCAAATGACTTTGACGGTCGCTTGGTCTGCTCGACTCAGCTGGACGAGTACGCGCCGTTGTCCGGTCGCTGAAGACTTCCGCCACGTGTCGATGGGAAGCAGGGGACACGCCATTACGGAGACGCCCTCGCTGTTTATGATAAAGACGCGGACCTTCGATAGGCACCGAATTGACTTACCGGGGCTGAGACTGGTGCTGTACTTCAGCGGAACGGCGGGATTGTTCTTGCGTAGCAGGAAATCTCGCAGCCGAACGTGGAGGTGCTTCTCTTGCGATGGTTGAATCATCCAGGGTCGGTTGCGGCACTGCAAATTAAAATTGAGGGTCATGAAGTAGAATATAGAACATTTCAAAGTCAAACTCACCTCCCCAGCAAACAGCTTAGCGATCGCGTTCTGACAGATGATTGGCGACTTGATGAACCGTCAGTAGGGCGGAACTCAATGGTCGCTCCAAAGTTGATCGTGTCCGGATCGTCCAGCGTGATCATGTTCCCGGCGGAGAAATGAATCTCCACCGCGTGTCCGGTCGAGCGGACACAATCGGCAGAAATTACCGATTGGTCGAGTTGCAGATTACAGATGCACCCCGCGGAAACACGATCGATTCGTGCCACGGCCGTTCAATGATTTCGATCATTGGGTACGCTAAAGCAGTCCCGTGTTGTGCTTCGAAACGGAAGATCCAACTGGACAGAAGCTGACGTTCCCGAAACATCCCAGAAACTTTTTCTTCCAGTCGCCCCAAGCGTTCCCACAGCCCCGACCTTCTAAATTCGCATCGCACTAAATCCGGTCTGACCCATTCGCAGTCAACGATCCTCGGATGTGAACCGGTCGAAAATACGCCAAACCAAACCGATGACACGTCCCTGGCCGAAAGCATTCGATACACCAGAAAACTACCGAAAAAAAACAACCCCGTCGCTCGGCGCACACAAATGAACCGTTCTCCGCTGGCCACTTTGTTTATTTTAATCTTCCTGACCGTTACTTGCCGGACAGATTCCCACTTTCTCCCAAAAGGAACTGGAAGTGCACCGCGCGGAACCACTTTTTCGCGACGATTTTCCTTGGCCACATCAAACAAACAACAAAAAACAAAATAATCCGTCCGCGATTTGTTGGGCGACCCCTGAAAAACTTTCAAAACAAGTTTTGACAGTTGTGAAATTAGGTATCGAAAAAAAGGTCGAAAAACTGTTGTATGCAATATTGCATCGAAATCGTACTAAAATTACACCTTCCATCGAAATATTAATCCTTTTAAGAGTAAAATATGTTAGGATAAAATTTTCAGTGACAATGCGTCTAAAACAGATGTAATATTAAACATTCCTTTTTTCAACATTCCATTTTCAAGCTTCCATTTTTACACTATTTTTTGCTGTGTAGGCCAGGATGAAAGGACTCGTTGAATGTCAGCGACGACGCTCATCGATAGTTAGACGTGTGACGATTGACAAGGTTACATAGCGGTTGCAAATCGATCCACTGGAAACAATCACAATTTTTATTATTGTAAAGAAAAGTATTGCTTTTTAGTAATTGTTCAATTATTTTTCAACTTCAAGTAAATTATTAACTAGATTTTGAAAAAAAATATATTTTCAGCTAGAAAAAGGATTTCTTCTGTATTTGTGGCCAATGTATTGCCTATTTTCAGTATTTCTGAAAGTGTACATAATTTTGAACCCAACCCCGCCATTACCTCAAAATGGATGAAAATTGATTATTTTACATATTTTTTGTATAATGGGCGCCCAGTTTTTAGTTTCAGGCATTTTAAGTTATTTTTTCCAAAATTGCTTAGATTTTTACAATCGATATTGCAAAAAATATTTTCGAAAGGCGTAAAATGTCATAACATTTTCTATTTTGACTTTGTTGATCAGAATGCTGGTTCTGGCAACCATCAGCTTGCTTGGTTACATGAGCGTCGAGACGCCTACCCTGAATCTTTTCTTCCGTAGCAGCAAGTAAAAAATATAAAAATTGAAAAAACAAACCATAGTCTCAACAATTCATTTTTTTTGCAATCATTAAAATGTAAATGTAAGATTTGACGAAAACAAAAATTTTAGCTCGAAAAAACTTTATGCGGTACTTAAATCTAGAATAATATTTTAAATCTAGACTAACATTTCAGAAGGGCGTAATATTGAATGTTTGGCCTTTTGAAATGTTAGTCTTGATTTATAAATAAAATAAAATATTGTTTTTGAAAAGATCACAAAATTTCACGCATGTTTCACCTTTACACCTTTAGGGGAGAGTAGGGAGACTTGATCCCCGGGGACACTTGATCCCAAGCCTGTATCTCGTCAGCATGTGGGTAAAACAATTAGCTATGTTCTAGAAAGTTGTGCGAAATTAACTAAAACTCATTGTAGAAAACAAAGCAAACAAATGAAAAATGTTTAGATTGAGTTACACACAATTTTCTAAAACGAGCTGCAAAAAACTTCCAAGAGATCTTATTTTCTTTGTTTTGATATGTATAGAAAACACTCAAAAAATATTCAAAAAAATATTTTTTATACATGAATTGTTTGATAAACTTATCAACTCTAAAACCCTTACGCATTTGATGTTAAATTTATCGTCATACTATTTTTACAATCAATTGTTTAAAAACATGCGTTTAGGGAGACTTGATCCCTGAATTTTTAAAGTCACTGGAATCAGCCTCAAGATTAATTAATTGGGCTGGGTTTTCATACATAGTTTCCTTTAGTATAGCTGTACATAACTTACTGCAGTTAGAACCTTTTTTCAAAAGTTTTGTAAACAAAAATTTCCAGCTTTCGTAAACATGCCTAATTTTGGTCTAAAAAAAAATATATTCAGTTTTTAAATATTTTACATACTAAACATGTTATATTTTGAACACAAACGTACAGGTTTTATGTGAAATTGCTGTAACTTATAGAAAATTGAAAGTTTGGATGAATAAGAAACATTTTGCTTATGATTTCTTCAAAATGTTGAAAGGGGGATCAAGTTACCCCTAACATTTTTGAAATGCCGGTTTAAAATATTTTTTTTTAAAACGCTTGGCATGATTCGAAAAGTTTATCTGATGAAATACCCTTATTAGCCAAACATAGATGAATGTTTAAGCTTTCAATTCATGCAAAAAAGTTCATAGTTTTGTGAGAAATTGATAGAGTTATGTGCGATACAAAAAAAGGGGATCAAGTCTCCCCACTCTCCCCTACACCTTTGCATGGCAATATCTCAACAACTAAGGGTTATATTAGGGTAATTCTCTACCAACTCACAAGAAATCGGGAAAAGTTGCCCCGACCCTTCTTCGATTTGCGTGAAACTTTGTCCTAAGGGGTAACTTTTGTCCCTGATCACGAATCCGAGGTCCGTTTTTTGATATCTCGTGACGGAGGGGCGGTACGACCCCTTCCATTTTGAACATGCGAAAAAAGAGGTGTTTTTCAATAATTTGCAGCCTGAAACGGTGATGAGATAGAAATTTGGTGTCAAAGGGACTTTTATGTAAAATTAGACGCCCGATTTGATGGCGTACTCAAAATTCCGAAGAAACGTATTTTTCATCGAAAAAAACACTAAAAAAGTTTTAAAAATTCTCCCATTTTCCGTTACTCGACTGTAAAATTTTTTGGAACATGTCATTTTATGGGAAATTTAATGTACTTTTCGAATCTACATTGACCCAGAAGGGTCATTTTTTCATTTAGAGCAAAATTTTTCATTTTAAAATTTCGTGTTTTTTCTAACTTTGCAGAGTTATTTTTAAGAGTGTAACCATGTTCTACAAAGTTGTAGAGCAGACAATTACAAAAAAAAATGATATATAGACATAAGGGGTTTGCTTATAAACATCACGAGTTATCGCGATTTTACGAATAAAAGTTTTGAAAAAGTTACTTTTTGCGTTTCTCTTTGTTTCGTCGTCCGTGTCTGTCGCGGGTGACCATGAACGGCCATGATCGATGACGACCAACTTTTTCAAAACTTTTTTTCGTAAAGTCGCGATAACTCGTGATGTTTATAAGCAAACCCCTTATGTCTGTATATCAAAATTTTTGTTTTTGTCTGTTCTACAACTTTGTAGAACATTGTTACACTCTAAAAAATAACCCTGCAAAGTTAGAAAAAACACGAAATTTTAAAATGAAAAATGTTGTTCTAAATGAAAAAATGACCCTTCTGGGTCAATGTAGATCGAAAAGTACATTAAATTTCCCATAAAATGACATGTTCCAAAAAAATTTACAGTCGAGTAACGGAAAATGGGAGAATTTTTAAAACTTTTTTAGTGTTTTTTTCGATGAAAAATACGTTTTTTCGGAGTTCTGAGTACGCCATCAAATCGGGCGTCTAATTTTACATAAAAGTCCCTTTGACTCCAAATTTCTATCTCATCACCGTTTCACGCTGCAAATTATTGAAAAACACCTCTTTTTTCGCATGTTCTAAAATGGAAGGGGTCGTACCGCCCCTCCGTCACGAGATATCAAAAAACGGACCTCGGATTCGTAATCAGGAACAAAAGTTACCCCTTAGGACAAAGTTTCACGCAAATCGAAGAGGGGTCGGGGCAACTGCTGTGTGAGTTGGCGGAGAATTACCCATTAACAAAGTTCAAAAATGCAAAAAAGAGGATTTGCTCAGCTTTTCAAACATATTTTTTTCAAAAGTGGGCAAACATGTGCACTGGTTTAAAAAAATAAAAAAACAGCGACTAATTTCAAAAAAGTTACCTAAAAATGGCTTTAACCTAAAACCAATGCACTTTATCAAAATTTCACTAAATTACTTTTTGATTGCAAAATTTGATTTAACATCGAAAAATGAAGTAGAAATATTTTTGCGACCGATATTTTGATTTTTTTTGAATCAGTATTGATTGAAAAATTCTCGGTCAAAGATTTTTTGCGAACCTGGGAATTTCTGAAAAAATGGCATTTGTTGTCCCCTAAAACATATAAAAAATAAAAATAGTGTGTTTTTTTTGGCAAATCAAGTTTAAGTGACAAAAAGTGAAATTAAAAATCACCAAAAAAAATTTACCGTATAGTATAAGGAAAACGACAAACTAATGATGCTAAAAAAGACTTCTTTGGGCATACCGAAGGCACCAAAAAATTTCAGCCAGATTGAAAAATAAAAAAATTAAAATTAAAAAAAAGACCGATTTCGTAGAGATGTTAGAATGGAGAATTAGTGTGGTTCACTCCTTGAACATAATAAATGCAAATTCTGAGGAAAATAAGAGTAATCTTTAATTGGTTTTATATTGTTTTGCTTAAAAATTCAAAATTCCCGGAAGCCGTGACAAATTTTCCAAGAATCGAGAGATTAAAAAATAGTAAATTTTTGATCCGAGAATTCCCGCTCGAGCACCTTCAAGCTTTCTTAAAAAATAAAGTAGTAAACTTTAAAACAAATTTGCAACGGACTACTATGTCCGATTTTCCAAAAAGAAAACAATAAACGTTAAAAAAAATTTAAAATGTGTTTAAAATTGTCTGCGAAAAAAAAATTGTTTGCAAGGGATTTAAAGTTATTGTCAATAAAACAGATAATTAATACCTGCTGCTTTTTAGATGTGAAGAGACAAAAACTGCATTTATTATTGGTCATAATATTGCGCAATTGCCAATAACTTGTACTTTGCGCAATCTGGCTTAGCAAATTTAAAATTTCCCAAAAGATGATCAAGCGACCTGAGGTTAGTCGCTTGTTTTCAGCTGTTAATCGCAATTTTTTCGCAGTCCAGTTTAGTGGAATATGCGACTGCAAATGTAAATAACTGGTTGCTTAGTTTATCAAATTCTTGCATTGTTATCCGAGCATTCGTTGGTGAAGGTTGTCTGAATCAACATGACTCGTCGCGTCCCGGCGCAAAACGCCGGCAATATTGCCCTACCTGCGGCTCAAGCAGGCAAAAAAGTGGGAATTTCCAAAAGGAAGGTTGAGGCCTCAACTGATGGCCAAAAACCGGGAATTTCCAAAAGGAAGGTGCTTTTGGAAGTGACATCGAACAGCAAAAAGACGAAAAAGAGCGACGGTACTGTACCGATGGATGAGGAGGAGGAGAACTCTTCATCGCACGAGGAGCAGCTTTTGAAGAACAACAAGTTCGCTGGACTGCCTGACGAGGACCAGGTAGCGGAAGCAAAGGAGAATGAAGTGAAACAGCGAAAGGAGAAACTGCCTCCTTTTTATGTACGGCAATCAGCAGCAACGATCGACTTTCGAGCGGGGCTGGTTGAACTCATCAAGTCTGGGAAAGTCCTAGGCAACATTCGTCTGTGTCAGGACGGATTTAAGTGCTGGTGCAATCCAGGCAGCACTATCAACTGGTCAAGGATTACTTGACCGAAAACGAGGCGGAGTACTTTACCCATGATGTCGCCATGGATAAGCCGTACAAAATCGTCGTCAGAGGTCTGTACGACATGCCAGTGGAGGAATTAGCTGCCGAGCTAAAAGTTTTGAAACTGGATGTGTTGGCCGTGCACAAAATGAGCCGACGCAACAAAGACATCAAGTACCGTGACCAGCTCTACCTGCTGCATTTGGCTAAGGGATCGACGACGCTTCCTGAGCTGAAGGCAATCCGAGCGGTTTTCAACATTATCGTGTCGTGGGAGCGATACCGACCAGTGCATCGTGACGTCACACAATGCTTCAACTGCCTGGGTTTCGGGCACGGAGGTAAGAACTGCCACCTGAAGCGTCGTTGCGCCAAATGTGGTACCGATGCGCACATCACATCCCAGTGCATCCAAGATTCGCTGGTGAAGTGCCTCAACTGCAACGGTGAGCACTCGTCAACCGACCGAAAGTGCCCCAAGAGAGCTGAGTTCGTGAAAATTCGGCAGCAAGCATCGACGAAGAATCAGCCTCAGCGTCGTAGAACTCCTCCAGCCCTGGTGGAGCAAAATTTTCCACCTCTTCAACCGCGACGCCAGGTCCCAAACTTGGCACCGTTGCCGTTGGATCCCAGGAAGAGAGCTGAGATGAATCATCCACGGCCGGGTTCCAGCCAGGAGCCGAGACCGCCACCACCGGGCTTCAGCCAGGAGCCAAGACCAACCCAAGAACCAGCAGTTGAGGAAAATGGTAATGATCTTTACACCTCAACCGAACTCCTCAATATTTTCAAACAGATGTCCGCTGCACTGCGTGGATGCAAAACCAAGACCCAGCAGATTGAAGTGCTGACCTCGTTCGTCATCCAGTATGGATCGTAGGTCCCTCAAGCTGCTGAATTGGAACGCTTGCTCCATTAGGAGGAAGAATTTAGAGCTGGTGGATTTTCTTCGCGAGAAGGAGATCGACGTAGCTGCCATCACGGAAACTCATCTGAAGCCCGGTGAAAAAGTTTATCTGCAAAACTACAAGATCGCGACGCAGCTCGATAGGACCACCTCTGGAGGAGGAGGTGTGCTTGTCGCTGTTCATCGTGATCTCAAGCCACGCCGGCTGCCACACTTCAAGCTGGACATCATCGAGGCCGTTGGGGTGGAAATTCCCACTTCTGTTGGCCCAGTACTCTTCATTGCTGCATACTGCCCACGTCAGGTGAATGCCAGAGATGGTTCAGCAGCAAAACTGAAGAGCGATATCCAGAAGCTGACACGGCGGAGCGCAAAGTACATCATCGCTGGTGACCTCAACGCGAAGCATGAAGTTTGGGGCAACAGCAGGAGGAATCGGAACGGAGTGATTCTGCACAACGATCTGCAAAACGGATACTACAACGTTGTGAGTCCGGATCGTCCAACGAGGGTGGCTCGGTCTGGGAATCACTCAATCATCGACTTCTTCATTACCAATATGGCTGAGAACGTGGCTCATCCTGAGGTGTTTGAAGAGTTGAGTTCTGATCACTATCCGGTGGTTGTGGAGGTTGGAGCTTCCGTTACTCCGCAGCGGCAACCAACCCGGAAAGATTACCACAACGTTGACTGGCAGCAGTTTCAGCAAGTGGTAGACAGCAACATCGACTATGATCAACACCCGGAAACTTCTGCCGATATTGATCGTTCGCTGGAGGTGATCCAGCAGGCTATCAACCAAGCAGAGGCTGCCAACGTTCGGGAGGTTCCTGTTAATTTTAAGGTAACTGATATTGACGTAGATACTAAACACTTGATTAGACTTAGGAATGTTTATAGGAGACAATATCAACGGACTGGGGACTATGACAAAAGATTTCAGTGAACAATTTGAACAAAATCATACAAGACCGACTTGACAATATCAGAAATCAAGAATTTTCAAAACATGTAAGCCAGCTTGGGAATTATTCAAAACCATTTTGGAAACTTTCAAAAGTTCTTAAAAACAAACCAAAGCCTATTCCTCCTCTTATTGTTGAGGATTCTCCTTTGATTACATCCGAGGAAAAGGCAAATGCACTTGGGCTTCATTTTGTTAGTTCACATAATCTTGGCGCTTCCATGACCAGCCGTAAAGAAACATCAGTTGCCAATAGTATTTCAACAATCAATGACTCTACCTTTGAATTTCCTGCAGATTCCCATGTTTCTGGTGAGGAAGTCAAAGTTGCAGTAAAACAAATGAAAAATATGAAAGCTCCTGGCTTTGATAACATTTTAATCTAGTGTTGAAAAACAGAGTGATCAGTTCTTTCAACATCTAGCCAATATTTTCAATAAATGTTTGCAACTTGGTTACTTCCCCACCAATTGGAAGCTGGGCAAAGTCATACCAATTTTGAAGCCTCAAAAGATCCAACATCGCCAACAAGTTATCGTCCCATTAGTCTTTTGAGTAGTCTGTCCAAACTCTTTGAGAAGGTCATCTATTCAAGGCTTTTGGATTTTACCAACGATAATAATATAATTTTGAATGAGCAGTTTGGCTTCCGAAAGGGACATAATACTGCTCATCAGCTTACGAGAGTAACTAAAATCATCAAGCAGAACAAGCTTGAGTCTAAATCAACTGCTATGGCTTTGTTGGATGTTGAGAAGGCTTTTGACAATGTTTGGCATGATGGTTTGATACATAAACTGTATTTATACGGTTTTCCAATGTATCTTATCAAAATTATCCAGCACTATCTTTCGGAGAGATCGTTCAGGGTTTTTCTGAATGGGATTGCTTCTGGATTATTCAACATTGATGCTGGGGTTCCCAAGGAAGTATTCTTGGCCCACTTCTGTACAATATTTTTACATCTGATTTGCCTACTCTTCCTGGTAATGGTGTGTTGTCACTTTTTGCTGATGACACTGCCGTTATTTATAAGGGTAAAATAACCAGATATTTAGTTGGCCGTCTTCAGAAGGGTCTTGACGTTCTTTCCGAATACTTTGGCGACTGGAAAATTCGCATAAATGCAGCCAAAACTCAAACCATCATTTTTCCACTTTCCAAATCGGCCCGATTTGTCCCAAAGGATGATGTTTTGATTAAAATGAATGATGTTTCAATACCCTGGTCAAAGGAAGTTGTCTATTTAGGTCTCATACTTGACTCGAAACTATTGTTTCGGCAGCATGTAGATAAAATATTGAACAAGTGCAGCATTCTCATCAGGTGTTTGTATCCTTTAATTAACAGAAAATCAAAGCTATCTTTGAAAAATAAGCTAGCAGTTTACAAACAAATAATTTACCCCGTTATTGAGTATGCAGTACCTGTTTGGGAGTGTTGCGCTAGAACTCATAAATTGAAGCTCCAGCGTGTCCAAAACAAGGTACTCAAAATGGTTTTGAATGTTCCTGGCTGGACAAGATCAAGTGAGGTTCATGAATTAGCAGAAGTAAAAATGTTGGATCAGAAGATTCAAGAAAAATGTTTGAAATTCAGGGAAAAATGTGCTATATCTGAATACCCCTTGATTCAAGGATTGGTTTAGTTTATGGTAAGATTAAGTTAGTTTTAGGTTAGGTTATGTTTTCTTAATTTTTTTCCTCGTTGTACCTAGTGTTACAAAAATGATAAATCATATACTTTTAAAGTTAAGAAAATGAACAGTGTTTAAATCACGAAAAGCAAACTAAAGCTGAAGAGCCACAGCTGACCACTTATTATGTAAACCAAATGTAATTATTATATGAAAGATTCAATAAAGTATATTTAATTCAAAAAAAAATTCAAATTCAAATTCTTGTTGTTAAAAGTGCGGGCAAATTCTAGTTCCAGTTCAATAACAATTTAATCTTATTCTTGCGACTTTCAAAAAACATGCAGAGCCCAAGTCATCATCACCACCTGATATTATGCAGCCAGCAGTGCGACATAAATTTCACACGTTGGCAAACAGACAGATTGCTGGTTTGTTAAACAAAAAAAAAAAAAAAAAAAAAACAAAGTATGAAAAACCATCCAATTCCAATACAGATCCGCACCGTTGATTTCCAGAGCTGCCTTTCAGATCTTCTGGTGTTATTGTTGTTGTTACTAGTACTGCATACTACTGTTTGTTATTATTGTTGTTTCTCTACTGTTGTTGTTGATGATGATGATGATGAGGAAAAAATACCGTCACAAAACCGCGCGCCCGAGTGTGTGTGTATTCACTTACGCGATCACCAGAAAGAGAAAGAAAAAGAACTTGGCAAGAGAGCGCGCGCGCGCGGTTTTAATAACAAGGTGCCGCCCGACGGCGAACGCAGATCTGCGCGCGCGGGGTGTTGTTTTGGCCAAACCAAGACCAGGTATACACTGTAAGGCGGGTAAGGGGACGTGGGACCCGCGAACCAATGTGGTGGAACCGCATTCCGAAGGTGCGCTCGGCGACCACTCCTTCACCCACCACCACAACCGTCGCCGTCGGTGCCACATGACCGCTTAATGTCCCAAAGGAGGAGACTTGGAGTTGCTCTTTGGTCACTGAAACTGGTGGTTTTCTCAGCTGGCCATGCCGCTGCGACAAGACCTGTAATTCAAATTTTGAAGCTGATCGAAGCAAGCGCTGGGCTATCGGTTTTGGGCATCGTCTCTCGCGGAGTTGGTAGTCGGTTTGGAGAAAACGACTCTCAAGAGGGCGCTTCTTGGAGTCGCCGATCGATCTACGATGGCGCGCCGTTGAGCGATAGTGAAAGTGTCTTGTCTATGGCGAGCAAATCGCGATTGTATGCATGCATGCATGGCAATTTTAAGGGGCAGCAGTATTGGCAAAGCAGCAACCTACGAACCACTTTGTGAAGTACAAAGGGAGAAAAATGCACTGTTTTGAGACAACTTGAATATTAATTGCTCGTGAGCGGGAAACTGCGCCAAGTGCTTTTCTGATACGAATGATTTATGAGTTTATTTCTTTTGATTAAATCCTGAGCAGTCAACTGTCACTAATGTCACATGGTCCGCCATTGCTGTTGACGGTACTCGGAGTATTTGCTAGACGACTAATGGTCGAATGGTTCAACTGTAGCGACAATGTAATTTCATGCTTCTCAGACCAGGGACATGATTTGTATCGAAAAATTGATCAAGGCAAAACATTGAACTTATTAGTTTGATTTGATGAAAAATTGAATGAATTGAAATTGAATTGATTTGGGAAGCCTGTATTTTTTTCGCATTCGCATGGAGATGGTCATCTTAGACTGTGTTTTTCGTCACAAAGTTTCTACATTCAGCCAATGATTCATTATATTTCATAGAACAACTCTTAAAACAATTAATAGTTTTAAATTTCTTTCTAATAAAAAACAAAGTAAAATTCATAACATTGCGGTTTTGAAATTTCGTTCAAAGGAAGAGATTCCTATGTACAGTCAACTTCCCGTTTGTCAATTTTTGATTTCTCAAAAAACTTTCCTGTTTTCTTCGATTATTTCGTTTTATATCCTGATAATTCCCTTTCACAACGGTCTCTATGATAAAATCACAAAGAGAACCCACTTAATTATCTTAAAGATTGTATAGGCTAAATTTACTCAATTTATAAAAACTCGTCTAAGTAACCTCTAAGTAAGTCTAATTAAATGGCAAGCATAATTTATAAAAAAATATCCGGGATGAATGACCCTTCAAGAAAAACCCAACAAGGCAAACTTTACTTGATAATTTTGTACCCCGCTTCAAAGGTTTTCTCGAAAAATTAGGGGAAATATTTGTTTTGTACTTTTAAGCAAATAGAGCATTTTTTGGCTTTTTAATAAATTTTGAATTTTTGACCACAGTTTTAGAAGAAAAAAAATCAGAGCCAAGGATATTTTTTTTTTTTCAAAAATTTATTGATACTTTTTAAATTCAAAAGTAGTACACTGCCCCTGATCGCATAAATGTCCCATATGCATTTTCATCAATTTCGAGTTATTGATGCAGTTTAGTCCAAAATCATGTAATCTTTCAAAAGAGCCTATAACATCCAGTACTTTGTTCTAGAAATCAGGAGGAAATCCAGTTTTTTCGCGAAAACTTAACACGTAGCCTTATGTATGGGACAAACTTCAAATGTGTTTTCTCAGCTTGCTGTTTTTGCATATGGGACATTTATGCGAACATGGGCAGTACAACTGTAACAATGCTTATATCATACAAATTATTTGTTCTCAGTTAAATTTTTACTCACAGCAGTTACTATTCCAAATTGGAAATCTTAAATAATAATCATTTCTTAACGAAACAAATGCGTTATGCCATGAACAAATATTCAAAGAATGTTATAGGTGTTTAAATTTTTTTGCCCGTGAGCAATGATCGTCAGTATGAGGTTTTAGACAAATCTCTACAATCGAGCAATACACGAGCCACAACAAACGTTCAAAGATTTATACTTATGCGAAATTTGGTGAAATTTCCGGAAATTAATATACTATTTCAAACACTGGGTTGAGTTTTTTGGGTGAAAAACTGGTTTAAGATATTTCAAAATACTACCTTTAACAAAAAACTTTTTCGTTGAATTCTGATTAGTTGTGAAGAATCCATAAAAACCTCTTAAGTGTAAAAGTAATCATAAATGTTTAATTTTTGTCTGCTCTGCAACTTTAACAAATTATGGAACACTGTAAACCTAACCCTGCAAAGTTTTTTTTTTCAAAATGATTTTTATTTTTGTTCTGAATGAAAAAATTGCATCGTTGGGTGATTGCAAATTCGAACAGTACAAAAATATTCTCATAATATGTCACAACACACAATTTTTGACAGTTAAGGAACGGGAAATGGCAAAGATTGTTAAAAAAAATTTAACTATTTTTTGATGAAAAATACGTTATTTTTTAGAATTTGGATCCCGCCTTCGAATCGGGTGTCCAATTTAGCATAAAGAACTTTTTACACAAAAATTTATATCTTTTCGACCTTAAAATCATTGCAAACCGTGCCTTTTGTGAAAATCCAGTTAAATTAAAGGAGTCCTGTCACCCCACCGTCACAAGTTATCGAAAAAAGTAGAATGACTTCAAAATTATTGCCAATTATTTATTTTTTACTTCACAGGTCGCAACAAATATTGTTATAAATTTATGTTTCCCGACTTTGACAAAAATCGAAGGCGGCAAAACATATAAAATCCATGGCTTCAACATTTTAATTAAAAAAAAAAGTGTTTTAATATATTAATATATGCATTTTGCACCAGTCCAGTTGTTTTGCCATAATTAGTTTTCAAAATAAGTCAAGGATCGAAAACGTTTCGCTAGAAAGAATCTTTTATGATACCTTGAAGAAAAATTTAAAAAAAAAATTTGGACCGATTTTAAAGGGTGGGAGGAAAGAGGGGCGACATAATTTTTTGAAAATATTTGCAACTGCTTTATTTAAAATTCTTTTGAAAAATAATATGCAATCAAAAGTTAAAGTTGTTTTAATGTTTTCCAAAGTAGGTAATGGGCCCCACAGGTACACATTATCAAAAAACATTGACGATTTGATCAAATTTTGAGAAGATATTTAATTAAGTGAAAAAATGGAAAATTATAAAAAGACCAGAGCAATGAAGTTTTTTCAATAGAAATTGACAAGACTTTACATTCTATTGTTATCGTCTCAGGATGCCATGAATAAAAGACTTCTGAAACTGTAACATTTACATTTTTTGAATATATTTCAACCGAGTAAAGTTCAACTGAAAGGCTTTTGCTGACAGCGCAAAACAGCCCGTAATTTCCCGCATTCACCGCATTACATAACATTCGGAACGATCACCCAAAAAAAAACCCGCAAAGAGCGAAAATAGACATCACAGGAAGTGGAAATCGAAAGCCCAAAATTGCCAAAAAAAATCGTACACAGCTGTTCGGCGCTCGCTCCACTACCATTACTTCCACTCATCATAATTTCGAGAGCAAATTGAGCCCTCGCGTGCCACAATATTACAACATCGGATCCGACGGCCAGCTGTTGGCCCGGCGACCGGGTGGCCTCACGGGGGTACCCTTTTGGCCCCACGTGGCACCCGGTTTGAGGTCAAAAGTTTATGAATTTCATTGCACATACGTGGAGTGCATCGTGCCTACCGTGATGAACTGTGCAGGTATGCCGCAACGTGAAATTAAAACAAAACTAAAAAAATAGATAAATTTCATCCAAGTTGGCTGAGTCGGTTCGTCCCACTTGCCGGGGTTGGGCTCAATTGTAGTCAGTGCCAACCTCGATCGCACACCCGTCACTCGAGAGAAGGACAGAAATGGGACGACCGCCCCGTCATAATGACGGCGCGCACAAGTAATGAGTTCGAGGAAGTAACCTGGCCTACTGTGATGACTACTGGAGACGCCCGGGCTGATCTTGGCCCACTGTGACCGAACTGACGAGTAAAACTGGGAGTCATTATTAAGGGGGGAGGAATAATCATTTTTGCCAATTTCAATGAAATAAAATTTTAGTGAAAATTAGCTTGAAATAATTTGTACTGAAATTAGGTTTAATTTAGGATTAAAATTTATTTTTAATTCCACCCAAACGATGCAACCCCTCAACAATTGCCTCTAAGGGTAAAAGTAGTTAGCAAGTCATGTGCGATGGTACGTGTGATCGTGCAAAATTCGCATTCCATGATTCATGGCGGAAAGTAAGAGCAATCGAAACTAATTGATGCCTCGCACGATAATCGATCTAATTATGCGCGAGGCGTTTAAGCTTTAGCAACACACTTTCGCTGCCAACGTTAAACCAGCTTAAGTCGCATGCTGCTAGACTCACCCCGATAGTTGAGGAAATGGACTGAATGTGTTATATTCATCCAGGGGCTAATCAGCCGGAACTTGTTTTTCTTCCCAGCTCACTTTATCACTCATGGTGCTGGTTGAAAGTGAGACTTGGACCGATTCCGGTTATCCTCGCCAGCAGCAGCAGCGTTATGCATATGGGCCCAGAAGGAGGTGTGACGGCGGAAAGAGCGCACAGCTTAAAAAAAGTAGTTCACTGGAGAAATAATCATTTATGAAACAGGTATTTGCATGTCATTAGAGCAGGTTGGTCGCTGAAGGGGAAATTGGTTTGGTTATATATTTCTTCACAGGAAAACCTGACTGCGGCACCCTCGATGTTGATAGTGGGTTCGGTTTGAGCGAAGGATTAGTTTGGAGCTAGGTTTGGATGCTTTGCTAGCTGTGGACAGTGAGATAGCCATTTTTGACTAGAGGTAGTATTATGAGATTTCTTATTATTTTTATAAATCAAAGTTTTGTTCAAATAGAAGACAATACAACTTTCTTAAAAAAAGAAAAGAATTATGGAAACTAATCATTTCATGAAACAAAATGAACAACAGAACATTTTTGGTAGGATTCCTAGCTTCGTTTTGATGTGGGCACTGAACGATTTTTGGAAATTTGTTCAGACAATTTGTTCCTGATACAAAAATCTATCACAACTCGGGTGAGGCTGAAGCTTCTTTGACAAAGAAGTCATTTTGCTCATAAGTTCGTCCATACTAGTATTCACATAATTTTGGCAGCTGTCCATACAAAACGGCTGTTGAAATATTCCAAAAACCTGTATCTTGAAAACGGAATTTCTGATCGATGACTTCTCAGAAAAAGTAACACTCTTAAAAATAAAATCCTCTGAGCTATACCACAAGTTGGACAAAATTCAGTCGGCAGTGTCACATTTTTTTTAAAACGACGGAAAATATTCCAAAAACTTTTATTGCAATTCCGTCGTGAAACTAGAGCAGTTCTCTACCAAAACCGGAAATGGATTTTATTTGTATTTTTTTATTTGGATCAAACTTTGTGGGGGCCTTCCCTAGGGGTCGTGCATAAACCACGTGGCCTTTTTTTGGACAATTTTTGACCCCCCCCCCCCTCCCCCCTCATGGTTTTTCGTGGTTTCACGCCAACCCCCCACCCCCTATATGACCACGTGGCTTTTTCCTCCCAGGTGAACAATCTTAAAAAAAAACAAAATAAGTATAGATTTCAAAAATGTTTATCCACAAATGATGTACCGTCAGTGGTGGTTACTCTTGGTCAAAAAACGATATTACTGTTGTTATTTTAACACAATAAAAACATTTCAAATTATGTTGAAATAAATATTGTTGGGGAATGCTCCTGAATTTACCAACATTTTCTCAGAATATGGCTAGTATAATCACACCGTTCATAAATGCCAATCGTTTTAAAATTAACTCAAACTCACCCTTTAGAGGGGGTGACATTGGGTCAAACAAAAAACATTTTAATTTGTGTAGGTGCTGTAACACCATTAAAACCAATTTAATAATATATAAAAAAAAAACAGAAATTCACTTAAAAGTGTGAAAAAAGTATGATATCACAAATTTTCAGGTAAATAATAACAGTATAACAATTTATTGAAATGGTACAGAAAGTAAAAAATACTCTCAACAAAACAAGCAACTTAGTAAAACATATGTATTCAAAATTATGGAATTGCAGTGCAATTAATTGCATCCTGAATAAATATGCTTTAAGAATTAAAGCTATTTTGATTTATAAACAGCATTCATGATTTAATTTAAATGCGCTTTAAAATATTTTCTTAAAACTGAAATTAATTAAATAGAAAAGTTTTGTTTCAGGAAAAAAATATTTTCATTTTATTTTAAGGAAAATACCTAGTTGTGAAAGATCCTAGTTAATATTTATTTTATTCCAAACATTCATAAAAATCCAAACTAAAGCAACTTTTCTTTTTAATTAAGCATGATTGATTCCAATGATTCAGTGTGTCCAAAAAAGTCGAGCTGTTTATTTTTTTCTCCATACAAGAATCAGAGACAGGGACAAACATTCAATATTACGACCTTTTGAAATGTTAGTCTTAATTTTTTTTTTGAAAATATTGATTTCGAAAAGATCGGAAAATTTCACGAAAGTTTTATTCATAAACATTGAAAATCGCACCACGCACCGACATAAGAAAATTATGGGTTGTTTGGGTAGTAAACATCCATTTTCCTGTTTTAAAATCTTTGCATGGCAATATCTTAGAAACAAAGCAACATCGAATTTTCTCAGCATATCAAAAATATTTTTTTTTTCAAAATTAGGCAAACTTGGCCACTAGTTTTTTTTAAATTAATAACTGCAACGAATTTTTTAAAAAAGTTACCTAAAAATAGCTATAACTTGAAAACGGTGCACTTTATGAAAATTTCACTAAGTACTTTTAGATTGCAAATTTGATTTTACATCGAAAAATAAAATTGAAATTAAGTTGCGGTCATCAGTATTGATTCAAAAATTCATGACTCAAACAACGATGTTTTGCCCGTTCTGAAAATTTCTGAAAAGTTGGCAAAATTAAAAAAAAAGAATATAGTGTTTTTTTGCAAATCATGTTTTTGTGACAAAAAGTGATATTAAAAATCAGCAAAGTTAATTACCATTTATCATTTTTTTCAGTGTAGTCCTTATCCATAACTATAACTTTGCCGAAGACACCAAATCGACCAAAAATTTCTTCAAGAGATACAGATTTTTTAATTTTCATTGCTGCCAAATTTGTATGGAAAACTATATGGACAAACTAATGATGCAAAATGGCTTGGGAACCAAAAAAGGTTTCAGACGAATTAAAAAAATCAAACCATTAAAATTTAAGTATAAAGTCCGATTTCGTATAGAATTGCTCGAAAATCGATTTCGTATCTTTGGAAAAGTTGTAGACAACGCGTTAAAAATCATTTTTATAGTCATGGACATCCAAATTGTTTAAGTCTTACTCTTACTTTAAATTGATTTTGACTACGTGTTTTGGTAAATTTAAAAAAGATTGAACTAAAATTTGGAATTTATTTTACATTTTTTTCAGTTGTTTAAATAGGCACATCGAAGCCTTGCACGCTTGCAACACACCAAACTTTCCAATGTAAATGATTGAAATTACTCGTATCACTATTTTAATGTTGGTGATCGTTGTTTTCTTGTCAACAAATGGAAAAATCAACTTAGTTACCAGTTTAGTTAGAGTGCGAGGGCAAGTGCTATGATCAAAAACGCAGTGCTATCCGTAAAAATAGCACGCGTGCTAACCAAGTGCAGTGCCAATGCATGTCTGTAGGCAATTATCTACGATTTAAGATTTTTGATCTTACTTTTGGTTGGAGATATTACCTCAAAATAAATACAAAAAAATATTAAATAAGATAATTTTTCAAGCGAGTTGAAAGTACCGTTCCATCTTTTTTAATGAATTTTATTTATGTTGATCTTGACGGCATTGAATTGAAATTTATTTCACAAATTGATATCGGCATTTGAATATTAAATGACTCTTTAAAACTTTTTAGTTATTATTTTAATGTGTCTATATATTTGAGTGGTTTTATCTCAAATATGAAGTTGAGGGTATAGTATATTTTCTCAGCTTAAAGAAAAACTAATATTTTCAGGAAAGGCCCCTATTTTTTTAATCATTAAATTAATTGAGAAACAAAAACAATGTTTGCTTGAAGCTCGTTTTTTTTCTCTAAAAATCTAAAATGTTTGCCCATGTTACTCTTTGGCTCAAGAGATGGTCCCTTTTAACATAAAAAAAAACTTAAAAAAATACCTACACGGAGAAAAAAGAGTTCCCAAAATCGTGAACAAGCGTTCATGAAAATGAGAACCACGAACAAAGTGTTCAAATTTCATGGTACGTTTTTCAAAATCGTACCATGGAATTTGAACACTTTGTTCGAGGTTCCCATTTTCATGAACGCTTGTTCACGATTTTAAGAACTCTTTTTTCTCCGTGTACAACTTTGACGATGGATAGTAATCGTGTATTTTATGAAATGTTATGTAATACAACAATCCGAGTTGTGTAACCCATGAAATAAGGAATATATTTTAGACCAAAATGTTCATCAAATTTTTTGGTGAATCTTAAAGTATGTATCGTTCGTTTTTCGTTACTGGTTATTTTTTAATGTTAGACGTTTCACTTGCAAATGAGGTAGTGAAACTGAAATTTTGCGCGATAATCCTGAAATTGGGGTTTTTAGTTTCTTTGTACTGAAAAAATATTGCATGAGAGAGGAGATACAAGATATCTTGAGTTTGTTTAAAGTGTCAAAAGGAAATTTTTCGATTAAGATTCTTCGATCACTTATTGGACCAGCTACGGTAATTAGCTAAGATCTGAGATTTTGATTATTTTTTTTTCACAGAGAATCATTTTTAGACACTTCATTTATAATACATATTTAGTTTTTTGCCTTGTTACGAAAATCTTATAAAATTGTCAGCAATATTTATTTTTTAAGTTGTTCCAAAATAGAACTATCGAAGACTACATCTACTTTCAATGCAAATTTGCAAGCACATTTTTAGCTACTTGATACCATCAACAAAAAAATGAAATTGTGTTTGCATTATGGTACGCATTTTTTAGGGTATATTAACTTTGGATACTGTCACTTTATTTTTTAACAGGCTCAAAGTATTGATATGAATCTGCCGAAATATATAATTCAATATTGAATTGGAAAATATTATGACATTGAAATATAAGTAATAATTTTAAACACAATCATTATATGGTTTTGAAGTGTAACAAAAAATGTATGCATATAAGTAAATTTAAAGCGCGTATTTTTTTGTTTTTTTTTAAGAAAATATTTTTTTAAAGGCCACGTGGTCAGCCGTCGACCCCCCCCCTCCCCCCAATGGCTTTTCATGGTTTTTTTCGGTCGGATTTCGGACCCCCTCCCCCCCTAAGGAGACCACGTGGTTTATGCACGACCCCTATTGAGAAAAAAAAACCGGAAAAAAATGCAGATTTTTTAATCAACTTTTTATTTACTAAAGCTCAATTTCCCAAAATACGTATTTTTTGATTTTCGAGATTTTTTGATATGTTTTAGGGGACAAAAATCACCAACTTTTGAGCCATAGAAAAACATGGCCAAAAAATCTGCCGCCGAGTTATGAATTTTTTAATAAATAATGATTTTTGGAAAAAATCGAAGTTTTATGCAAAAACAAGTGTGACATTATTTTTTAATGCAAAATTGAATTTGCAATCGAAAAGTACTTTAAAGATTTTCTGATAAAGGGCTCCGTTTTCAAGATATTGCCACCGAATGTTTGATTTTAGCGAAATATTTGAAGTTCTTCTATTTTAAAAAATAGTGACCATGAGTGAACATCTTTAAAAAAAATTTTTTTGAAAAGTTCAGAAAATTTGCTATAAAATTGTCTAAAAGACATTGAAGATTGGACCACGGGTTGCTGAGATAGAACCGCTTTAAGAAAAAGAAACACGAAATTGAAGTATTCTAAATCTCATCAAAACAACCCACCATTTCGTAAAATTTTCCGATCTTCTCGAATTTTTTTTTTGATTTTTTTTAAATCAAGACTAACTTTTTAAATGAGCGTAATATTCACTATTTAGCCCTTTTAAAATTTTTTATTTTTTTTTATTTTAAAACCAGCATCCATCATTAACTCACAGGTTATGAAAATTCATTTATGCGAACATGGACAGTGAAACCACTTCAAAACTGAAATATATTTCCATGATAACAGATACACGGTATCTCAACGAGTAATTAACCCATTTCGCGACAAAACGTTAAATGTTTCCCTCTTTTCAGAGCATTTATGAAGCCAACAGCGATCAAAAACAACTAACAATACTATCATATCAGCTTCCATCCAGAAAACAATCCAGAGTACCCTAATTAATTTATTTTAAAAGCGATTCTCGCTCCAGGAGCATTTTGTTTTAACCCCAAAAAAAAAAACAATCCCATCGCAAAAACCGGAACCATTCCGTAAAAGTGGGCGCAAAAATGAAGCGAAAAAGACCTTATTTTCACCGGATTTGTAAATGACCATTTCGTCGCTGGCCACCCCTCGTCCCAGGCTCTCACCCTGACCACGTGACTGGGACGCACTCTGCGTGTTGTCGTCGTCGTCGCCATTTTTACGGTTGATTTTGTTTGAGAGGTGACTTTCTTTTAAACGCCACAGAGATTTCACCTCGGTTGGATATCTCCGCTTCATCGCAGTAGGTCTATTAAAGGTGGCCAAAACGAATCAGGTGTGAAATCGATCCACTTTGGGGCCGGGAGGAGGGCGCTTTGGGACACTTTTTGGGTGGCTAATAGATTCGTTCAAAATTGACCAACTCACCTTTCGGCATTCCACAGGGCGCTTTGGTTCTGGAGTTGTCCAGAAAATCCAGGTCATACTTTCGGGCGGGCGGGAACGTCAACGCCACGTGGGCCTCCGCCACCGGCCAGTCCAGGATGGCCCCGAGCAGCAGCACCAGCGTCGCCGTGGCAACGCATAACTTTGGCAATCTTCTTATCATGGTTACGACGACTTCGGCGACCGTTGGCACATTCGGACTACTGCGATCCCAATTTAGAAAAAAAAGCACACACTCCACAAAACTCCACGAAACTGGATTGCTGCGCGATTGCCTAACCAGAAAGCAAAAACCAGTGCTGCTGCTGCTGTTGCATCAGGCTTTGCTCACACACTTTGCACACTTTTGAGATGGAGATGGCGTTGAAGAAGCAAACCGAACGAAAAAATCTATCCAATTTTCTACACGACCTTTCTAATTTTCACACTTTGCCGACAAAACGACCGCGTTGACACTTTCGACACACACACACTGTCACCACCTTGTTTGTAGGGGTATCACCCTAAGATTTGTACTATTTGCGCAATTGCAGCTTCTCCAAAACCGAAACCAAACAAAACAGCACACTGGTTATTTTCGTAACACGGATTACACTTCTGAACCAGCACTCGCCGCAGCAGCAGCTGATATTATTATGAGCCTGAGTTGAGCAGCAGGAGGAGACCCCGAAATGTTAGCTCACACGACCCGATCTTTCGCGTGGTGAGGTGAGGAGAACTGGCAGCACTGCGCCCCGTTTGGCAGCGTTGCCGGGAGCAACGAAATCTGTGAATTGAAAGAGAGAAATTTGTAAATTGCAACGCACGAAACTGTTGTAGTGCACCGATAATTAGTAAGTTTCCCCTCCGTGTACTTAAGACACTCAAGACACTGCTTTTTTCGGTTAAGGGTGAGCTCAACACAAATCAATTTTACACGATTGAGTGCGTGATTTTTTGTTTGTTGTTTGCTAGGCCTACTCCTCGCAAATGTTATGTAAATTATCTCGATAAAACGCTTTCCTTTTTTTCTGCTCTCCGTGTAACTTCGAGCGATGGTCCACAGCACGCAAGTGGTGCGTGTTTTTGGTATTGGAGAAGAGTTCACCTTAACGGAAAAAAAAACAGACGTGTGTGTTTTTATGATGCAATGCAGGTGCCGCGCTCGCTCGATTAGGCAGCGTTTAGTGAAATTAGCGAGATTTGACGGCTGAGATCTTCTTTTTTTAGTAAACGGTTGGATTTGGAGCGAAATGGGATTGGGAAATGCGTTGCGTGCTACATTTGGGGAAAAGAGTGTAGAGAAAAAAGAGATACGTGCAAATTGTGCTAATGTGTTAGGCAGAGGCTTAAACCTGTTTTCGGTACCAACTGACACTATTTTCGGGGCATTTGTTGATCTCGCCTATTATAAGATGACAATTAAAAATTGGTGATTGAATAATAAATCAAAATCTTGTGACCAAATCGCTAAAAGTCATGTGAAAAAACGTTGAAAATGTATTCTAGAGATTGCTTAAATACTTTAAAAAGCTTAAAATGTTATTTATATTTTACTTTAGTTAAAAGCCATTTAAGATTAAATGTCTCAATAATAGTTTTGAAGCAACTTTAAGTTAATAATGAATTATAAATAAACTGTTATCCCAATAAAACCTTGAGACTGTATTACTACAAAAAAAAAACATTCCCAAGAATTTTTTCTCTAATTCTGTTCACAAAAATTAAAGCAAATTTAAAATTTGTGTTTAATTAGATAAAAAAAACTTATTTTTGAAAGTCCTTATTAAATGGTTAAGAACCTTTTAAAACGTAGAGCATAAATTTCAGAAAAAAAATCCACCGGTAAACATTGAAAATATGATGGATGGATGCTGGATATCAACATTTGAATTAGAGGTGGGCAAAACCGCTCTTTTTCGTTTGTTCATTAAAAAGAGCCGCTCTTTTGAACGGCTCTTTCGTTCTTTTTAAAATTTGGATAAAAAAGATTTTTTCAAGAATCGTGCGATTTTATTTGGAGAAAATATTCTGTGAACCCTTCTTTACATTCTAATTTAATAGATAAAGTCTATAAACGCTAAAGTTTAATCGGACAAAATGATTATTTTTTTCTAAAATCTCACAAATATTCAGTAGATTTTTGGTAATATTTGACAAATTATGCTATTTGAAATGCTAAAATTTGTATTCCGGTATTGCATTTTCAATTCCCAAAAACAAATTGATTTTTTTGGAAATTCAATAAATTATATTAATAACAAAAATCATGCCATATTGAAACGGTTCTTTCAAAAGACCGGAGTATAAAAAAGAACCGCGGTTCTTTTTTTGTGAGCCACGGTTCGTTCGCTCTTTTCAGTGAACCGGCTCTTTGAGCGGTTCGCTCTTTTTTTGCCCACCTCTAATTTGAATATTTCACATTATTTGGATCGCACTAAAACATGCCTCATTTTCCTCTACGCTTCTCTTCAGACACTATCAAATTATAATTCAATTAATTTAACTAAAATTAAATTAAAATTTCAAGTCCGATTGTCGAATTTCAGATACACAAAAAGTATCAAAAAATGCTTAAAAAGATTTAAAATGTTAATTTAAAGTTTTCAACATACATTAATAGGATTTATGCAATGCGTCCTGAATTGATTTTAGGTATAGAAGTATTTGTCATAACATAAAATAAAATTTGCAATCGTCTTACCTGAAAATGATTTCAATTTTGTGTCAGCATATTTTATATAAGTTATAAGAATTATTTTCAATTGCATATTATATTATACTCAAAATATTAAGTTGAAATTTCATTGCTACCATAATTCATCCTTTTTAGAAAATTCACATATCAAAAAATCAGATCTCAGGCAAACATATTTCATCACATTATGCAATTGCCCAAAAATATCATCTAAAATGAATCCAAGAATACAAAGTGTCAATAACTATATTTTTGCGCAATTTGATTTTTGAAGTTGAAAGTTAAATTTAAAAAAGGAAGTAACTGAGGGTGTTCCTCAATTTTTTTCTGCATTTATCTCAACTAAAACTTCGTCAAAGACACCAATGCGATCAGAATGTTTTTGTAAGTTACAGATTTTTGGACATTTACAAACCATTTTTAACTGTCCACTCCTCAATTTGTATGGACGTTTTTTGACGAATAAAAAAAAAACAAACTAATTGATCTCCTCAAATCAATGAACTCTCCAACCGATTTCGTGTTAAGTAAATGTTGTTCAAGGCACCAAGCTATCAATAATTTCTCTTCGTCAAACCGCTTATAGCACCAGTTTCAAGCAACCTGTTCACCACAATCGATTGTCTTCGATGAGGGATTACCTGCGCAAGTTATTCACTTCACATGCATATCACCTCCTCAATTCATAAATCGCGCAAATGTTCCGCCCGCTCTCCACCGACACACCGACCAAAAACAGTGAAGATGCCGAAAAATTCAAGTTTTTGGCCAATCCCTTGTCACGGTGAAGTGGAATTTTCTGTTGGGGACCCTCCCCAAACAGGTTTTTTTTCGATTCGACTTTTGAAGACGCTTTCACCTTGACGAAAGTCGAAATCTTCGAAAAATACCAGTCGAGACACCTGGCGAGGTTTTTCGGGGGAATGGTTTCAATTTAAATGGGCGACTAGATTGAAGTGGTGACAATTTTAATCATTTGGAAAATTTGCTATTTGGTTGTCTCAAAAATTACCCAACCAACACACTCCATCCAAGTGACCTTCAGCAATTCACTTCAAACAAAGGAAAACCTACAAATTATCCAAACTAATTGATCCCGGCTGATTGCCCACCGAAGGGCACCCCCTCCAGCTCAATCCTGCACTGCACTGTGTCAGCAGGTGAAAGTAACTTTTCAGTCCTTAGGGTCAAATCTGCCGCTCTCTGTTTCTCTGCGGCGTTTGTGACTTAATTGCCACGAAACAACCGGAAAGGGCAGCCGCAGTGGTGGAGACTTTCAAATGACCGGACCAAGCTCAACAAACGCCACATTTTGACGTAATCTCGCGCAAAAGTTGTTTTCGAAACAAATCATCATCATCGCAGCCATCAGATGACTCTTGAATTGAGTTGGTAGATTTGAGATTCACACACGTAGGGTTGTGGCGCGCCGTTTGGGTCAATCATGTGAATGGAGCTGGTGAAGTGGCGAAACAGGTTGAAGTACCGTAAAAGGATGGGAGTTTGGTAAAAAAAAGTTTCTTGCCATACAACAATGTTTTTCAACGTAAATTCAATCAATCAACTGAAATTCAAATTCGAACTATCGGTAAAGTCAAAATATAGTGCATTCAATTTGTTTAGAGAATTCAAAAAATAAAAAATATGCTTATATTTACAGTCAGTATAAATTATCTGATTTTCTTGGAAAAAATAACTTTGGAAAATGTTTGTTCTTCACTGTCTTAGTCTTATTTGAGTCTTTGCGCTTTGAAATCAAAGATTTCGGCAAAAAATATAAAGAAAATGCATTTGGTAATGAAACAAACACCAACCACTTAAATTTGATCAACATGAGGTCACTGAACTCGGTTTTGATGTTTTAATTTGAAAATAAAAAACGATATTATTTCATTACTAATCCTCTACAACCCAATTTCGCTTCTAGACGGACTTCGATCTAAAAAAAAAGAAAATGTTAGAGTTGGAAGCTTGACATGTTATATGTGATTGTGACTATGACTTTTGACTGGCATTTCCTAAATTATTAAAATTATAATTATTAAAGTTAAAATAAGTATGCATCAATTTTTGTAAAACACCAGACGAGAAGCATTTTTTAACAATTTTACAATAGCAGAAAATATGATAACAAGTCAAAAAGACACTTCAAAAATATAAAAAACCCACACAGAAAAAGGCAATAATAATAAGAGCAAAACTAAGCCAAATTCTACTAGAAACAAGCACAATCTAAAACAAGTCAAGTAAAGTTTATGGAAGAAAAAAAGTTGCTTAAGATGACATCCTGAACACAAGAACAAAAGAACCCGGATAATCGAGGCTTGAGAAAATCGAGCCTGAAATGTAGTTAAAAAAGATCATCTGATAACATTTCTATTTTCAAATCAAAATCAAGTAATCTGGAAGTAATATTTTTGGGTTCACAAAGATATGCATCAGAGCAATTCCCTTGGAATTCATTAAATGACAATTTGACTAATTAATTAGTTGTCTTAGGCAAAGATGTAGATATAAGTAAGGGACCATCCATAAACCACGTGGACACTTTTTTGGAAATCTCAACCCCCCCCCCCCCCCTTCGTGGACAATTGTCCATACAAAAAAAAATCTTTTGTATGGACCGTGGACAATCGTCATACCCCCATAAGGTGTCCACGTGGTTTATGGATGGTCCCTAAAGACAATTCAGAAATAATTTACATTATTACACTTTTAAACACAAAACTAATTCGTTCATAAATATATTTTTTATTTTTTCGACCTGTTCAAGATGTCAATAATGCAATCTTTTGAGCTATCACAAAAATGATAAATATTTGATTTCCACGATAATGATTTATGAAAAAAAAAAAATTGTTTGGAAAGAGTTAAATTATGGTCCAAACACAAATATAGCTTGATTTTTGAAATAAATCGAGTAAACAATCGAAAAGTTTTTATATTATGTGCTTAAGTCCACCGTTATCGAGTTATAGTCAGTTTTTGGTTGTCTTTCTCGATAAAATGGTAATTTGAAAATAAATTTGCGAAAATAAAATCAGAATTGACCACTGCCAAAAATCTTCATTTTTTCAGAAAATCAGGATTTCTAACGATTGCAGTGAACAATTCAGGTTATTTCAAACTATGTTATGCTTATTATTTTTTTATTTATAAAACAACTTATGATTTATGAATATTTTGATCCCAATTTTACTACACAAATATTTTGATAAAAAAATGTTAATAATTGAAACAACTTAATCCGTTTCTATGTTAGTGAAACTAGTAAATATCGCCAAAACTTTCATCAAACATTTCTAGATTAATTTATAAAACGTTCAAACTTGACTTAGGTAGAAATCTGTAATAATTACAAAAAAAAAAACAGTATGTAAAAAAAGTATTTACACCCCTTGGGCACTATGCACATATTGTGATGAAACATCTAAACAATTTAATGTTGACAAAAACGTAGTACTACGTTTTGTTCAGAAACTCATGCCAGACATATTGCTACAAAAAGCTCATGAAAAGATGATTTCTATAAAAATTTATATAACAAATACTATTACGAAAATAAAAAAGTTGCAAAAAAAGTTTGTACACCTTTCGAAAAATTAACATAAATAATGTTATTTGTTGACAAATCACCATAAATCCAGTCTCCCAACTCCAAATCGGCATCCTTGACTGATTAAAAAAATAATTTGGATTGAATATAAAGTTAACTAACTACTTAGTATAAAAAAATATATAACTCTGGAAATTCTATATAAAACTTATCTAAACTTAACTTTTAATTCAACTAAATGTCAATATATTACCATGGAATTGCTAAATAAACATTTTGGAGGGGGTATAATACCGTTTGGGTCTAGCTCATTTCCCCGAATGCCATTTCCCCGAATGCCATTTCCCCGAAAATCATATCCCCTAATTGACCACATTCCCGAATACCACTTCCCCTAATCAGCCACATCCCCGAATGCCATTTCCCCGAATATCATTTCCCCTAATCGGCTATATCCCCGAATGCCATTTCCCCTAATCGGCCATTTCCCCGAATGCCGCTTCCCCGAAGTGACACTTACGCCAGTTGCTGTTTATTTAAATTTAAATTTTGCCGATTTTTCATATCATCCTAATCCTAATCATCATTTTCGCTCAAGCCTTTTTCCATGACTAACAGTTATTTTCTTTCTCGATTTTACCGAACAAACAGCTTTTTCGGGTATGCTGTTGATTAAATGTTGTAAATTGGGTAGTAAAGCCCTTTGTAATTTTTTATGAACAACGGTAAACACGATTAAAAACCATTTCTGATAACGTTTTTTTTATTTTTATGAAAAAAAAAGTTATTGACAAGACAACATTTTTTCGATGGATCAACTATGGTCTCCTTGGAACGAGCTGTCAAGTAGGAGCTTTTCTACCAAGAAGGGCCGTGAAGTGATTTTTTTAAAATTGAATTAAAAATCCATTTTAAGAGCGAGTCCACGAGCAAAGCATACCCATCTCGCATCGACCTCACCAATCTGCCTGAAATTTTCAGGGGTTGTTTGTACATATAAAACTAGCATCTGGTCAAAATATGAGCACTCTAGGTCAACGGGAAGTGGGGCAAATCAGGACACAAAGTTTTAAGGCTCAAAAACGTAAAAATCTTAAAAGGCTATAACTTAGGCAAAATTCAATTTAATTTCAAAATTCAAAATGCATCTTGAAGGGCTTCAAAAATGCAACAAAATGCAATTGGTTAATTCTAAAGAGAATAATTGGCATTTTAGTGAAAAAATAGCATAATTTTCAAACTGAAATAAAAAAAGTGTTCCATCCAGATATCAACTCGAATCGACCTGCAGCTTGTAGGGGACATCTGGGACTACCATCTGAGACTGAGACCGCTTTGGGTAAGGCAGTTTAACATATTGGATAGACACTTTTACTTTTAGTGAATTTTTTGGTAGTAAATTTTTGCTCCGAGGACCTCTTAGATCCCATTTTATGGTGATAATTTTATCATAATCGTGTTCCTGAGACAATTTCACATTAGAAACATGCATAAAAATGTTTGTTTTCATCCATTTTAGCCCTTTAAAAAATGAAAGTTAAAAAAAAACTTTGATTCACATTTATTGAAAATCAGGTTCGTTTCCAAGGATACTAGATGACATCAGAAAAAAAGCAGCTTCTTAATTTTTTTATCTTTCATTTTTAAAGGGTTAAAATGGATGATAATATACATTTTATGTAAGTTTCTATTGTGAAATTGTCTCAGGAACACGAATATGATAAAATTATCACCATAAAATGGGATCTAAGAGGTCCTCGGAGCAAAAATTTACTACCAAAAATTCACTAAAAGTAAAAGTGTCTATCCAATATGTTAAACTGCCTTACCCAAAGCGGTCTCAGTCTCAGATGGTAGTCCCAGATGTCCCCTACAAGCTGCAGGTCGATCCGAGTTGATATCTGGATGGAACACTTTTTTATTTCAGTTTGAAAATTATGCTATTTTTTCACTTAAATGCCAATTATTCTCTTTAGAATTAACCAATTGGGATGCTCTACCCTGCATTTTGTTGCCTTTTTGAAGCCCTTCAAGATGCATTTTGAATTTTGAAATTAAATTGAATTTTGCCTAAGTTATAGCCTTTTTAAGATTTTTTACGTTTTTGAGCCTTAAAACTTTGTGTCCCGATTTGCCCCACTTCCCGTTGACCTAGAGTGCTCATATTTTGACCAGATGCTAGTTTTATATGTACAAACAACCCCTGAAAATTTCAGGCAGATTGGTGAGGTCCAAACGACGTCCCATACAAAGGGGTATGCCCTGTTCGTGGACTCGCTCTTAAATCCTTTGCGGTCGTTCAAAGGGTCATTGTACTTAGAAAAAAAAGCTTTATCGTTGTGAACAATAATATCACAAATTTAATTTTCATTTTAGGACCCAATTACAGTCCAGATTCGATTATCCGTAGTTTCGAATATCCGAATTTTCGATTATCCGAAGGTTTGTATGGGACTTCGGATAATCGAATTACGAACAACATTTTTCTTGTTTTAAACATCAAATTTGAGTTCTGCAACCCCATTTTAGTCCAATTTGAATAGTTGATTGCCTATTAAATAATAAAATGCATTTTTTCAATATTTCAACACCGCCATATTGGCCGCCATCTTGGATTTAAAAGTTGTAATCCGAAGTTTCGATTATCCTAAGTGAATTTTTTCCGAGGCCTTCGGATAATCGAGTCTGGACTGTACTAGATTTTTTTTGTTCAATTAACATTTGTATTCAACCGCATAATTAGGGGAACTATACCCTTTCTCAGCCTATTTCTATTATCGGCCTATAAGCACTTTGATCATGAATAACAGCTTTCATAAAGTGTTTTTGACTGTTTCAAAGTAATAAATAGCTCAAATAAAAGTGAGCAAGCAACTCTCCATTGTTGGTACATCTGAAAATGTTGATTTAATAGCGGAAAATAGCAAAAGTGATGATAATTGGTCGAACGGCTTAGAGTGATTAAAATGAGTATATTTCCCCTAGATGTTGTTTTTGAGAAATTTGTTTTTTTTTCGAATTTTGTTCAAGAACCCAAAAATCGAACAAATAGGTACATAAGGCTGGTACAAATTTTATTTAGAGTTTATGATGATTATACTCTTCGCCAAATCCCAAACCAGCAATGTGAATAAAATGATCAGTGTGAACGGGGTTCTGTACTACGAAAATCGCACGGTATGTTTTTTGAATCATAAAAGAAAACAAAACTTCTATTGCGTTGTTATTATCATGTCTATAAGAAAAAAGTATTTGTTTTGAGAATATATAAAAAAAAGTCTGTAACAATATTCATTGTATTTGAATGAATATTATCAAACCTTTCAACACCCCTTCCCCCTAAAATGCTACGTCTGTTCTGAATGAAGCCAAAAAGAAAGTTGATCATTCAAGGCCAATACGAACCTTTCAAGAAATATTATAAGTAGTTTGATGTGTTAAAAATTTCCATCAATTTTTCTTCTTAAAAAATGCTATTTCCCCGAACGCGGTCAAGCGGAAATGCCCGGTGCCCAGGAGCGCGCGCGCGCTCCAGGGCACCGGGCATTTCCGCTTGACCGCGTTCGGGGAAATGGCATTCAGGGAAATGACTATTCAGGGATACGACTAATCGGGTAAGTGGCATTCGGGATTGTGGCCCATTCGGGAAAATGGCATTCGGGGATGTGGACGATTAGGGGAAATGGAAAATTCGGGTAAATGGAATTCGGGGACTATTGGGGGAAGTGTCTTTTCGGGGAAGTGGCATTCGGGGAAATGTCCCTTCGGTAATATGGGTTTCGGGGAAATGTCATAGATTCTACCGTTTTGGGGGTATTTGTATCAAAAGAATAGATTTTTCGTTGGAATTTCGTACCAACCCAGAATTACGTCGTCGGAAAATCCGCCGGCATCCGAACCGGTCCACAATTCACAAGTCAACCTATGTGGCATCAGAAAGGGCATAAAATTTCCGATCTTTTGATACCCATACATCCAGGTTTTCTATAAAACCCACGTTTTTAAATACCTAAGCAAAAACGTTGTTATGGTTTCGTTTGAGCAACCTGCCAAAAATGTATGGAATTTCGTAATTTTTGTTCTCGTGGATCAAACTTACTTTTTGCCCAGGTATTTTAAAACGTAGGTTTTAAAGAAAACCTAGATGTTTGGGTATCAAAAGATCGGAAATTTTATGCCTTTTCCGATTCCACATAGGTTGACTTGTGAATCGTGTCTTCTGCTGGTAAAAAGGTTTTGTATTTTATAAAAACTTAATAACTGTAACTTGAGAACGGTGCACGATATCAAAATTTCTGTGAAACTCTTTTCGATTCAAAAAATTGTCAAACATTAACTTAATTTTTTTTTAGCAGTTTTTGAAAATCATTATTTTTTAAAAAAGAAAATGGCAACACTGTGAAATCAATTTTGACCAACTTTTGCTCGTCATGGGGATTTATTAAAATGGAATTTTAGTTGAATTTGATCTTTCAAAAAAACACATCATTCATAACCTCCTAAAATAATGTTCACAATCAGATTTAATCAACGACCAAAATATTTCCAAGCTGCTCAAATTCACTGTACACTTCAAAAAGTCACCGAGCCGGAGCTATTTTACAGCACCCAGCAAAACTCAATTAGCGATTATCTCAGCGGACAAGAATTTCCCATCTTCCAGTAAAATGGTTGATGTTATTGTTGCTTTCAAAGCCACGTAGTTGTGGGCGCTGTGATGACGATGGCGATTCATGATATGATTTGAAGAGAACATCATGTTTTATTCTCTTTTATAATTTTATAATTATTGTAATTATGATAATAAATATAACAATTATAATTATTTACTGCAAATATAATGAAATTTTTAAAAATTGTTATTATCAAAAAAACATATTTTTCTTTTTCTAAGAAAGATGTTTTTAAAAGAATTACATAAACAAGGAATTTAAAGTGAAGTCAAGGGTCACAACCTCCATTACTGTCAGTTCTACGCTCAGTGTCACCGTGTTAACCCTTCCTCTTGCTGAAGCAACTTTGCGCGCAAAAAGTCACATTTTTGCACTTGACTACCTTCAGTCGCATTTTATTTTTTTCTCTCTCTCCCAGACCTGAGACCTGCCGACCTGCTGCCGGAGATGGATCTGCACGCGCACACCTGAGATTGTTGGAGGTGTAGCAGATGTCGTTTTTTATATTATTATTATTTTTTTTCTCTCGGGTTTGAGAGAAACACAACCGAGCAATGTGATGGCGCAATCATCTGTTGTGTTTTAATAGTTGTTGGTTTTGGAAGATAAATTTCTGCAAAAAGTTTTTTTCATTCTTTTCATTAAAAAAACAATCAAACGAGAAATCAATATTTTCAACTGTTATTTTTTTCTGAGAACGAATCTCTTCGATCAGGCGATTCTCGACTCATTAAAACAATCTTCAAGCACCCCTCAATAAGTAACATAAATCATCACTAAAGTCGCAGTAGGCCATCGCTTTGTCTTTGCCCACGTGATTGGCTCAGAAGTGAAACTTTTTTCCCCTACTCATCTCTCAACATTATCATTGAATGAGCTCGGTACTCATTACCGATTCAGGGTTAGAGAGCAGCTCCGAAGGGAGCTTCGAGGGGAAGGGGACAATTATGTGGCCTGATGATGGTGAACAACCGTCGAGCAATGTGATAATTAGTGTGCTAAAAAGAATGTCCAATAATTGCATCCTCGACGTCGCCGTCTTCGTCGACTTTGGCGATGATGCATGTTTTGGGTGCACATTTGCGTGATTTTTGAGGAGTGATAATTTGATTAGTGAGTGTTGCGATTTTTGTGATATTTTGGGATGTCACCCAAACAGAAAAATTAGCGTCAATTTCATTTGAAAACAACACATTTTCAAGCAGTGAATGTCCGACGCAAATCCCACACTACCTCTTCAAGCAATGACTGGTCACCTGGTGTCAAGTGACTTCAACGGCCGTCCAAAGCAGGAACCCCGAATTCACTGAGGTGTCAAACGAGCTCGCTCTCAATGACAATTAAGGTGACACAATGAAGACTCAAATTACGAACCAATATAATGGTGGTGGAACGTTGTTTTATTGCCTTCACCAAACCATCAACGAGCCATACATTTTTATTCGATTCGAATCGCAGTTGGAACGATGACCTTGAACTATAATGCATTCATTTTGATCCGGGTATTATTCTCCATTCAGCTGAAACTAGTCAGTAGTTAGACGGTGACACTGTGAAAAAGTTTTAATTATGCAACTCAAAGAATTCAAAAAAAAACTTGTCAATCGGAAGGTCCCGGATCAAATCCCGTTACAAACTAGCCTTCTTTAATTATTTTTACCGTGCCCATAGTAGGCTGCACGACCACCAACCGCAGTGACACTGTTCTATCGCCTACCATGATCACCAAACCATCATCATCGTCAGCTGTGTCACGAGGCGTACTGTAGAAGAGAGTAGTGGAGGTAGCTGCAAGTCACTCAACCTCTCACTCACTCTCGCCGGCGCGCCGTGGTTGCCATCGTTTATTGATCTGCTGAACATTCTCGCGGTGTTCTGCGCGCTAAGGTTCGGCTTGCCCACGTACTGTGTGCCACACAGCCTTAGAACTACCGCTCGACGCGAGGGTTCAGAGCGCGGCTTTCAAGGTTAAAGTTTTAGCATTTTTTCCTTCCTGCGCGGCGGACACCCCGCCGCTCGAACCCACAGTCGTGTGTGGTGCAGCACTCCCTCCTCATCAGAGCGAGAGAGAGAGGCCATGTTTGTTCCAAGAATCTTCCAGTAGGCCGCGGTTAATAGTAGGCTGTGTACGCGTTGAAGCTGTGCCCCGACTTTGCGGAGTTCTTGGCACGCAACGACGAACCAAGTAGGCGTTGAGGGGTGTACCGCAGAATGAAATCGCGAACGTCAAAGTTGGATTAGGAAATCCTCTCGTCCCTCGGAAGCATTTCAACAACATGCTAAATTTTATATTTCTAAGTTTACTCAATTCAAAAAGACAAGAGACCTTAATAAAATGCTCGGATGGAAATTGGATAAAAACGGAAATGCTTGAAACCGGCAGCCAATTGCCATTGCCATTGTTTTTGGTAGAGTGAGCATTAAAAGGCTCCAACTTTAAAACCATAACAATAAGTGAATCTGAATTAAGTATGGGTCGCATCACCAGCAATTAAAACACAATGCATCCCTTAACCTTCACAAGGCGGTCTTCACAGGTGTGATGGAAAAAAAACACGTTTTCTTAAGAGCTTTTCTTACGAGAGGCTTCAACTAAGCCATATTGCAGAGTATTTGGACAAGTTTGAAAATTGAAGCCCTTTTGCTTCCCAAAATAAATGGCTTTAAGAGGGGCGTATCATACGCCACCATCCCCATTTGATCTCACAATTTCTTTTTTTTTCATTAAATATTCAATAATACAATTCGATAAATCACAAAAAATAACAGATCTTATTTATCAGATAGTTACTGGAAGTCATTTTTTAGTACATATCTATTAATTAAAGAAATTTGTCTGGAAGTCTGAAATTGTGTGCCACTGGCAGAAAAAAATAATATTTAAGTTTAAATTCAATTCAAATATAGTTTTTTTTAATTCAAGGTTATATTTTTCTATATTTTTTACTATTCCTCCATAGATTTTAGAATAAGGCCATTGCACATATTTTTCAAAGTTTATGTCGCTCCCTCCCCCACCTTTTAAATTTGTCCGAAAAATCAGGGGGCAAAAAAATATTTTTTTCAAAAAACTTCAAAATTTTAATAACAATGCAAGTTAAATCAACTGAAACCCAATCTAAAATGCATTTTTCTGCATTGATAATCATATTTAGCATGTTTGGGTTGGATTAAAAATATTTTTAATTTTTATGAAATTCCAATGCACAGCACCGCAAAAACTATTTTTTTCGCAAAAAAAATAAAATTTTCGTCGATACTTAGAAATTTTGGAAACTAATGATTGCAAAACAACTGGACAGGTGTATAATGCATTTTAAAACACTTTTTTCATTCAAATGTTGAAATCATGGCTCATAAATTCCATTTTTAAACTTTTCTTTTTTTTTTACACTATTTTGTTTGACATTCAGCAGTTTTTGATTGGTGCGCTGGAAGTGGGGACGCGAAGTCGTGATTATTCAGGTTAATTTTTTTGTGTGCTTTTGTGTCGCTGTTCGTATGGGATGAGTGATTGTGGTAATCGAATAATAGCATGACTTACTGAATTATTTGTGTCTTGAGCGTAATTTTCGTTGAGTTATTGGTGTTTTTTTGTGATTTTTTTTTCTGTGATTTTTTTTGAGATCTTAATTAATTGTTTTGTGATTTTCAAAGCCCTTCCTATGTCATCGTTGATCGGAAGGCACGGCGTCGGGTAAATTGTGTATAATTTTTAGAATAAGGTTTTATTTTTTATGGTGAAAAAGCCTTTTCTATATAATGATCGAAAGACGCACTGACATTTTGGATTAATTAATAGTGGAGTGAAATAATTGTGTGTGAGTGATTTTGTGTGCTAACCAGAAAGACCTTCCCATAGCACCGTTGCTCGGAAGGCTCGCCGACGGGTCTGTTATGAAATTCTTCCCCATAGCGCCGGAGGCATCGAAAAGCCAATACCTTATCCTACTAACCCAAAAAAATAATAATCACGTGATGCTTGAAGGAGATGCTGTGGATTCAACGGTCTCAAGCGGTATCAACAAATATATAGCGAAAACTATGTGCTTGATGAGTCTGCAACTTCAACTATCGGACTAACATTCCTCCCTTTCGTTGAACTGCAGGCTTCTTGGGAGGGCGCCGGTATTGACTAATAAAGTAGGGATCTTCAGAGGTTAAACAGTGAACGGATGGTTGGCTCCCACTGATCATTTTTTATTCATTGTTTAACTTCAGCTGATCTGTCAATAACGGAGTAGCAGCTCATTGGCAGTCAACCATGCTCATGCTCATGCTCATGCTCACTTACTTTGTTTGACATTCAGCAGTTTTATTTCAGAAAAAATATAGAATTAACTTTAAGAAATATCAGCAGCTGAAGAAAAAACAAATCAATTGTTTCCTTATCTGAGTATTTAAAAAAAATATCATGAACTTACGAATTGCGAATTATGAAAACAATATCCTTTAGTTCTGTGTCTTTCATTTCATAGCAATTGGTTTTATTTTTTAATGAAATTTTCGATGCATGGCAATACATTTATTTACTATTTTAATTATTTTTTTATTATTTTCAATTTTCAACAATACCTTTTGCAAATTCGAGTCCCAATTATTTTGCAATTTTAGACATATTTTTGTTCAAACCGCTAAATTTGGTATTTGTCAGAAATATCAATTTTAATAAAAAAAACATTTTCTCTTCTTATATGTGACTTACTTAATAAAGTAAGAAAAATTGCCAACAATGTGTGTTTAAAGTAATTTCTAGTAAAAGATAAAAATTTATGTTATATTTAAAAATGCAATTTTAATTTACTGTCAAAACAACAATTAAATAGCTTTTTGAAGCTTTTTGTCGTACAAATATTTCAACATCTTTTCTTGTTAATATTTATAAATTTTTCAACACTTTTTTTGTAAAAAAAATAAATCAAAATTTTATAGGCCTATTGTAATATTTTGAACTAAATTTTCAATATTAATTTTATATGTTTTAAGATTATTAACTTAAATTTGATTTTTAGTAAGCTAGCAAACCATTTATTTGGATTTTTTGCAAATAACAAAAAAAAAGTGTTCATGCACACTTGTAGTATAACCTTAAAAAATTCGAAACATTTTTTTGTCCTGCACCACAAGTTAAAACTTATGATAACGGGAGATTTGTATCGTTTAGTTTTTAGACTGATGCTAATATAGTTTGCCTTTTATTAATAAAGCGATACACAATTTAAACTTTACATGCAATCAGTTTTTTTCAAATAATTTAAGTTGTAAAGAAAAATATTTAGGTCGAGATGAAAACTTTTTGTAGTATGGACAATATCACACCATTTTTCAAATTTAGAAAAAATAGCAAAATTTTGAAATAAATGAAATATTAAAAACAATGCAAGCAAATTAATTTTAAATTATTTCGTACAATCACTGAAATGTTGAAGAATCTCGAAAAAAAAATTGTTCTGCAACCTATTTTAGACAATGATAGTTATTTGCAATGATCTAAGGTCTATTTCATAAAAAAGAAACTAAATTTTAATATCAAGCCATATTTTTTACTTTTGTAGCAAAATGATAACAAAATGCTTTATATTGTCGCCTGTGTGCTATCTTGTGACACGTCCTATATTTTTACAGCAGACGTATCACAAGATAACACACAAACAACGATAAATTATTACAGTTTTGCTTCCACCGAAAATTTGCAAAATATCAATTAATGAATCCGATCTGTAAAAAAAAAATGAAATAAAAATTTGAGAAAGGCAAAGTGTCTTAAATACAAAAATAAACATTTGCACAAGTTTTTCAAACGAGAATTAAAATTTTATCAATAGTTATTTTGTTTCACCCCTAATATTTTGGGAAATTTTTTAAGGGAGTGTGGGGAACAATGATTTAAATAAAGTTTGTAATGGCCTGATTGAGTAATACTAATAAAATTAAATTAAAAGTATTTGTCACTTCCACCTGTCTTGAACTCTTGATCCCCATTTCGGTGCTCCTCAACACAGAGCAGCAAAAATATTGATGATGTAATGCTCGATCGATTTCGCATCGCCGCCATTGCCATAACAACCTGACCAAAAGACCCCACCAGCCGAGTCTCAGGGCACACTTGATTTGACAGTGTCTTCGGTTGATGGTGTCTTTCAATGGCATAGAGCTCTAAGCGTACGGCGACGAGTAAAATTTAATTAGACTTGCCGACGACGATGACTTACGCATGTAGGTATAACCCAATTTGGCACACGTACCTTCACACATACAGAAAGGAGAGGAGAAAAAACGATCACGACATTCATTCCACACCACACAGGCCTTAAGGTCTTAAAATGCGCAAAATTAAAACAGTAACTTACTGCAAAAGGCAACAAAAACACCACACAGTCACTAAGAGTTAATCTTTACGATTTGCGCATTGCACTGCTCTTTTTTTCCTGTCTTCAGCGACAACAGATTCTTCGCTGCTTTTTTCACAACATGAGAAAAGTGGTCCCACCAGCTGCCAGCCAGTCAGCCACAGATGAATTAAATTTATTTACCAAGTCAAATTTTCTGACAAACTTTTATGATCGCATCCACGAAACGACGAAAAGACCCCAACCAAAGAAATCCAGCACCTCAGCATGCCATGAGAGGGAACACACCGAGTCACAGCACAGCCCAGCACCCCCCTCCCAGCCACCCACCGCCTACTACCACTACTCACTTGCGAGAGCTGTTTTGGGATGACTGAAGAACCAGCCCGGTCGTTTCACCGAAAAAAAAACTGCCAGACACACAAACAAACACTCCAGGGAGAACGCAGTGCGGTTGAGGTTCAACCGCAACAAGATCTCAAACTCAACTGCGGCCGAAGTTGGGGCCGTCGTCGTCTTGGAGCTCGAAAACGACGATCACGAGGTACTTCGAGCGGTTTTGCTTTGGTGTTTGTGGCTGGGCAGGTGTGTGAGGGTTCTTCAGTATTGATGGTTTCAGTGTTCTTCGCGGGAGTTATTTTCATGGGTTTGTGCGAGGGATTGACGACCACAAACAACCACAGCAGTGGATTTAACCAAGATTAAGATCGGAATTTGGAGCTTTCAACCCTTTCAAGCACTTTAAAAGAGTATTATTGATTTACCTAATTGCGAAAATGTATGTTTTCTTTTATTTTCTTACTTTTGACATAAAATTGTTATTGTACGACCCCCTTTAGTAAAATTTAAATATTTGACATTGAAAGATTGAGTCTGGGGGTGAGATTGGGTCAAAGTAATTTTTTACGGATTTTACTATATTGATATTGATTTAGTTTGAAAATAAAAGGGTTGAGTAGAGGTCATCTTAAGATAAGCTAGCTGAAAAAATATTGTTCCTAGAACAAATCCTGTCATTTTGGCAGCTGTCTAAGCCTCTCGAAAAATCAACTTTTTAATATTTTTGTTGGAATTGCTCAAAAAGTAGCTAAATGTTTGTAAATCTCTACTTCAAACATTGTAGCATGTCAATACGATTCCCTAGAACAAGTAACACTGTTGGATAATTTGTTGTTACCATATCTTTATATTTGAGCATCATTTTAGTTTCATTTGACTCAATTTCACCCACTATAAGGGGTGAGATTGGATCAATTTTCAAACGATTGGCATTTAAGGTAGAGTTCATCAAATTCCACCATATTTTGGGAAAATATTAGGAAACTATCTAAGAATAATTCTACGTTTAAAAAAATCGATGCTGTATAAATTGTTTTTGATGTGGTCAGCGATCAAATAATCGCAAAAAAAATCATTTTTATTTGCGAACTTTCTTCACCAGCGAAAGAGAGAAGAGGCGAAATACGCAAATAAAATAGCTTCCGAACTTCTTAAAGAAAATCAATCCGTAGATTTTTGTTTGTGAACTCCTTCATAATCACCACTCACATTGATTTATTTCGTTTTGTTTACAAACATTGTTCATCTACGAAAAGGGACAGGCCATTTTCTGACGTGTGACGAAAATAGCTATTTTCGCAAGTTTTGTGGGCTTTTTGAAGAAACTATTGAAACAATCAGATCAGTTTAGGTCTTTTTAACTTTGCAAAACATTTCTACAGGATCTCATGCAAAAAGTGTGACTCTTACGGTTTTCTATTCAGCGTCATTACAATTTCCACAAAAAAGTCGAGGTAAAAATTAAAATGGAGTCTTGTATCGGAAAACTAACGTTGCAAAATTGCTTCTTTTGACTCAAGGAATTGAAAAAGTTTGATCCAAAGATAATGATAAAAATTAAAAAATCGCGAAAAAGATTTAATCGTAGAGAACTCAATAAACACAAAAACTAGGAAAAACTTGCAAAATTGACTAAAAACTAAATTCAAAAGCTTTTAAAATGCTAATTTTTGCGCTTGAATTGATGGAATTCGAACCTTTAAAAAACAATCTGAATTTTATAACCAAAGATTTATTTAAAAAAAAACTGTAAACTTTTGGAAAATGCATAATTTTATTCATTCATTGATATATTTAAGATTTTTGACGTAAGTATAACTGAAGTATAACTGCAATAATGTAAAAAGCATTTGTAATAGTTTATGTTTCAGTATTTTTCCTGATTTTTTTGAAAAGTGGGAGCTCTTTTCAAAACGTTTTTACATATCAAAGTTGAAGCCAGAATTATTAAACTCAAGAGTTAAAACTTTGTTTGAAACATTATTTTATTTCTATGAAATGAACTGCATACCACCTTGTTGAAAAGCTCATCAAACTAAATCTCAAAAGCTCTCTCATCACCCTCAATATCAATCGCAGCAGTCGTGGCACGGCCTAGCTTGACCGCCAACACAAACAACAATCACGTGCTCGCACACAACCACACGGTCTGTTTGGTGCGACGACGACGGCGATCGCGATTGAGAAGACTTCAACGCCTGCTTCGATGTACTTGTGCAAGCGACAAACCTGCTCGCGCTCGTGAGAGAGCCCCGCGGTTGTTTACAAATAAAAATTGAACTCTACTCCCTTTCCGTCCGCCGGAGAATTTTCTCTCATTGAAGATTTTCATTAACGTAAAGTGGGCTGGCATTCTTATCGGCGGGAAAAAAAAGAAAGGGGGAAGCATTTTTCAGTCGCGGCAGATTTTCTCAGAGATACGCTAATGCTTTCATCATTTCCCTCTTTCTCTTGGGCATTTTTTTATTATTTTAACATCTCTTTTCATGATGATCAATTTCCAAAGGGGCAAATTATCACGCTTTTGTTATCGCATTGAGGAAAGGCACATTTTTCTCTCCCCCTTTAATTTGTTGCAAATCTTCATCGAATTAAAGCGCGAGAAAATGCAAAAAGAAAAAAAATCTTGAGCTGCAACAATTGCAACCGTTAAGATGAGCATCGCTTGTCTGAACACAGCGATGAGCGATACATTGATTATCCGTCATAAAGCTGAAGAACATAAAGATCGATCCACTTAGAAGGGTGATTTTGGAGGTAGAAAACTTTCAAAAAATCATGTCCAATAAGTTTTGACTAAACCTTAATGAATTCCTCCCCCTGAATCCTACCAACCTGCAAATCTTTCTGTCAAACCCGAAAATGCAATCTCTGGTCGAAGAAAGAAAAAGAGCAGTTAGCGCTAGAAAAGGCTAAAAGGCTCCAGCCAGAGGCAAAAGAGGGAGGTCACACATTCCTCCGCGCCACCGACGACCGACGACTTGAGCCGGCATCACCACGGAGTGGCCATAAACATTACTACTGTTACTTTATTAGATTCCATTATGAGTCGCGTCGTCGTCGTTGAGAGTTTTGAATTGCAAATTGAGCGAAACGTGCTCGGTTGATTTGAGTTCCTCACCCCCTTGCTTCCTCGTCCTCCTACCAGCGGACTTGAGACAAGTTGATTCAGGTATTAGAACTTGCACATTGCATTGGATTGCAAGTTAGGGAAAGGTCCCCGGTATCGTGCCTGACTGGTGGCGTCATCTGTGGAGTTGCTATTGATCAGCATCAGCATCAACGACTAAAGCTGAGATTTGCAATCAAGCAAGAGGAAAGCTTGGAATGCTGCTTGGGAGACAGGCCCTTGTAACTATGTTGCTACTTATTGTTCTTTGATTTGTCGTGCATGTAAGATCATATCACAAAAAGTTATGATATCATACAGATTTGAAATTGTAATATAATTTCACAAGTTAGCAAGCATGTTATTTTTATGATGAATAAGAATTTCATAACTCGTTTACTAATCATGCTAATTCAGCCTATGCTAAGCTTCAGGTATTAAAATAAAAAAATATTTGTTCAACTTTTCTGCAAATGGGTTTTACAGTTCAACATTTGATAATTTTTTTAAGTTGATTGTTGACTGCTCTAGCGAAACAAAATAAGTTTTTTAAAGTAAAATATGTATTTTTTTATTATTCCTGCGTCCTGCTAAAAATCTTACCTGGTGCCGAGTCTAGACTTCGACTTTGATTATGAATATTAGGCAAATAAATTGATAACTTTTGTAACGATGAAAGAAAATTGACTTAAAAAAGAATTTAAATTTTCAAGATGGATTCTTCGAAAAGTAGCCCAATTTGATTGTTGATAAATCAATTTCATGAAGTTTTGTCAAACATCAATTTTAAAATAATGTTAGATTTAAAGAAAAAAAAATGGGAAAAACTGCGGTTTTCAACATCGTAAAGTGATAATTCAATTTTTTTTTTACTTTGACCCAGACATTGTTAAAGTGATTCTAAATGCTAAGTTAATTACATTTTTTTCTGTTGTGGGACTATCCATAAACTACATGGAAATTTTTTGTATATCTCAGGACCCCTCAGGGGGGGGTTTAGCTGTCCACGTGGTTCATGGATGGGCCCTTCACATGATTCTCATTTACTTTAACTAAGTGGATTTATATGGTAGTACTTGTTTTAACAAATACATTTTATTTTTCTGACGAATACCTTCAAGTTTTCAAATAGTCGCTATCGTGCTAACTTGTCGTACGCCGATTTTGGACCAAATTGAGTTAAGAACGCCATTTTGTGCAGCTCTTCGAAGATCCCCAAAATTCGATTTCAATCCTGAGATATAAAATAAAAACCGAAAAAAAACTCCGTTAGAACGCGTTTGACACAAGTACGAGCTCGACTACCGTAGACATTTTCAATTATAACTCAGGATTCTGGAAACCAAATTTATCCAAACTTCAGGACAGTGCACAGAATGATCAATCAAACAAAACGTGTTTGTTATTGTTTATATTGCGTGCTCTCGTTTTTGTTTATTCAAGGTCAAACATTAAAACGCGTTTTTCTCGGAACGTCAAAAAGCGATGAGCGACAAGTTAGCACGACGGAGTCGAATAGTTTATATTACGTTTTTCAATTGGAATTTATTTAAATTTACATAATAAGGCTTTGCGGGAAAATATTTGGTAAATATTATTATTTTTAAAGCATGCTTTGAAACATTTTCTAATTTCACGGGATTTTACAGACATTTTCAATTTTCACAACCACTTGCAATTTTGACTATCCTCGAATTTGTCAAAATATACTTACTCTAATCACTCTAATTCCAATTTTCGCTATCCTCGAATTTGTCAAAATATACTCACTCTAATCAAGATTAAAAGAATGGCAAAACTCATAAAAATATTACATGACAAGAAAAATGTATTAAAATTGATCCAACATTTCTTGAATTAGAACATTTCTCACAAAACTTTTTAAGAAACTGCATATTTATAAAATGGTAAAACTTACAAAAATATTTAAAAAATTAAATAATTGTTCGAAACAATAAAAAAATCATAAACTTTTGTTTCAAGTCTGACTTTTAAAAAAATGCCCATTTCTTATTAAACTCACAAAAAAATTATAAAAAATAGATCTGATTGAAAGAAAAAAAAAAAACATAAAAACGTGTTCGAGTTCAGAATATTTCTCTCTTTAACTGTTAAAGTTTCAAAAATGATCTTTTGATCTTTTTCGACCATTTTTGTCACATGTAATAAAACATAATTGCTAGAATAAACAGAAAACACACAAAAAAACGTGAAACATTAATATTTATTTATGTATTTTTTCACAGTGCAATCCAGACTCGATTATCCAAAGGCCACGGAAAACTTCACTTCGGATAATCGAATCACTAACTACGCTAAAGTGATTTTGAATTTTTAAATCC